>NC_140189.1:9518935-10118935 GCF_965226575.1 Pagrus pagrus | reverse complement strand
AATATATGAGTGAAGTGTCTGTAAATACATTGACAGCATCACTGTCAATGTATGCAGTGATGATGCCATAGCACATAACTGTATAATGAAGATGATAATTTAATGAATGTATTTAAATGTACAATATGTAACTTGAGATTCTTGATTAGACTCTGGAGGAATAAACATCTGGAGTCACATCAGATTCTGCTCTGATCTAGAACTGTTTACATATAGGAGGAGAAGAAGACATTACTTTTTAACTGTTGGGATTAAAAAGTGGATTTATCTTCACTCCTGTTTATCAACCTGACTGCAGCAGCAATCTGCGTAACATTAGCTGACCTCCATTTTTGGGTGTTTATGTTGTATAATGTTGACCGCTGAAGGAGCTGGTAGGAAAGCCACTGCGAGCCACTTCTCCTACATTCTCTCCATCCTCAGTCTTTTTTATCGTTTGGACCAACCTATCCATGGCCCTCTTTCTAGACCCTTTGGCCCAATCTTTCCTTGGTGGTCATTACATCCACTCATTTTTCCGGCTGCCTTCTCCTTTAATTGAATTGAATAATTCTTCAATTAATTCATCCAATTCTTTTCTCCATTGATGTCCCATTATTCTTCTCAATTTTACTTTTTTTAGGGCCCATCAAGTCCATCAACAATATTAACGAAAAAAACCCAAATGAATTTAGTTTGCTGTATTTTTGCAATTTACAGGTGATGTACTTTAACTTTGTAACTTTAGTTTCTCATCATGCAGTACATTTACCACTATTGATTTCCTTTAGAATCTCTTGCAGCTTTTTTCATCTCTTTTACGCATACAGTAAACTCCCTATGTGAAAGAACAGACTGCTCCGCTTTCTCAGTCTACAGGTGCCTCTATAAATGTTGAATGGGGTTGAGGTCAGGTGACTGTGAAGATAAGTACATGACAGTCAGGACTTCTTGGTCTTCTTTGGGCTTCAAGACGTTCTGTCAAAGTTTGGAGGTGTGTTTGAGCTCACCCCCCAAAATCAATCCTTTCAATATAAATGTTATAGCCTGGTATGGTATGGCCTAAGTGTGTTTCTGAGACAGCCAGTGCATTGATTTGTTTCACATTTACTTTTTTCACTACACACTTTTTTTCCCAGTTCATACCAACCAATGATCCAACACATTTCATATCATTGATTGAGGGTCTTCTCTCTGCTCTGTCACTGCTCCTTGACCTAACAATGAGGTGGTCATAACTGATGATGGCATACCTTCTCTTGCTCTTGCCTCCTTCACTGTTGACAATAGCTCTGCTCTTCTCATCCTCACTTGTTTAGCAAGTAGCCTTGGTAAAGTTTATTTGCATAGCACCTTTCACAGACCCAAAATCACACAGTGCTTCACATTAATGATAAAACACAATTAAAAGCATAATCAGTATAAAGGGAAAGTTTTCTTCAGGTTAGATATTTACCTGGCCAGGATTAGCTGTTCTTATAGCACAACTGTTCGATCACCACTGATCTCGGTCTTTCACTGTCACCTCTGAACATTCCTGTCAGGTCAGTTCAAGTTTTGGGTTAGCTAACCCAAACACTTTGTAACTTGTCCCGCTTCATGTCATTAACCTGCCATTATATGTCCTTAAACTTAGACTCAGTTCGTTGAGCCTTTTGGTCTTTCTTTGGATCATCTCTGTAATCTGAAAATATTTCAGTCTCACCTTGAGTTCCTGTAACTCACCCAGCAGACTCCACTCTATTGTTGGCTTAGTCCAGGATCATTTGAGGAAAAACTGCTAACTGCATTCTCCATCCTCTTCAACAGATCCTCAGCAAAGCTCTTCTGCTGCTCCAGCCATTCCTTAAGAGTGTCCATTGTCACACCCTCAGGATCATCGTTCAGTGTTGCTTTGTTTGCATTTCTATTGTGAAATCTAAGTGCTGTATCATAGGCAACTGGACTTGTTCCAGTTTTTTGAAGACATTTTACCTCTCATCCAAGGGGCTTCTTCAGTTCTAACTAACTGGAGGGGAGCTTGCAGGCTTTTAAACTCTGTGTGGGAGTGTCCTTACAGAGTTGTTAAGGACATGTACACATACCTAAACCAGTTGCTGGGAGTAGTTCCTGTGAAGGTAATCAAGGCTCTGCTCTCAACTTCTTCCATGTAGAGGTTGGCCACTATTGGGGACACCGGTGAGCCCGTGGCACAGCCGTGCTTCTATCTGTAGAAACCTTCACTGTACTGGAAGTAGGTGGTGGTCAGACAGAGGTCAAGTAAGGCACAAAATGTGGTCCGGGGTGAAGTTGGTTCTGCTGGAAAAAGTGCTGTCCTTTAGCAGGTGTTTCTTCACCATCTTAACAGCTTCTTGAGCAGGAATGCATTTAAAAAGTGATGTGACATCTTAAGAAACCATTGTGTCCAGTGTTATTTCTCTCACCTTGTTGGCAAACTCCTGTGAGTTTTTGAGGAGCTGGGATACTAGCCAAGTGCTTGGATATGTTTTAAGTAATTGAGTTAATGCTAATGATGATGGGTCTGAGTGGTGCTCCTTCCTTGTGTGTCTTGGGGAGTCCATAGATACATGGGATGGCTTCCCCGGGGTACAGTCTGTAATATAATGGCCTGGTGATGGCTTTATATTGTGACTCGTGATGTTACGAGTTTCCAAACTCGTCAACTCTTTTCAAGTAACTAGCCTGGTTCCAGTTGGCTAACGATTGGAGAAAGCTTGCCAGCTGCAATAATTCACCAACCTTCTGAACCACCTACAGTATATCACAAAGACACTGGCTTCGGATGAACTCGCTTTCTGGTGTGACCATACTTTTCATTTAGCAAGACTACTGATAGCTGCCAACCTAAGGCTCACAGAGAACAAAATGAAACAACTGACCGGCACATTAACAGGAACTGAAGAACGCTTAGGACTGGTTGTGTCTGGTACTTTCAAACAGAAATGGGTACATTTTGGAAGAGCATTTTAAGAAATCCTTCTTGACCCATTAGGACATAATCATGGTCTAAAGCAGACTTTGGAGAAAGCATTATGTAAAACTAGGGAACAGCTTCTGCTTTTCAAATGTTGGCAGAGGCATTTCCGTCCAAGAACATATCCTTAGATAACAATCGACTCAGGGCCAATCCAGGACAATGGGACAGCCCACTATCAAACAGCAGTCTCACAGCTGATAGCAGACAGACCTGCACATCTAACGCAGTTTTTTCTTGTTCATTTTTAACTTTCAACTGTCCTGGCTGACAGTTGCCTGGGCAAGAGTGGTGCTTAATACAAACACAATAAGTACACTATGCTGTCAAAATATGCCTATTAAGTACGTTACTATAGTTGCCTATGGCGGGTAAAATAGAGATGTTTTTGGTCACAACGTAGTTGTCATTGTTAATTATGATTAGGTGTGTGATTAAGGCAAGCTAACGTTAGCTCACATTGGCCTAATGTTACCATTGACATTAGCTATAGGAGATTGGAGCTAAAAGTTAAAAAGGCCCAATTTGCACAGGATTTATTTCTGTCTGGGAGGTGGGCATATTTAAACATTACCTGCCCTGGTCAGTTTTATTTCAGCCCCAATGCAAGGCTAGGTAATTTTTCACCCCTTTCCTATACTAACTGCAGGTGAAATTAATGCAGACATTTCCTAACATAACTAAAATAGGCTGTTGTAGCTGATTTAATCTACGGGCAGGTTCTGCTGGACTCTGCAGAGCCCTGCCATTATGCTTACATTTTTGTGAATTAAAAGTCAGCTGAATCAGTCATTAGCAGCTCCTGTTGCAGTGTAGCCGTGGATGTACAGACAGCTATCGTTATAAGCCTTTGACACTGAAGAAACTTAATAATATGATGAATCTCAGGCAAGTTCAGGGTTGTCTTCTCTGATTTTTAAGTGAATTCATGAACATTAATTGGCAATTTGCATCGAAGATGTCATCCACAGGGAGTTTGATCACACTGAAATCACACTGTATGAAGATTTGGCTGAGTTATGAATGCTGATGATTTTTTATGCAAATTCACCGTCCTCATTATTTCTGCTTCACCTTCAATTTACTCCACTCCACTGTGGAGGCTTCTGACTTTGTCCTGCTGATTGTCTGTGTCTATTACAGACCAGATCCTTAATTTCTTGATGGTTAAAATGTCATCCGGAAAGAAGAGTTAAAAAAACAGAGGAGCACCTTGAATATATTCTCCACCTCCTGCTGTATCGCTGATCTGAATGGGGCTTAAGTTGGGGGAATGTTAATTTAACCATAATAGGATACATCGTTATATGCAGCAGTGCATCACTGTACATTTTAGATTTGAAGTTGCAAGTGCATGTCTGAGAGAGAGTGGAGGTACTGCAATCTGGTGCAGTTTAAGAGAAAATGTGAGAGTAAGACCTTTAATTATTCTTGCTCACGTGTTTTGCTCATGTGGGCCTAAGGCACAAAATTAGCACCATCCACTGAATGATTGCTGGTAAAATATGGAGCTGGTAGATTTGCCTCAGTCACCAGGGTAGGCCTAAAACATGTCATAATTTATGCTTTTTGCATTCACACAGAGGGAAAAAAATCCTTGACAGTTAGATTAAAGCTGGTTGAATGTGTTTAGAATTCAGTATATAACAACAGTGTTTATCATTTATTGAAAAATGTAAGTTCCCAGGATGCATTGATGTAACTGAATCAAAAACTAAACTGAATCAAAATTTAATTTAAAGCCAACAGTGTTAAAAATTCCTCCTCCCCTTCTTTACCAGTGGACTAAGAACCACGCACTGTATCATAGTATAACATCATGCTATTCACTGACGGGTGCTCAGTCTTGAGAACGGGATGCACAGCTCCAAAAATAGTGGTGGCCAATGTTGATATTATGGCAGACCGCCACAAATAAATTAATGTGTGGGAAACACTGCATGAACAAAATTACTTTATTTTATTTTGCATTTTTGTCTAGGTTGTATAAACATTTGAGATGTTTGCTACTTGTGATGGTATTCACAGGTTTGAGTTGTTTTTTTTTTTTGTTTTTTTTTACATTAGTAAAGTTACAAGGCAAGCTTACTTCTATTGTTTTCTTAAGGCAGATGTTTGCACAGTTAAAATGTTTACATTATTTAACTTTTTTACTCAGATTTCAACCTCTAAAACATTTGAGAGTTGTTGAGAGTTCCAAAACCTAAAAGCACTATAACAGCACATACTCACTAACATCACTAGGTTCTCTTAAAACAGCGTGGTGTGTTTAGAAATAGTAAACCAGCTGTTCTCAGCTATTGCTGTCAACTTAAGAGTTACTAAGAAAAGTCATTGAGAAAAAGTAAGATGGTAAATGTGTGCGAAAGAAAAACAGAAAGACAGATCAATCAAAATCTACAATCACAGAGAGTGAGCATGGTGACTCCTCAGTGACAGAAGAGTATCGGACTAATCCTGTCGAAGGCTGACTGACATGGCTTTACTGATCCCACTTTAATTGAAGCAGCTACTTTCATTTATTTAATATCGCTCCCTCTCGCTCTCTGTTATTTGTCTTTCATCCAAATGAGACCAGTGGGTTCTTGTTGTAGCACAGTGGCTGTTAGACCTGACAGTGATGTAGCTGAATGAAAATGTGGGTTAGGTTGGTGTTCATGACAAGATGACAGTTACAAATCTTAAAAAAAACACTACACTAATGTATGCCTTTTCTTTCATACAAAGATGCCAGTGATATTATGTGATTAAGTTTCCAATCAGCCAAAAAGTGTTTGTATCATCTGTTTTAATTATAGTGCAGTAACTTATTGCATTTTTTCATGGAAATCTTTCACGTGTTTCACGTCTTTCAAGTGGAAAGAAGTACCTAAATTGGCACAAATACTCCTTGAGGATTGTTCTTTTGATTAAATCCATTAGTCACACAAAAATCAAGATGCATAGTACATAGACGCAAAAACAAACATGTTATTTTCTGTTTCCACTAGGTGGGGTTACGACTGTAAACAAATATTGGCATGCTTTTAATATATTTTCATTCAAAGGTGTAAAGATTCCACTGACAAAATTTGAAGTCCATCTGGTTAAAGCTGTAAGAGGACTTCCTTAAGCAAATAGAAGAAACAACCAACCAAAATCCTGGAGAGGAAGTATGGTGGTAACAAACTTGAATAAAAATATGGTTAGAGCCAGAAACCATGCACCATCTAACACTGAGGTTAATGGAATAAATTCATAACAAAAGCAAACATTTCAGTGATCATTTGCAGACAAAGTTGATAAGTTAAGAAGGGAGATGGGCTCCAGAGTGGGGGCAGTATGTCATCTTGAATAAAAAACAATTATTAAGAGTCTCCACCAAATAGTTGGAAAAGCAAATTGCTGGGCTAGATAACGATAAACCAGCTGGTATGATTGTGAACTTAATATCATTGCTAATATGTCATAGTTTCAACTGTAGTCAGAGGGAGGGGTTATTCCCCCAGATCTGAAAATTTGCCAAGGCTGTACCTCTTCTGAAAAACAAAAGCAGACCCATTAGTATTTTTCCAGTGTTGAGCAAGCTAATGGAAAAAAAGTTGTGGTTGAACTGACACTGAACACATCATATCACTATATAAATGAAACTACTCTCCGGCATGATAAGGCCGATCACTGTATGTTCACAGCACTGACAGAGATGACCAACAAATCTTATACTGACACGAAATGATGGTTGCGACTATATTACTTGACTTAGCTCAGCATTCGACATTGTAGACCATACTGTAGGTTATTACTTATGAGAGTAACTACATATAGGTTCAGTCTAACAGCAATCAATTGGATGAATAGCTATTTATCCAATATGATACAGTCTGTGTTGTTTGTTCATAGATTTTCCTCCCCTAAATGCTTAAAATGAGGGCAGTTGCATGTTCAGAATATAAAACATTAATTAATAATAATATAAGAGTATCAAATGTACAATTTTAATTTTATGTCATTTAAGTAGAGAGGCAGACACTAAATCAAATTTTACAATTAACATTAGCTATAAATATATAAATATTAAAATGTTGTAGTATGTTATATAAAAGTGTGGAAATAAAAATAGAAGTGCAGATGTGGTCTAACCATTGCACATTGCATGTTTGGAAATTGTCTGTAGAGATTTCTTTCCACTTTTTGTTTTGGCTGACAATTATTGTGAAAACGAAATCTACAGCAGGTCCAGATAGGTTTGGACTTCTAAGCACACTGTATGTAGAAGTAAATAACTCAGTCTGCAGAGTGTAATGTTGATTAATGTTTCATTTTAAGATGATGCTAATGTGGTTTACTGGCAGTGCTTTCCGTCCCATCATTCACTTGCATTTATACAATAGCTATAATCCCTCCTATAGTGGGCCTCAAACTTTGATACATCCCTAATTTAATATTTTAGCTCGGCTGGTCTCTTCTTGACACCATGGTTTCTGTTTCTCTTCCCTGTGTGCTTTCAGGTACCAGTCAACTGTCATTGAAAATGAACCTTCCTCAGCCACTGGGCACGTTGACCTCAGCCACTGGGCACGTTGACCTCAGCCACTGGGCACACTTAAAAATCTTTAAAGGAACAGCGACGGAAATTAACCTGAGCACTGACTGTCACAACCAGCTGTTATCACAAAAAACAATGCACAGATAATTACAAACAACTGCCCTGTACAGTATAATAATTTATATATCATTAGGAACACTGATCAATAATCAATATTACTTCAATTAATGAACATTTATCATCCAACTACAGTTATGGCAGCTAACAGTACAGTTACAAGCATCAACATCAAACAAGCATGTGCTGTGTGTATGTGTGTGTGTGTGTGTGTGTGAGAGAGAGAGAGAGAGAGAGAGAGAGAGAGACAAAATGGTAGGCGTGAGCTCAGTTGAGGTGACTGCTTGAACAACACAATGGCAGAACAGCGCTTGCAGGTTAACATGTGCCTGTAATCACGGTGTGGTTTTGGACAGAGCTGAACTCTGAGGTTCCAAATTTTGTGTGTGCGTTTCCATGACAACTCCAAACGTTCTGTTCACCAGAGGTGTGTGCGCGTGTGTGTTTGTACCTGTGGGTTAGTAGAGAGGAGAGGAGAGACGAAAAAGAGAGCTGAGGCTCGGAGTGCAGCAAGGAGGACGAAGCAACCATGGAGGGACACAATAGTCACCTTTCTGTCAATGGGCAGCTGGTGAACAAACTCAGGTTTGATCACCTTCTTCTAGATAGAAATATGGCTTATTGTGTGCTCACAACAACAGCAATGAGAATACTTTACAGTGTGAGGCAGCGAATTAGGCTCGGAGGTCCACAAAATTCACAATTAATGCAGCTTTAAGCTTGCAATACAGGCTATCAATAACTAATATCTGACTCGACACATTCTCGACACACTCTTACTTGGAAAGTAAGCGTTTCTTCTTGAGGAACAATTCTTACTTTCGCAGGGATGAAAAGCTAGGTTGCACAGTGACTCCTCTGGATCCAGAACGGGTTTAGTTAACACAAAAAAAACCACAGTGTGTTGCTCTTTCTGTGAGGTTGGAAACTGACCGAGGTTAATTTGAAGCCAAAACATTTTGGTGCTCCATTTTTGTAACTTCTGCATGGAGAAAGCCACAGCAAGCAGTGAACTGAAATGCAACTGAGGTGTGTTTAGGTGCAGCAGTAAGATCAATCACAGTTTGAATTTGGGTGAATCTCCGGACAGCATGTTGGGCTTTTTCCTTTACATATAGGCCTCTCTATTGTTACAGCTGCAGCAGAGCACACCTCTGATCTTACGCACTGCTGCGAGTGGTCAGACTTTCAGAAAGAGAGGGGAGCAAAGCACTGTTTTTATGACTCATTTTTATTTTGTCATACACATAAATGGACAATAAAATTTCAGCTTGATTTAATAACTTCGGCTTCGTTTTGGCTGCCACAGACTTCCATTGTGTGAGACGTGTCAGGGAGGAGGTGGGGAAAACAGAACAAAACAGTTTTCTTGTCCAAGGTAAAGATGTGTGAAAATGTCTCTCACTTCTTTGACTCCCAGGAAAATAATGTTCATTATTTGTCCCCAGACCATGTCATTTTCTGTCAGTTTGTGCCCATTTCTCTGAATTGTGAGACTGTGTTGGCTGAACACTGTGTTACTTCATTCCAAATCACAGCAATTGTTTCCCTGCCTGCTTGGCCATGCAGCCACAGCAGCCAGGTCTCTGTGTGAAGCTCCCAGCAGTAATCTATATTTCATTGGCCCTCTCCATGAGTAGGTGAAAGTGTGGTGCTGCCAGCTGGCCACACTGCAGGACTAACCACACTCTTGGTAGAGAATGCTGGATTAATATCTAATCATACAAAAAGGAGCCTGAAGCTGGAAGCCAACAAGCTGTAAAGTCCACAACATTCTCACATTCTTCTTCTTGTTGCCTTTCTCTTCCCTTTAGTTTGCTGAAACAACAGGTTAATGGGTTATGGATCCCCACTGATAGAGCATCAAAAATACATGCAGCAGCATGTGCTGTCTTCTTGGTACGTCTGAGGGACTGGATATGGAGTCAGGTTAGAACAGTACATGTTTTACTATACTGGCCTTTTATAACAAACATCCTATCAGGCAGTCACTGTGCAACCTTTTGTCAGACAAGAATGTCACATGATGCTTTTTTTATGTCCGACAGTTTAGAGTTATTGCATTATGTAATATGCAATAATACATAATATGCAATGTCCGAGACTTTCAAAATAAAGCTTCCTGGCAAAAAGTTCACATATTACTTTAGGATTGTTATTAATTCTGTGAAACTGTTGTGGTTTGGTTAGAGTTACGAACAAAAACTACTTGGTTATTTTTTCGGAAAAGATCATACTTTGGGTTACAACAACTAAGTTCAGTCTTGTAACTTACACTACACTAATTACGGAAGTGGCATGACTCAGGTAACGTAAATTTGTCAATATGTACATTAACCTACTTATGTAACATAACTTGAAAACAAATCACTTATGACTCTCAAGACAGGATCCAACCCTTGCTCTCTGGAGGGAGTCCAGTCCAGTGTCCAGCTCAGACTTTTCTCCCTCTTGATACTACTGCACTAGAGGGGTGCTTCAAGAGGTGACAAGCAAATTTAAGAAAAAGAAAATATATTAATTGTACTTACTTTGCAAGCTCTTCAATCTCTCCTGCCACACTCCTCATGCAATCCAAGTGCTGCTTAACTTCACGAACCACGATTACTTCTTTGAAACTGGTCAGCAGCATCATTAATGTTTTTTTTCCCCCATACCATGTGACCATGACCTGCAATGCATCACATCAGAGTGTTATCTCACAACCCGAGTTCCACAATCGTTGGGACTCTGTGTAAAACATAAATAAAACAAAATGGTAATCCTTTATGATATAGAACTATAATTAAACTCAGTGCAAAGATAATATATTTAATGGTACTTAGGACAGGGGCAGCAAAAGAGTGTGAAAGTTGTGGAATGCTCCAAAAACACCTGTTTGGATCATTCCGCAGGTAAACAGGTTCATTGGTAACAGGTGATAGTATCATGATTGGGTATAAAAGGACATCCTCACAGGGATGAGAGGACTTTTCTTTTAAGTAACCTGGTTTGTCTTGTTCATCCACCATGTGGAACCGACATGTGAACGACCCTCCCCTAACCCGGCAGTAAGTACAGTATTTACCGCTGTGGGTGTGCACTTTGATTGAAGGCCACTGGGTGAGTGCCGAACTAGAGTCCATCCCTCCCTGCTGCAGCAGTTCACTTGAACTTGAGCTCAGGAGGTGTATGTAGTGAACCTGGCACTTATGCGCCAATGTGCATGCACCACAGAGAAGCAGGATTTTTGATTAACCTCCGTTTGTGAATTGAGTTCCTCGTTCCTCTTTACAAAAGAACAATTTGTTTGCGAATGTAACATCACTACAACCTTGAAAGGCTGAGTTGTTGCACAAGCAAGGATAGGGCGAGACGCACCACTTGAAATTGTTCATTGTTCAATCATTTGCAAACAGTTTGTTTGCAAATGATTGTATCCTGTTTTTATTCATGTTTTACACAGCCTCCAAACTTTTGTGTCATCGGTCTTGTACATTTATAACAAGGTGTGTGCTTCAAACAATTTGTAGTCAGTTTATTTCAGTATGAACTTACGAGCCAACTCACCAACTCACCAACTTACCAACTTACGAGGCTAATGAAGCCCCACACAGGGCAAGTAGTGCTGCACAATATGTAAAAAAAAAAAAAAAGCTACATTGCCATTATTTTGACAGATACTGAAAATGCAATTATCATTTTCATGCTGTTTTTGACACGCTGGGGGTGAGAACAGGCTGGTCTAGTCAGGTTGGATGTGTTGCCACTGTCATGTTCTTTTGACCCTGTGTAAGATGCCAGTGGCAGCTTTCATTTGTGATTAATGTGAACACCATATGCTTTTCCTTTATTTTCCTCTCAAAATATATCAGAATGCTGCATTTACATGTTAAAAAATGGAAACGTTCCTTCCATTTGGGGATCTCTCCAACCCACAGGGGTTCACTTTTGGAACAGTCACCATTTGCAATCCACTTGAGTTTTCAAGCCTGAAAGAGGGATTATAAATGATTCAAACTCTCTTATTGAATCCTCATGTAGAAAGACAGCGTGTTTGTACAGGCTGCGAGGAGACATCAGACCACAGGATGTGTGGAACAGCTCATATTGGATAAGCTTACTGCTTTAATCAATAATGTTGTAAAGCTGTGTTTAATTGCCTGCTGTACACAGCTTGGGCCATCCTTTTCTCTTTTGTTAATTAAATTTAGCACTTGGGGCTTGTTCCTATAAATTTATCAAGTGGCTGAGGTTAGTGGGAAAACAGCCACACAAAATAAAACACTGTCTTTTTCTCTTGCCTAATGCATGCTGGGATAGACTCCAGCTCCCCCATAACCCTGAGCTGGATAAGCAGATGTAGAGAATGTCGAATGGATGGATGCAAGGATGGAGGAGGTGAGTTGGAAAAGGAGTACTCTGCTCCTTTGCCACCCATGCTGGCGGTGCCACACCTCACTGTAGTGAACAATAATACACTTCGATCTTTGTTTTGTTAATTTATCTCTTTTTAGGTGTTTGTATGTGAAAACAAATGTATGCATAGGCCTATAGAACATATCTCACACTTCAATCACTACGAAGTTTGTTCATTTAGAAATTTAAAATTGTTGATTAGTTAGTCATTAGCAGCATGAAACCAGCAGCAGACTGTCTGTTATATTGTCCAGTGCTTGTCCACATGTATGTGTTTGCTCGTGTTTGCATGATACATTACTAGAGGTCAAAACTAGCCTGTCTTCATCAGAAAAATTACCATATAGGAAGAAAATGAAAGCATCTTATTATGATTGAAAAAGCAGTAATTATAGTCTCTGTGTGACTGAAATGAGCTGTATTTCGTAGCCTAATGATGAAGCCTTTACAATGTTGAATCACATATGTCCATGCAGTCCTTGTTCTGTATAGAAGAAGAGATAATGTCTCGTCATGTCATTATAGGCTACATTACAGAAGGTATAGGTCTGCTGTGTTTCATATGACTGAGCCTACAATTAAAAATAATTATTCTTATCCTCTGTCTGTCTGCTCACCCCTGTGTCCAAGGACAGTCCTTTATTTAAACAGATCCAGGCTGTTTAATTGTTCTATACAGGTTATTTGGGCATTTTGTTGAAAGTAACAATAGTAGTGGTAGTAGTAGAAAGTAGTGTAATAAGTAATATATTGCTCTACGCAGACAGTAATATTGTAACATATTATATTACTTTAAAATTAAAGTAACAAGTAATACGTAATTTACTGCATTTTGAAAGTAACTTGCCAAACACCGAAGCTGATGCCAAAATTAATAAAAAAAATGTTTCTCAAGTTAGCTGTGTTGCTCCCAGTGCTTCTTCGTTCATTGATTCACAGTAAATGTTTCACGGTATGCAGCGGAGAGGTCAGGTTTTTATGCCCTCGTAGTGGTCCTTTAATGTGGCTCAGCTCAGAGATAAAACAGGTACCACGAGCTTATCTAGTAGTTTAGGTTAAATTGTGTATTTGTAATCCACAGATGACTGTTGTTGAGTTCAAACAACCTGTCTCTCCCTGCATGAGTGCTGTATGCTTGCAGAAAAACCTTTGCTAACACAGTGTTTCCAGTAAACTGTTTATTCACCGTGACTAGTGTATATTTGTGTGTTACATCAGCTCAGCATTGTAGAGCGAGAGAGAATGAAGGAGTAAAAACTGCATGTGCATACATATATTGTGGCAGACGTTGACTGCCTATGACATGGTTTTCATTGCTGCTTCTTTACATTCCACACAAATACCTGCTATCATAACAAGTGCTGAGCTACTCATACACACTTAACTACTGTCTGAAGGTTGTATTCTTTGTAGATTATCTCTGCATCCCCTCCCTTTTCCCCTTGGCAGTGCAGCAAAAAGATTTTTTTTGCACTTGAAACATTTCCCACGCCCTGCTCCTTACTCATCAACTATGTGACATGAAAGGAAAACATCTCATACACAGCTATTTTTATCAGATCATCTCTTTTTATTTATTTATATTATTCCTCACATTAATCTTCCTTGTTAAAACCTGCAGCCTGCATTACAATGCAGCTCAACCGCTCACAGTCAGGTTGGACGTTCAGGTGTGGTATACTAATAGAAGCTAATAAGGCCTTGTACCTGCAGCCAGCAGTAGCGACAAGGAGTGGGCAACATTTTTTTTCATTTTCAAATTGTAGTCCTCAGCCCCAACCGAGACTGACTTGAGTGAAATCACTTGAGGACATTTATCAGACCTGACGGAGCTCCCTCTGGAGACACCAGAGTTCCCATTTAAGGCCAAAGGGGACACTGCTCACTCAAAACGGACCACAGTGGAACCATGAGTCAGAACAATGCATAGTAGTTCAGGCAGATGGTTTTTACTAGCACATGCACTGGTGACGTTTTGAGCTAATGTTCTCATTCAGACAGAAGAATGTCTCTGCCATCCACTATGATAAAAAACACAGCTAGTCGGTGCTTGCAGGAGATTCAACTGTGCATGTACAGAGTCTGGGTGACTGGGGCCCTTCGGCAGAGACCTCTTCATGGATTCTTGGCCTGGGGGAGGAAAGCTGAGGGTAAGAATGGCGATGCATGTTCGTGTTGGATAGTTTGTGTTGAAGGGCTTGCTTACAAGACATGAAAGACTCTGTGAGAGGTGACCGTGTGTCCTTGGCTCGGCCTGCCTCTTCATTCAGAGTGAGTAGTGGGGGGGCTGTCAAACTCAAAAAGGATCCAAGTCTTTCTGTGTGTCTGGCTCTCTTCTCTCTTTCTTTTGTTTCTCTCTCTCCTGCCTTTAAACACTTGTCCTGACAAGAGTCTTTAGCTGGAGGGGGGAGCGTATCAAATCTGCAAAGAGATTTTTCATCCCACACAGAATGAACAAAAGACAGCAAATCCCCTTTATCGCACCCTTTCTTCCTCCATCCTTCTCTTTCTGTCGTTAGTCCTCAGCAACGGTTTTACTTTGACACACATGCACGAATACACACACAATTAGTAAAACATTTACACTTTGGAATAGACACACTACCTGGTGAAAAAAGATACAACAAAAAATACCTTCTCTGGGTTCAAGTTGTGATTTGGGGCCCTTGGCAAACCCCCAGCACGGAGCCTCCCCTGGGACTTATTCTCCCCCTTTCCTTTACTGTGAATATTTTTGATATTAAGGAGAATACTGATGGTCATGGATACTGTCAGTGACCGCAGTTGTATCCTCTTTTTCTCTAACATGAACTGTTGAGTGGAGTATAGAGTATATTTTAACATTAACAAATAATCAAATGACTGCCTGTAATGTGAGAGGTCACTTGTTATCATGTACTCTGCAGTTCCCCTCAGCTCTGTAGGGCTTTTTAGCATCTATCAGCTCGTGGTTTAATTTCACTGTCATCCTGAGTTCCAACAACAGCAGGCAGCTGTTTCCAGAGAAAAACTCTGGCATCAGCATGAAACTAGGCACTATATCTGGATCAGGGTAACATTGTTTCGTAGACAGTAATCACAGCACAGAAGCTCAAGTTTATGCGCAATATTGTAAAGCCCAATGAAGGCTGTCCTCTGGTGTGCAGATCTGGCCCTTTCATTCAGTATGCATTAAAGAAACGGTGGGCAAGTTATTCTGGAAGCATCCAGACTCTAGTCAATAAATCAAATGATCTGACAAAAAAAGAAAACAAATCCAGTATTTTTGTCTGTCACAGGCCTCTAATGAGGTCATCCAATCATCACATTCAGTCCAAATGAATAGATTAGACATGCTACCTGTCTGTCTGGTCTGCAACTCTAGGTGGAACAATGTCTACATCCTCAATACAATCCTCTCTATTAGCAACACAACTATTTCGGTCTACATAGATAGCATCTGTATACCATAAGAATATACTTGAGTAGGAAGATAACTTAAAAATGTATTACAGTCTCTTCCCCTTAGCGATCCTTCTGGGGACAGACAACAACAAAAAATCACAGTCGAGTCACACTCCAATGATCCAATGGATTTATCCACAACTTCAATCTTAAAATGTTCAAAAAGTTCATTTTTAACCAAAACGCCAACTCCACCTGAATCCTTTGGAGCTTTAATGTGCCTGTTTCTGTTATTTGAAAAGCAAGAATAACCAGTTATCTTGATTACATTATTGTCAGTTAATGTGTTTCATTTAGTGCAAAAATATCTGGGTTGATTGGCATTTATGTTTGAGGATATCTTCTCCAGGTGTTTAAATATTTACCAATATAGCAGTGATTCTCTTGCAGTATACCTTTTACAGTGAAAGGCTCAATAAATCACAAAAGTTTGTGAAAGACACACGTCTACGTTTGGTCCACGAGGTTGCACTGCCATATTGCCATAATATTGGCTTGAAGGTTTACATTTACAGAAAATATACTATATCTAAATAGGCCTTGCTCACATTCTAGTCATTGAACTAATAACACGTGTACAACAATCAACTCTAATCATTACAGCTTTAACAAACACGCTTTTTCATTTTGTTGCATCAGATGTTTTTTCCAAACGACATGAGTGATCACTGTGTGATAGTAATGTGAGAGGAGAAGGGGAAGGGAAATTCTCCTTGTTGAGGTAGAGAGTGACTAATTCTCTGCAGAATTTTAGACTCGGTGTGACGAATCATCTCTCTTTAATACATGCAGCATGGAAAGTTTTCCAAAAAAGTTTTCCAAATGTTTCCTTCTTAAATACAACAGAATACAGGTTACATACTTTACGACAGTCGTTAATCACTTCTTCCCAAAACAATGACCCCTGATGTTTGTTTTGATCATGCCTTTCCCAGGGCAGGGACCATTTGATGTTTTATTGGAATGTAAATGTCATCCTATCTACCCTCCTGTAAACACTTCAGGCAAAGAGAATTGCCCCTCATATGACTTTCTGACCTGTTCTAATACTAACAAACCCCAACACCTTAGGTGAAGGGGAATCTCCCCTCCTCTCACACCCTGATGTGCTCTCTACCATACATTGATTTCTAAGTTCAAAATTATTTAATTCCCACACAAGAATCTTTAAAAGTAAGCCTTCTTTTGTTGAAAAATGTGATATAAAGATGCTTGTTGAGCAGGCTGCACAATTTGTATAATGTAATTGAAAAAGAATAACCTGTTTTAACAACCTTGAGCTGGCCTGGGATTACTTTCATAAAAGTTTGACAAACACACCCACTGTGCAAAGTTAGAATTAAAGGGTGTGATAATCTCAAGCTATCCGAACTGCTTCATGAACATAATTGGCCGTGAACCAGGGCGCGTAAATCAGGAACAGAGGCTGACTGGCTCGGCTTTAGACAGTTAAAAAATAAATGTACTCTTCTCCTTCCAAAAGTAAAAGCAGAGTTTTACTTCTCAACAACCACAGAAAACCTCTAATATCCTCAGAAACTCTGGAAGACCATCAAATCTTGATCTACTAACAGTAACAGTATTCGTATACTTCAATTTCCATGCTGTCTGTATTTCAGTCAGGATTTTGGAAAAACAACAGTACTACTACTGCTGCCATGAAGATCATAAATTGTATCACTGAAGCCCTCGATAATAAGAACTGTATCTTTCACTGTTGATAGATTTTTGTAAGGCCTTTGATATTGTTGACCACAATACCTGGGAGGCTTACAGCCATTGTTTTTCTGAACAGGCAGTTGGGTGGTTTTCAAACTATCTCTCAGACAGAACCCAGGCTGTTCAGTTAGAGGGTGCTCCTGCAGGTTCACAAGGGGGTTCCACAAGGCTCAGTCCTGGGCCCTTTTTTTTAATCTACCTTGTATATAAATTGCGTCAGACAGAACATTCCTAACTCAACATTTCATTTTTATGCTGATGCTATAGTCATTTACTGCTTTGCACCTACGCCTGCTAAGGCTTTTGCGTACCTTCAGCATGTATTTTATTGAGTACAATCACAACTTTGTCAACTGCAACACGTTCTAAATACAGATTTAAAGCAAAAATGGATTTTGTTCTGTACCACTTTGAAAACAGGAAGATCTGCATTGTCTGAGTAGATTCTTACCAGAAATGGTCAACAAATTGAGTGAGTATCTACTTTAAAATAGCTGAGGTTTTTAATTGATTATTTTAATTTTAATCTTATCAAAACAATGCCACGGCGAATGCGTGCCGTAATCAAAGCTAAAGGCGGTCCAACCAAATATTACAGTGTGTGACTTTTTTATTGGGCCGGGCAGTGTATTTACCCATCTTATCAAGAATGTATTTCCTCCTGTGGGCGTAAGGCCTCAGCCATAGAGATAGGACAAAGAGTTGCGTCTAAAAGCGGGTGATCTGATCAGGATGCATCCTGACGTTTCTGGAAACGGAGGTTTTCAAGTCCAACGATATCTCAAACATTTTTTTTTTTTTAAATGGATGCAGCTAGCAGCTTTGAATGTCTTTCACAGCTCTCATACCTGAGCTATAATTGCCCAGGTGGGTGATGTTGGTATAGGCTGTTGAATGTATTTAACCCATTGAATGTCTGAATTACTGCTGGGAAGGATTCTGAAGCTGGTATGGAGCAGTAACATTTTTACAGAGCACATTGGGGAGATGCAATTTGCCAAAAGAAAAATAGAAGAACAAGGTCAGAAAGGTTTGAAGTTTTCATGAATAAATGACACATGATTGATTACTAAATGGTCTCTGGTCAATCAGGCCTGTCAAAACTGCACACAAAATGTATGTGCACTGGAATAAATGTGCAATTGGGAGATAAGGGAACCAAGCTGATTCTAGGCGTGGTTTATGCTGCTGTGGCTAAAATGTCAGAGATAAGAGAAATAAAGCCTATCAAAGAAAACATAACAAAAAATATAATCTGCAAAAGACACAGATAGGGAAAATGTTCATCACCCTTATTGTTGCACCTTTTAACAGGGAAAAAAAACTTGACAAAATGTATGACAAACAATTACACAGCAGTGTTTTTACCCTTGTAGCGTCACTGAAAAACTTCCCAATGTTGCACAATTTTTCGATAGAATGCAGAACACTCTTGTGCACTGTTGAGTAATGAACTCAGTATTTTGCAACGTGAAGGTGTCCTGGATCTCCAGTGTCTTCACACAGAGTTGACTTTGGCCTCAAATTACCTGCAGTGTATTTCTTTCAAACTTGGTTAGCCAAACTATTTCACCTGTTTTAAACTGAGCAGCAGATCGTTACATTCATGTTACACCTCTGCCATTGCTGTCTGGTGGAAGGGGAGCAATGTGCAAAAGCTCATCCTGTGTATGCTTACAACTTGGTAGTATGCAGCATTATCTGACCTCCAATTACATAACTACAGGACTAGATGGTGCAAGCATTTCACTCACATTTGCCACTAAAAATAGATGTGTTCAAATTTTTAAATGTAATGAGGAGCATGTGTGCATGTGATTGACTCATCAGTACAAAGGGCTCAAAAGAAGCTGAGAGAACACTCCAAAACACATTTTGAGCTCTGAGCTGCAGAAGCCAATAAGTCATTATTTTTTTAAGAAAACAAAATGAAAGTGAGTTGCAACACAGCTATCAGGTAAACTTGTGTTCTCTCCTCTCCAAGTTTGGATGTCAGCAAACACTACCATTGAGTTGATGTGCCTGCCTGAAGTGAATCTCTTTTGTTCTGTCTGGGGCTTTTCCATACACATGTGATGTGACTAGGCCTGTCAGGGATTTGGATCTCTATTACAACAGTGCTCCCTGCTTGAAGGTATGTTACACACCGATGCCAGGCATAGCCAAATGAATGGTGGTGACTGGCCACAATCTCCACCAGATGCTGGCCCTCCACCTGCTGGCTACTGGGGATCTGTGTCGAGCTCAAGTTGCCAGTACGGTTCAGATTTCTTTTGATAGGAGTCTTTTCTTCAAGGTAGGTGAAAACTCAAAAAACATAACACCGCCGTGGTCCCTGCAACAGCTTCCAAGTCCTCTCTTGTTGTTTCTCCCCTTAACAGGGGTTTTCAGTTCTCTCTTAATGATCCCCATTCATCCACACCAACCCCCAGTGGCCTCATCCAGTCCAGCCAATGAATGAAGACAATCTGAGGTCCGTGTCAGTGTCATTTTCATGTAACAATCAATAATTAATAAACTGGTGTAATCATTTACTTTTTATGATGTGATCCAGGAAATGATGATGCATGACTTAAGTGTGATAATTTCCTTTTATAATGTCAGAGTGTGTTTGTTTGACCCCAGAAAGAAGAGGGAGTAACCTCTGAGGAATGTAGACATGATTAGATAAGTAAAAACAACCAAACTTCTATCAAACTGAAGAAACGGAACATCCAGTGAAGAAGATATTGGTATCTCAATGACAGATATTTAAAAATAGGCTTATGCTTAATGTTAAGCTCCACATTAGGATGGCTCAGATTTAGTGTATAAATTAAATGTGCTCTTTTTCTGATTCAGTTGCCTTCCAGAAATCACATCTGTTTTGTTTTTCCTGCTTCTGGCAATAAAACCTAATCATCATCTTTGAAGACTGTTTGAGTTATTTTGTTTTACAACCAGTATGGTTAGAAGTCTGAACCCATCTGGCCCTGGTGAAGATTTCTTTCCTCCAATGTTTAAAAGCAACAGGCTGATCCATGGCTGTGACTAGTGGTCAAAGCAGCAGCTGTAAACACTCTTCCTTCCTGCAGTCCCTGTTCTGCTAATTGCATATTAAACATGTTTAATTCCTAGAAAAGCAAATTTGTTTAACAGCAGTTAGCAGCTATCCTGTGAGGTCGGCTAGGTTGACGTTGACAGAGAAGGTTAGGAGCAACCAGAGGTTGTCATTTCAAATTTAAGCTAATTTTCTTGCTTGATGTTGATGAAATAATCTGTTTATAATTATAATTATTACTCTTGCAATTATTTATATTAATTATCATATAACATTATTTTATATAATTATATAATTGTATTTTATTATTTTATATCATTATTATATTGTTATTATTTTGAGTTATATAATTAGAAAGTGTTCCAAATCCAATGGAAATTAGACATTCAAACTTGCCAAGAAATCCTGAAAAAGAAGCAACTACAACTACAGAGACATGCAGTTGTATTAGCCTCAGCCTCAAGCTAGCTAGTGGGTGTCAATAAAAGTTGGACAAAGTTGTTACACCCCCCAAAAAACATCTGTTCTTCACTTCAAACAAAAACTTCAAACAAAACTTTTTTTTCACACGAAACATGAGCTATATCATTACTTTTAATGCATCAATCAAGTACATTTACATACAGCAGCAACAAACGCACACTTACCTGAGGATGTGCAGCAGCGAGGCTTCCTATAGCTAATGTTATCTTGTCGCCCAGAAACTTTTCAGGGAAAAGGTGTCTGTCTGTTGGTTTCCGTTGATGTTTAAAATACTCACGATTTAAAAACTCTTTTCTATTCATCCTATTGTCATGGCATCCTTTCACAGAGCAAGCTCTGTTTTCTGTGGTCAACCTTTCGGTTCAGTAAAATATGATAAAAGCTGCTCTAAAAGAACTCAATTTTAAGCAACCCAGAAGCACCTTAGCTAATGCAAAGCAACGTGAACATTTCTGTTGCAAAGAAAAAATAACAATAACTTGGAAAAACAAATCACTCATGGCTCTTGGTCACAAAAGGGATGCAGACCTTGTTCTTCAGAGGGAAAGTCCAGTGTATGACCATCCAACCCCTGACTTTTGCTGTATTTGATGCGTGAGGACAGGCTGGCATTTGACGAGTTGAAAATGAGACAGGTCTGGTCCAAGAGCAGCTTAAATTAACTAACTTTTCAACTGTAAAAAGTGAGAAAGGAAAGCCATTGATTCTTCTGCCAGTAGTGAGATAACCCTGAGACAACACCATGTGAGAGGATTCACTGCTGATTTATTAGTTTAATTATTAGACAGATTACTGTATAAACTCTAGATATAGCAGACAGTATATTATCAGTTATTATCATTACCATTCATGCTTGAACATGATACCCAGAAACAAGTAAACTGCTGAAGGCTAACTGGCTGTCTTTTCAGTAGTCACCATAAATACTGTTATTAGTTTCTTCTCTCTGGTATCCCTGTGTTTGGTTGCAGGGCAAGATTAACCTGCTAGGAGGCCCCATGGCAAAAAGGAACCGTGGGCCCCTTTTGGCCCCCTCTTCCTCCCACTCATCTTCTGTTGCCTTGAATTGCAACTCATGGCAGCTTCATTATATAATTTCCCATAACCTGAGATACCAACCAGTAGTCCTGTAATGGAATACCACCGTGCCCCTCTGGGTCACTTATTGTGGTAACTACTCTGTTGCTGACACCATTTTTTTTAACAAGCTTTCTGAGTGTCTCTCCTCCCTTCCTGCTGAGCCTGAAACCTGTCACACACACTGTTTTAGTTTCTCACTTATGCAGTCGATATCAAAGCACGTATTGGAGCACATTCATTTGCAGAAGTGTATGCCAATAGAGGCATTCATGAAGGTTCCTCTTTTTCAGGTTGAGAGAGACAATTTGCGGTTGTGTTTCTGATACAGAGAAAACTCCCTAACTTTTTTGTCTGTGCTTTTAAATTCATATGAAGTGTGGGGAGGCGAGGGAGGGGGTTGGAAGAGTCGTGTCATTATTGTTATTGCTATTGTTGTTTACATTATTATTGTGTATTTAATTCATTAGGCCTACACTTGATTAACAATTGAATATGTTTTAAGTGCCACAGTATGACAGAGAGGTCATGTGGTTTTGGGCTGATGTGTGTTTGAGGATCATTCATCCCATGTTTCTCTCTTTTTTTCTTTTTTTATAGTACATAATACAAACTGCAGTGACCAGCTGTTTGGGCTGTTTTTTTAAAGCTCTAGTGCAGTGGTCCTGAGCCCTTTGCACCAGCTGTACCTCTTCTGGTTGTTGTCGAATGATACATTTTCCATGTTTCATTTGAAATTCACTTGGAGGCCTGATAAATTATAGTCAGGCAGTAATGTATTTCGTTGTTTATAACTCCTGAACTGAACCTCAAAACTCCACTTTGTAAAATAGACTGCTTTTTGTGAATGTAGCATAAAAGGAGCCGTTTTGTTTTTTGAAACCCTGGTGTTGTAATAAAATGAAAAATACATTTACCTTGTACCTTGTGAAGACATTATTAGGCCTTTAAAGGCAATTATTATTTTTATGGTGGCTAAAAATAAAAAAATATATTTGGAAAAATTGTTCAAAAGTTGAGCTGACCAGCTGAAATTATAGAAATTGGTGAGATTGTACATGTTTAAAAAAATGTACATTAATTTACTGACCTGCAGAAGTTAGACAGAAACTAAGAAGTTCCCTTGAAACGTTTTAAAGACATTAGCAGCTATTTATTAACTGCTTGTACGGAAAATAGCAGAATATTATTATTAATTAATGCTGGGTTAATTTCCAGTACATTTTGAGATAATTATTTCGGTATTTTGGGGGTTATTTCAAATAAATGTCAAATATGTTACTTGGTAATAATTACCACCTACTCACCATGACATTTGCAGACCTGTACAATGAAGAGTTCAGACTGCTACTAAGCAAACTTGGATATGTCAATATAAGATATATTAAAATCAGCTTTGTACATTTTATGGGGATGTAGAACACCCAGAAGTAACTGCATGTAAGTGGATTCGACCTGTTCTGAGCAAATCAAATGAGAAGGGTTGACTTTCTGAGTTTCTGCTCCTTGCATATCGTACCACACACCAGCATGATGCAAGTCCCTCAGGAACTGTTAATCCCAGCTTGTTCCATCCTGTTTGCCATGGATATAACTATCCCAGGACAAATGTTATACAGCTTTTATTTAAAAGTTCAAGTTCAGATCTGAGCTGGGACTAAAAGTAGGTTACACACTTAAATGAAACTGGAAAAGAGACAAAAGAGTAACCTGAGAAATGGGCAGGGACTCACATACAGTATGGGCGAGGTGACTTTAAAAACAGGTATCAACAGTCTTTGCTGTGTCATGATTACCTTGCACCAGAGGAGTACAGGACCTCATCACAGTGAGTCACAGCTGGTTTTCGAGGAGAAACTGAACCCTGGTGATAAATAACAGGCACTGGCAAACAGAGAGAGAGGGAGGGACTACAGAAAGCCAAACACATGATGGTAAGGCAGCAAGAGTAACAGAGAAAGAGGAACACGAGAAAAAAAAGTTTGGTGAAGTGAGGGAGGTGAAGAGCATGCCTCTGGGGCGGTACAGAGAGAGATTGGTGAGCAGGGCATGAATGAACAGAGGAGAGAAGGGGAGTCTTTCCTCCTGGACTTTAGTTTTACTTCCAGTTTGTAAGGTTGTCTGCACTACTCACACAGTCTGAGTGGATCCAGGCTAGACCAGGTGGACAGGACCCAGGTGAACCACATTTTGAGTCCACTCCAAGAGAGAGAAAGCGTTTGTGTGTTTGAGTGTTAGCCAATGTTTAAAAACATGACCAAAAGGTCTGCAACCAGTGAAAAAGAAGGAAGAGTAGCAAATGGACACAGCGCTTCCCAGAATGGGACTCATTCAGAAGCCAGTGGGAAACTGCAGGAGGACGAGGACGACAGGAAGGTGGGACTGGGGAAGAAGGTGACCCTGCTCCGAGGGATCTCTATCATCATCGGCACCATCATTGGAGCGGGGATCTTCATCTCTCCAAAGGGCATCCTGAAGCACTCGGGCAGTGTAGGAATGTCCCTCATAGTGTGGATCGCCTGCGGTGTGCTGTCACTCTTTGGTGAGTTGTTTCACAGCTACACTGAAGCTTCAAAATATGTTTACTGCCTGTACACAGATAAATAAGTCTAACAATGTGATGCACAGAATGTCTTTGTCCAGGAGAAGGTGCTTTCCAAAAAAAAAAAAACCCAAAAAACCAGCAAAACATGAAAAGTCTCAGATGAGAGAGATGAGACTAATAGATAAATGATTATTTTTTCACTTTTACTAGATGGGAATTTGGTTGCAATATGGCACTATAAGCAAATGTTTGCCCCAGGGCCCCCAAACAGGTTAATCCAGACATTGTGATGAGGGAAGTGAATCCAGTCCTCATCCACTTGAGGCTGCAGACAGGGCAGAGAGGAGTTTTTAACAAAGACAACGTGCTGCAAATATGAATAACTCCATGTGTAAAGCCCCAGATTTCAGCCTTGTGCTGGAAGTAGAGATGTATGAAGCCATGTTCTCTGTGATCATGCTTCCTAAAATGAAGGTTCAAGAAAGTATCACAAAGTTTAATGATAATAATATGCACTGTGAAGACAGCGCTGAACACACTACAGGCAGCAACTGTGTTTGTCAGCACATTGTAATTGGAAAACATGATAACTTGGAGGAGTCAGAGTTGAAACACCGGTGCTCCAGGAGGCAGTGTTGAAGTAATGCTTTGCACATCTGTGTACTGTAGCATAGTATATTGTTGTAGTATCCTTAAATCCTTTGTATCTGCGCTGTAATGAAAGGCCCAAGCACATTATCCTTGAATACCCTTCCTTAACCCCTTTCCTGCTCATTCCCTGAACTTGTAATTAAAATTCGTCCACCTAAATCTTTCTTTCTTATAAGTTATGGGTTGAGACCCTGAAAAGCTCCCACAGTAATATATCTGGGTGAATATGGGGCCGCGAGAGGGACTGTACATTTCTACAGATGTGACTGAGACAGTTTAAGAGCCCAGGGACTTTTACCTTCTTCCGTCTTGTTTCACAGCCAGAGCTAATCTGTCACCTCTGTCACTGCAGGAGCGCTGTCCTACGCTGAGCTGGGGACTTGTATTAAGAAGTCTGGTGGACATTACACATATATAATGGAAGCCTTTGGACCTCAGATGGCTTTCATAAGGCTCTGGGTTGATCTCATTGCGATAAGGTAATGTCTGCCTCCATAACTCAATTTTACTGAACCTAATCTTAAACTTTTATATTAACATTGTTCAGATCATCATTGTCATTGGGAAGGGCTCCCTTGTAGAGAGAATTATCACCAACTCTGCTCTCCCTCAGCTCCACAGAGCGCTTCAGCATTTTTTAGTTAATTGTTTTGGTTTTACCGCCCACAGCTTTACTGCATAGCTCATTCTGCTTCACTCAGTCTCTTCAAGCTGGTTTTCAGTCACTCTAAACCCACTGTACACTACCTGTTCAGCAGCTAACAACAGACAGACATTGACTGAATCATACGTCACAGGAATTCGAGCCAAAATTGCCAACTGTCTCGACTGTGTTAACCTGTGAGGGAACCGAGACCAGAGTCCAGAATGAAAGATGCAGTTGCGTGGTGCATGGCGCGCAGTTGGTCATGAGACAGGAATTGATGGTGCATATACATTCCCTTGAATTAAATGTGTTCACTTAGTGTCCAGCTGTTGACTGAGCGCACAGCCACTACGTCACCACACTTCCAACATCACCAACATCTCACAAGGTCCTGCAAATGAATTTCACTGTGCCTCTTTGTGACTAAACGGCCAGCCACATCAAGAACAATTACAGATTATTGCAGAGCGATTATGGGAACTCTGGTTGTTGGAACACTCGACTGAAAAAGCCCCTCTTAGTTTTCTGTCGCTGAACACGCAGTTAGGTAACAGAGCAGACGATTATGATGCATGACATTTGGACATGCTCTTGTGCTTTTGTTCTGGGTTTACAGTGAAACTCATTGTCAGTGCAGTGAGTCCAAGTTGACTGCGACCCCCGTGCCGCTGAGCTTTTTAGAGAACTGTTCAATACTCGGTATGAAAATGAAAATTACTTTGTTCTCAACAGGAAAGTCAGTCCAGTTTAAGAAATATACATATCATGCACTTAATAGACTGTGTTAGACCAGGCTAATAAAGGTCCTGTCCGGCCGTGACCTTGTGAAGTGGGATACTGGGTTTAGTTCAGACCAGTGAGGTGAGAAAAAGCTGTGTGTGTACACAGCCAAGGCGAAGCAGTATAAACAGTCTAGTGGCTATCCTGAGCCGCCCAATTTTATGCTGGCCTCAGGCTAGCGGGACTGAATGGAAACCATGGGAAATGAAGAGAGACAGAGGCAGAGAATGAAAACAAGAACGAGGGAGACAAAGAGAGATTTCCCCGGCTGCTGCAGCTCAGTGGCTGTTGTGGGAAATGAAGAGGGAAATACTGATGAGCCATAAGATGAGCCTGTGGGACCGGCCAACCTTATTTGATTCTTACTGAAGCCAAGCGTATAGACAGCAGCACTGTCCACCACATGAGGATGGGATTATGGGAACAGTTTGTCTAGGATGCTGCCCATCAGATAGTACACACACACACACGCACCTCTGCTGAATAACTACATAATACCTCCTACCTTGCATTACTTTGAAATGTCTGTCTGTCTTTAATTATATTATTGAACACACAGCTATACTACACATTGTAGCGTTGCTGTGGCCCAGCGTGGGATAAAGCAACTGTAAAATGTATCAATGACTGTACCCATTATCCTATAGTGATAGGAGTTATTAATACTTGACCGTTGGCAGCAACAACGAGCATTCTTAGACTGTTGGGATGAAGCCTGTCATTGGTCACCTATCCCCCCCCCCCCCCTTCCTCCTGCTATCTGCATGCACTGTACTTAAACCTCCATCACCACATAAAACAACAACTTCCAAGCTTTTCTTTTTGTGGGATTTTGATGTCAGAGCTCACCTCCCCACATGCAAACTAACAGTCCCCAACTCTACTTTGTAGAGCACACCGTCACTGCATTGTGGGTTAAACAGCCATTTTTGTGTGTGTGTCTGTTTGTGTCTCCCTCAGGCCTGCAGGGATGGCAGTCATCTCGTTGGCCTTTGGTCACTACATCCTGGAGCCTCTGTTCATGCCCTGTAATATCCCCCCTATTGCTGTCAAACTGGCCACTGGCATCGGCATAAGTATGTATATCTAGACTGCCTTTAAGTTAATACATCAGTGTGTAAGTAAGTATTAGTAATAATAATACTGCTACTAATAATAAATGTTAACAAAGAGACATTTGTTGAAAGTAACTCAATGGTCATTAATGTATTAATAAGGCCCTGGTTAATACTTATTATTGTTTTTTCCCACTCAATAACTATTGTTTTAACTACGCTGATTGTGCATTGGATTATGAGTGCTGTTAAATGTGCCATACTGCAGCTGATCAGGCCCACTGTAGACAGTGATGGAGGTCTGCAGCTGCTGCTGTGATGTCTTTCCTGTGTGCCCAGTGCAGACAAGCTGTTGAAGTCAGACCCAACACAAGAGAGACAGGAACAAGTGGAGCCAAGTGGTTGTGGTTTTGTCAGGTCTTTAGGCTTTTGACTGTGATATTTGCTCAAAGATCTCTAGAGAAGAAATCAATGCAAGATCATATTGTTATTACAGTACTGATATAAAACTGCATTAATGCTTACATCCACTGGAGATGCTATGGTGTAAGTTTTATGTGTTTATAATATTATCAGGCAAAACATTTGCAAGATAATAAATATGCTTTAACTTTAAAACACTGCAAAGAAATCTACAATTTGTGCTGAATGTGATGAGATGAAATGGCCGACTTCTGCGTTTGTGAACACAGGGAGCCGCAGCCACAAGTTGACACATGGACATTCAATGTGGCTACCACACAATACATGACTACATTACATGACTCTGTCTCCGTCTCTGTCCCTGTAGCTTCTGTTATGTACCTGAACAGTATGAGTGTGACGTGGACAGCAAGGATTCAAATCTTCCTCACCTTCAGCAAGCTCCTAGCTATCGCCATCATTATAGTGCCGGGATTGTACCAGCTCTTCAAAGGTAAGACACCGTCATCTTACACAGTCTGTTGATGATCCTGACTGCCTGCGGGATAAAGCTTTCCAGCATCCTGCTGGATTTGGTACAGATGCTCTTGTGCCTCCTCTCCAACAGCAGGAGGGAAAACAAACTGTGGGAAGGGTGCTGAGGGTCCTTGATGACACTGGAGGCTCTGTGAACATCTCCAGCAGAAAGGGGAAAGGGGCACCAATGATTTGCTGGCTGTCTTCATTGTCCCGTTCAGCTGGTGTCTATTTTGCTGAATCAGGAGATGAGGCGGCAGGATAGAATGCTTTCAGTGGTGTCCCTGTAGAAGGTGGTGAGGTGTGAAAGGGGAGGTCTGCCCTTTTGAGTCTCTGGAGGGGATGGAGCGGCTGTCAGGCTTTGATGATGGCTGAGGTGTTGATGGTGGAGATCAGGTTGTCTGCCAGGTGCAGCCCCAGAAACTTCATGTTGCTAACTCTCACAACAGCGGCACCATCTATGATTAGCGGGGTATGATGGTGCCTCCTGAAGTCAATCACCATCTCCTTCGTTTTATTCACTTTGAAGGAGAGGTTGTAGGATCTGCACCACGATGTCAGCAGCAGATGTTTGTGAACACACTCTCTGTTTCCACTGATCCAACCATTGAACTAGTTACCACAACATCACCAGACTCCCTTAACAAATCACCTGATATTAGGAGTTGTTGAATGAGGAGAAACTCAACAAACTTCGCTATGACAAACTCAAAATGAATTCATACCTTCTGGTAAATTCAGTATTAAATGCAAAAAGATAAGTGGTTTCTTTCCTTCTTTTCCTGGTCAGTTTGTCTGCTTCTGTGTACAGTGCATCTTACCTGCCAACATTTACCTTTATGTATTCAGGGTTGGTTGACTGAGAGCAATGCCATTTCACCATTTACACTGAATTTATGAAAGAAGACTCCCTCATCAAATCTGCTGTGTTGTTGTTGAGAAATGTTATAAACCTTGTGTTACATCACATTCTTAAAGGTCCTATTTGTAAGAAAAGTTGATTTTTGAGTCTCATTCCCAACTGATGATCCCAACTTTTATTGCATATAAAGCGAGGTAGTGAGATCTGATCACAAGAGGTCACTCGGATGCATGTTAATGCCAGGTGTGACTGACAGGCATAAAGCTGCCTGTGCATCATGATGATACTGAACGTGAACAGTGTCTTAGTGTTTCATTTCTACTGCTGTTCAGGGATATTCTCAGACTTCACACAGAGGGCTCAGCTGCAACAATTAACATGGCTTCCTTCGTCTCACAAAACAACATGCAGTGTAAATATAACCTCCAAGCCTTGCACACAGCTGTTCACAGCAAGTTACAACTCAGGCATTTCACAATGTCCACACAACAGGTGGTGTAAGAGGCCCTGAACCCCCTCAGCTTTGGACCTCACTTAATAATCAACTTATTTCTCTATAAATCACTGCAGTACATGCAGTAACAATGAATTGATGTTTCTCAGAATGACCTCTCATAATCATCCTTCATATTTCTTCGCTTTCACACCAGCTATAGTTAGTAACATTACCCCCAATTCAACTTAAATGATCAGGGATTTAAGAAGAGTCTGCCAGAGGGTCCTCATGTCTAATTAATCAGACCCTGGTAATATCTCGGTCTACATATGGGCTGTTTGCATGAGCAGTTTTTGTCCATAAATGTGAGCTCCTGCATAAATCTAAACAGTGAGAGAGCTTTAATCTGTCTCAAGTACCAGCGGAGGAATCTGTTTCTCCAAGCTAATACAGCAGAGTACTACTTCATTCATCTGTTTTATTGTTTTTTGTATTATTATCATTGATATTATGTTGGCTATGATCACTTCTGGTCTTGTCTAATAACTATTTGTACAGCTCTTCTCATCACTGCAATCCTGGTCCTTCAAACTGTCAATGAGGAGAAATGTGTGTGTGTGTGTGTGTGTGTGTGTGTGTGTGTGTGTGTGTGTGTGTGTGCGTGTGCGTGTGTGTGTACGTGTGTGTGTGTGTGTGTGTGTGTGTGTGTGTGTGTGTGTTTGTCTGCAGGAGAGACCAAGAACTTTGAGAATGCCTTTGACATGAGCAATGTGAAGCTGTCTGGTATGCCACTGGCCTTCTACTCTGGGATGTATGCATACGCTGGATGGTAGGTATGGTCCTCACACACAAGAATGCACAAACACACACACACACACACACACACACACACACACTTAAATGTGTAAGTGTTTTAACTCTTTTTTTTACCATTATTAACTATTGGAGGTTTTACTTTACTATTTTAATTGTTTCGTTTTGCAGGTTCTATTTGAACTTTGTGACAGAGGAGGTGGATAACCCTGAACGGTAAGTTTAATCCACTAGTACAGTGACTGTTGGAAAAGTGCCTGTTTAGAACCGGCCAATTGCCTGGACTCTGGTATTGCTGCAGAGCCAGAGAGCCCGTACAGGTCTAGAAGCAACTCTAGTCCTGCACCATCACTTCCCTGCCCCCCCTTTAAACTTTGTTAACAACATATCAATATTAAAAAAACATCACCAGTTTTAGACAGTTATTAATTAAGGTGTTACCAGTAACATCCCTTCATCCACAATATGAATATTATATACAAATCACAATCGACTGAATGGAGGTCAGACACTGCACACATGAAGAGCAACATATACCTTTGTTTTATGTATTAACTAGAATAGCACTCAGTGCTAATCCAATGTCAAACTGTTAAGTCCTGTACCACTCTAAATTTGAAACCACCCATAAACCATAATTTTGCAGATGGAGCCATAATCTCCACTGGGCTGTGGAAGAATAACATGTTGATAGAAAGAGAAACAATGTAAAAGTCCAGCTGAAATGAAAGATGCCTTTTTAACCATTTTAGATCACATCCACAGTCACATTGTGCACCTACTCAACAATATACGGCAAAAAAATCTATTTCTTTGTATTTTTATATCAAAATCCAGTCATACCTTCTTCAGGTAAAACAAAATGTCATGTGTGCTTACATAAGCTTTAACCTACACTTTCAACCAATCATCATGTCATCCACCATCAATCAGTCTTCACCTTTAAGTGCTGAGCGAGCGGCACAGAGCTCAGATTACAGTGTCTCAGTGTTTCTGTGGGCGGGCCTCACAGATCACTGTACAAAAACACTCATTTCATTTCAGTGATTTACAGAGTTTCCTGATCAACAGATGCTTTACTTGTTGCTATAGTAACTGTTAACATCCAGCATTTGCTGGAGATGATAAAAGACAAGCCAATAAAATGTAAGAAGTGTGTGAGTGTTTGGATTTTGAGTGGCTTCCCACTGTCATTGAAGACAGTACAGAAAACAAGAAGGGCAGAGGTCATAAAAGAGCTGAAATGGAGGTGAGGTGATACCACCAAGTGAGTGATGGCATAATACTTCTGCTATTATCCTGCCCTCAGGACTGTGCCATTAGCTATCTGTATCTCCATGGCGATTGTGACCTCGTGCTATGTGCTGACCAACGTGGCCTACTACACCGTGATGTCAGCAGAGGAGCTCCTTGCCTCAGAGGCAGTCGCTGTTGTAAGTAATGACAACAGTTTTTAACCAAGATGTAAAGACCTTAAAATATCTATTATCTATTTCGCCTTTGCGAAAGTGTTGCATTGTCTTTTTATACATTTGCTGAGCAAAACACAAGTTAATTCAACAATTTAAATCAACTGTGATTCCTGACTTTGTAATACACTTTTGAATAAGCATCAGCAACTGCTGTTAAAACTGGACCTAACTTCCTCAAGAAGTTTACAGTACGTTTTGTAGATTGTAGCCTTTAGTTTAGTGATCTGACCTTTAGTGAGATCTGACTGGTAATTTCTTATATGTGAGTGAGACATGAGTTAAGTGGATTTGGTTAGCGATGACAATGGTGTGCTGAGCCTTCTCTTGCTAACCCAGTAGCACAAAGCACAAAGCCCCTGAGCTGAGAACAGCTGCAGCAAAACCCTGGTCAGCTGCTGATGTTAGCGCAAAGCACACGCCCACAGCAGTAAGGAGAAACTGACACATTAGGGCGGCCTTTTCAGTCCGAGGTATGTTTGCATGTCATTTAACAGAGTTGTTTATTATATATTCAGGCCATGTGCGTTCATGTCTTACCAACTCCAGCTTTAAATATATAATTTTAAGATGTTGCACACTATTTCTTTCTACAGTGCTAATGCTCAAAATGTCCCATCAACATGCTTCTTATATTCCTTGGACATTGTCTTTTTATATGTATACAGATGTTTCCCAATAGTGACCAGGGTGTTTCTGTGTGGGGTAGGATGGGTAGTTTGGGGGCGCAGTTGTCTATGCAGCTTAAATCGGTCAAACTAGTGACAGTAAGAAATACTGTATATATTTAATAGGTGGAATTTTCCTGAACAAAATCCCAAAATTATTCACGTACAGTAAAACAAAAAGTTACTCAGGAAAAATGCACTTTTCCCAGTTCTTACTTGTTACATTATCAAACTACCCACCAACTTGTCGTTATCAGACTTTTGATACTCACGTCTTCATATTTCCCAGATAGCAAAATTGTTGTGGCCTGATCTGGCCCATACCAGAACCGTTCATCTGGCCCACATACAGAGTGGAATGATGGCACTTTGCCAGTCTGTTCCTGTTTGCCCGATCTGAGCAACAGTCAGGACATAGCATGGCCACACATCAGCCAAGAGCAAACCAAATAAACCAGAACTGACCCAAGTCTGGGCCACAGTTCTATTTTAGTGGACTGGACCCGACCCAGACTTTGGCCAGAGTATCCAGTTTGCTCTTGGCTGACACGTGGACATGCTCCGATCTGGCAAACAGGAGCACAGCCATCATTCCATGCAGTATGTGGGCCGGATGAGGGTGTCGAGGTCTCACCTCTCTGCTGTTAGTGGTGTTTACTCCTAATATGAGCAGCACGGTTTCCTTCCTGCACTTTACATGTCATTATTACTGAAGTGTCTCTGACAGCTCGGCTTCCCAGCAGCTGTTAATGTGATTGTTTCAGCCCAGCCCTGTTAATGCTAATCACATCACAGCTATCCCTTAATAACAGACACCACTGCTTATTAGACTGAGGACTGCTATCAGTGCTACTGAAAGCCTATAGCTAGGGAAGACTCATTCACTAAGAGATCTCTGATCTTTTCTAATGCAGTTAGTTTTATTGCCCTGCATACGATGAGTGATAGGAGCGCCTTAAGAAAGGTGTTAAGAGCATTTATCTGTTCTTAGAAGGCGATGATTGGATAAAAGAATTACACTATGTTCTTCCTTCTCCCAGACAGCTGGCAAAAAGTTTACAACTCAAACCTAATTACATAGTTGAACTCATGTCTAGAAGTTTTCTCGAGGAGGCTGGCCTCAGGGCACAATCAGTAATTTTTAGAGCGCATAAATTAGATGTATGTTCACATAATTTAACAGTGTGAAAGGTAACAGATGGGAGGGTTGAAGAAATGCATAGAGATAATTGTCATTTTGCGTCTCTCAAGCCATAAGGTAACGTTCAAGGTATGCTGAAAGCTTTCATTCATGAATGCACCATTTCCAGAGGACTTAAAAATATACACCTACGTTAAGTTTGACACATTTCTTTTTGACACTTAATACAGCCCCTCTCGATCTGAAAGGGTAAAGAGTTAATATTAAAGTTGAGGCACAAAACATTTGTGGATCTTTAGAATGTTTCATTATTTTTTATTGGTGGTAGAAGTAGTCAGAATTTGTATTGACCGCCATTCAAATTTGAAGGACTGTTTTCACCCAAAAGGGGGTGGGGTCAAGAGCAAAGTACTCGTATGGGCTGCTCTCATCTACAGACTTGTGTGATGATCTGATGGGCTGCAGCCTGTGTATTATTTCTAATAGTTCATCAGTGTGCGCAGAAGAAAAACAACCCGACCCGGGGCAGTCTGAGTGGAGGTAACGGTGGGTGGCAAACTTGACAATGAATGAGCAAAAGAGGACAATGCCAGCTGGAACTTAAGTTTCATTTTCCAGCGGAGCTGTTGCATCGGACCCCCGCTATAGAGAAGAAATAACTATCTCATTCATTAAAAGTTTGTTGTTTTGTGCAGATGTAGTTTGAAATGTAATCATGTAGCATATCGGTTGCTCTATGGCCATTCTAAATATAAATATGTGTAATCTTTCATAAGTGACTGTCATGGGTGATAGTTACTGTATATTGATATTATTGTTGAAGCATAACGCTACAAACAGTAACATAATTAGGTTAGTTAGGTATACTTAAATAAGTTATATTTAAGGAAATGTATGAAGAAAATCTATGTTTGAAAATAATGGTATTTGTGTGTTTTCTTTAGTTTCTTTAAAGGTTATCAGCCTCTCTACACTCTACTAAGCAACTCTTCTGAATGCTCTTGATTAGAAACAAAACCTGACTGTCATGAAGAAACCAAAGCAAACGTGAATTGAAACTGAAGAGGAGTCTAAATAACCAGAGGGAAAGAAGAGTGAGGTGTTCCCCTGTCGGCCCCGTCTGCTGGCCAGAACAAGCACAATAACACCGAGACATCCCTGCGCAGGCTGCTGCCTCGTCTTTCTGGCCACGTAAAATATTAAATTCACTCAGAGTTCATTCAGAGTATTCAACATTTTTATAATCAAACATGCTAAAATGTGTTGCGGTTGCCTAGAAATGATCTTCAGTAACAACATCTCAGTGTCCATTTGTATAAAATATGCAGGTTACTAGATATACAGATTCACATGTACAGGTCTTAGTTTTTCCCTTACAGTCTGGGCTTGTCCATGCAAGCATGGACTGTGACTAATCAGCTCTGAATGGCTTCATGAATAATAAGCAGCTTTTGCTCCCACTTCTGCATGACCCATTTATGACAATTACCGCCAGTAGCCCTGTCAGCCGCTCTAATTCCATCTAACTAGCCACAGTTAATAAAATAAGACAAACCACAATTCAATAAACTGATAGCTGGGGACTTTGATATATTCACAGCAGAACCTCGCCAACCTTCTTAAAGGAGAAGCCAACAGTTGGGGAAATACACTCGCTTGCTCTCCCAAGTGTAAAACTGTGTTGTGGTTTTAGTGGGAGTTTCACGAGAAGCTGCCCCATGAGGAACAAGCTAGCTTATTTTTATCTGACACGTCACTCCCTCTGTGTCTCTTCCTTGTTCTATCTGTCACAGACTTTTGCAGAGAAGCTGATGGGGAACTTCTCCGTGGCAGTGCCGGTGTTTGTGGCCTTGTCCTGCTACGGCTCCATGAATGGCTGCCTCTTTGCCTTGTCAAGGTACAGATGCTTCCTCATTCCTGGCCTGTCTCACACCCATGTACATTCGAATAACACAGCACATTCTCACACCCAACTCGTCAAATACAGCAGCCTGGTCAGTGGCCTTAAGCACCTCTTTATACTCACCCACATAATTGTACCAGACACCCTCATCCGGCCCACATGCTGTGTGGAGTGAGTGGCACTTGGTAGGTCCAGTGCACCAGAATAGAATGAACTGTGGTCCAGATTTGGGCCAGCTCTGGTTTATTCAGTTCACTCTTGCCTGACGTCTGGCCATGCTATGGCCTACAGGACCGGACCGCCGAAGTGCCATCATTCCACGCAGTATGTGGGCCGGATGAACATGTCTGGTGTGGGCCAGATCTGGGCTGCGACAACCTTGCTATCTGGGACTGCACTAGAGGGGTACCTACAGCGTCAAACTTATCAGGCTGCTGTAGTTGATGGGTTGGAAATGAGAACATGCTGAATAACAATGACAAAACGCTTACAACTACTCACATGGTGAATGAAGTCATATTTTGTATTCATCAAAGAGTGCACTGAGGAAATACTGTTTACAGTTCTCAAACACTGCTCAACTGTCAGAAAATGAACAATTCCTGCAGATTTTTTTATGCAACAGGAAGGCTGTTAATATGAAATATCGGCTTGTGTTGAATCCATTGGCAGTGGCTTAACAGTGATCCAAACACAGTGAATTGGAAGGGAAACCATGACGCCACTTGGTAAAATATGATTGTGTCTATATACAATATAGCCCAACAGTTACAACACGTTTGAGAATTTGGAGTGTGTACAAGTGATTCAAGTAATTTGCAGAAGTAGCTTTTGCACTAGTCCTCTGCCTCTGTTTTGAATAGCCTCGTGCAGGTCCTGATACTCCTTTGGGAGTTTTCCACTGGCTCTTTTGGCCACAGCAAATCCAGCATGTCTCTAGACTAAAGTCAGGTGACCAGAGAGTACGATGTTTTTAAAAGTCTCTGTAGCTTCTCACTGAATCTCTGGTTTCTCTCCTGTGTCACTGTTTGTACTCGTACACAGATATCTGTTTGCGTTCGGCTGTACAGGAGTCACATTAAGTCACTGCTGGTGAAAGCCCATCATTTCCTGGGTAGCTGCTTCATGATTAAAGACCTAAAATAGAAAATAACACTGGACTTTTATTGGGAACAATTTACAGCAACAAAATACAGCACCTCAATAAAATCAATAACCTTGTACCCTTTAGCTATTTCAGAGATTTGATCTCAAACCTCCCAACCACCAGCTGTAAATGTTACTATGTTTATTACCATTCACAGTCCCTGTGGAAATGAACAATAAAATAAATACAAATTATTTTAATTGCAGGCATTTTACATGATTGTCTGTTTGTTTTACTTCCAATTATTTCATGTTATCTATTAAATTATCTGGCATGGCTGCAAAGTTTAAGTGGTTTTATGTAACTGAAGTTTATTTCACATTGTTTGAATTTGTATCACATGATCTGTTTTCCATGGCTTTGGCTTTTTATTAGCCTGTCTTGGGACTGCCTTTGCTTTGCCAATATCTATAGCTTATTTTTTATAACCCCTATGTTGACCATTAATCACAGCCATGGATCTGGCCACTGCTTTTGAATGAGAGTTAAAGACACCGCTTCAAGCAGACAGACCTGTTGTAATGGAGATGCAAATCCCTGCTGTGCTGTTGATGCGACGAGTCACGCAGAGCACATGTGTATAGAAGCATAATAAATATGAGAAATCATGTCGCAGACTTCCTGACATCCTATTTGATATATAAGTTTCAGTTTTATCAAGTTTATTTCCTGTTGTTACAGCAAATAATCTCATAATTTCAACATAAAGTGAATGTGATCCACGGTTAAAATGATCTTTTATAGTCATACAATCAATCAGTTTAATATTAACCCAACTTTTATTGCCATTAATGTGTGTGTTTGTGTGTTTACCAGAATGTTCTACGTGGCGTCCCGTGAAGGACAGCTCCCTGAGGTCTTGTCTATGATCCACATCAACAGACACACTCCGCTGCCTGCTGTCCTCATACTGGTCGGTTTACTGCAAAAATGACAGCAAGCAATATGCAGCGTTATTACACAACACTGACAACACACTCTCATACCCCCATTTCAAATAAACCATCAACAATAGCAATTAGCCTTTAACAAAAGTCTGTAATGAAAACACAACATATACTCATCATATTACATGGTGATCATCATCTGCTGAGCAGGCCAAGTCATCCCACTGGTTAATGTGGAATGACTTGTAGCTACATATTGTAGCTATAGTTACCTGCATATACCTTGCATGTGACTTGGTGTGTGTTTTGTGTGCAGTACCCTATGACCATGCTTCAGCTCTTTGTGGGAGACATCTACAGCCTGTTGAACTTCATGAGCTTCCTGCGGTGGCTGTTCATCGGTGTGGTGGTGCTGGGTTTAATCTACCTCCGATACACACAACCTGACCTCCCCCGCCCATTTAAGGTTGGTGCTTCCCTCCTGTACTGCTGTCGCTTTGCTTCATTCTGGATCTGTGCCATAATTTTAACCAAAATAAAGGTCACTCACATTCCACAGTAGCACACCTTTGATTTTGTCTAGAAAATATTTAGTGATGTTTTGAAGAAAAGTGTGAATTAGTTAATTCCGCAAAAAGCTGACTACTCTTTTAACGTGCATGAATGTCTATGTGTGCTTACATACATTATCTACATAGCAGTAACAAATGTGGCTCTCTACAGGTCCCCCTCTTCATCCCAGTGGTGTTCTGCCTCACATGTTTCTTCATGGTCTTCCTGTCTCTGTACTCGGACCCGGTCAACACAGGGGTTGGATTTGCCATTTCCCTCACTGGCTTCCCTGCTTACTATATCTTCATTTACTTCAACCGCAGACCAAAGTGGCTTCAGAGGGCTTTGGGTAAGTCATTACTAATACAATGGAAATTCACATCCAACTGCACATATAACATTATAATAAGGGTCACTGTGAAAAGTTTATTTGAGTTCTGATTTTTTTCCCTCAGAATTCAGAGTTTAACTGCCAAATCTTTTACTCTGTCTGTTTCCACGGATGAAAAAAAAAAAAAAGACCCAGGGAAAAATGATCCTGGCAAAAAGTAATAATAACAATAGTAATAATTCACCTCTTGTTACGTCATAAATACAGGAGAGAAAACAATTTAGATCAGGCTTAGAAAACGGATCACCAGATTTGTTTTTCCTGTCACTTGCCTCTAGGGGCTTCTGTACGTGAGAACTGATGACATGATGATGATGAAATGATTTTCTTTGTGTCCTCAGATTCCTTCAACAGAACCCTGCAAATCCTCCTGATGGTCATCCCTGCTGAGCAATAACTGCATACAAATACTGCATCACCTCGTTGGTCACTTCAGATTACACATAAATACACTAACCCATAAAAGTAAAGCTGGTGTTGAACTTTACAAAAGACTGATTTAGTACAAAGACTGAAAATGACAAATGTCATTGCTGAATGTGAGTTTTATAATGTGTTATTATATGTAAGTGTGTTATTAAAGGATGACGATTTGTGTTAACATGTCTTTGTTTTTGTGACCATTTGGATTATGGAACAGAAAATGTTCTAGTCTGAGCAAGCCACTGCACATGACAGGCTGCAAACACTGCCTGAACCCATGTGGGTCTAAACCACCACAGACTCACAGTGTTGGATACAGGGAGGACTTTCTGCCTCAGAAAGAGTCATCGCACCACGGCCCATTAATGTTTGGGTCCTTTAACCCATTCAATCTGTGATGGTTCAAATATCAAACACTGAGAAATGAGCAGCATCTTCTTCAAACTGAGATAACATTTGTCGTGATCAACTACTGATCTTACTTTAAATTTAACTGATCAGGGTTTATTTATATTAGCAGAGTTATATTTTTTTTGAGTGAATGCATAAATTGGTTTTAGTTCAATGGACAAAAACTTTTCTATAAAGTTGTACTTTTTGTTCTCATATTTGGACTGTATGCATCTGGTCACCCTAATATCTGCTTACACCACAATCACTGTCATCTTTCTTTGTGTGTTCAGGTATGTGATCTGTTTTTACATCACATACCGTTCATTTCGAAGGGATGTACCAGTGTCAAAGTTTCATGCTACAACTGTTGTGGCCAAATAATATCACTATAAATGATCATGATGTCCATTAAACCTTCCCGAAAAACATCGAAATGCTACTTTTTAGAACCCTGCAAGAGGTGATAATCGGATATTCAGATGAGAGATGTATGTGATCGCTTCATAGTCGAACAAAATAATCAAGAAATGTCAAGAAAGGAAATATTGACACCTATTTTCCTCACTGAACAGAAGAATACAACCGTACATCTGAATTCAAGTTTGTGTTTTATCATCATAAAACACACGTTGTTCAAAGTGGAAATTAACTAAATCAAACTCACCAAAATAGTCTTGGTCTGTCTTTCCACAATCATCTCTGGTTTGGTCCAAATAAATCCTCGATTCACAGACTGAGATGGGATGTAGCAGCTCTACATGCTATATAACACTTTACAATAATGTTATAAGCAGCATGTCAAGTGTTATTTAATGTACAGTATTGACCTCTCCTTTTGAGACACATCTTATATAAGTGAACATGTGTTTTATGTGTTGCCAGAATCATTTGGGATGGAACCACAAGGACAGAACCTGACTGATGGGTTCTACGTGGAGCATTATGAAATGGGGTTGACATCGTAAGGTAGTTTAAAGTTGAGTCTCATTCCCAACTCATATATTGAAGCACTGCGTTATTGGTCGGGTCAGTATCAGTAATTGACGAGTTGGGAATGAGACTGAAAAATCAGCTATCTTATCAAATTAGGCCTTTAGGCTCATTTGAATTCATTTAAATACATGTTCATGTTACACTCGGACCTGAGCAGTGACAGCCAATGAACCATCAGCAGTGTGGTTAAAGATCCATAAGCCTGCAGTGTGGGCACAACTAGCTTTGCTCACATAAAGGCTAATGCTAGCTGATTTTAAGCCAGCTTTTTTATGGCTCAGTGCTAAAGTGGAAGCTCCCGGGCATTTTGTCTCCATCCTGCCATCCTCTCATCAGCAGTAAAAGCCCTCCATTTACAGGACACAGAGCTGAGAGGGAATGCAGCGTGCCACAGGGCAGCGGTTACACAGACAGATTACCTGCAAATCCCACCCAGGGGGAATGGAGAGCAGCCACATCAGCAGACTGCACAACACACACACACACACACACACACACACACACACACACCCCTCTGAGTAAGACTGTAACCACACCAGGGCACACAGGGCCATGCCACTTCATTCCTGATGCAGGAGGAATGAGGGTGGTGCTGATGCAGTCTGACTGGATAATGTGAAATGTGAGTGGACTACCAGGGGAGCAGAGGGTCTTCTCCAGGTCAGGGAGGTGATGGAAAGTTATTATAATGGTTGAGTCAAATGGTAAAGGTCCTAATGTCAGGTCAGACCATCTGCATGCTTCAACCTGGCTGAAAGAAGGACACAACAATCTGAATCTATTTAACGCCGAGTAATTAATTGTCATCGTTTGAGCACAGGTAGGGTCCTCGAGTGTCCAGGCTGCATCATGAAAACGTGTTACAGATGTAATGATCAATGTTTTTATATTAAGAATGGATCGAGTAACTATGTGTACAGTGGAAAATGTTGCTCGTAGTGACAAACCTGCAGATCTGCAATCAACAACTCTGCAGTTTCCCTCAGAATGATGGAGAATTTTAGCTCGTCATTCTGCCAAACCTTGATAACTCAAAGGTTTGCCGTGTTAGGACTGGACTTCTCTTTTAAATATCGTGCTCATCAGCTTTAATAGTTTGATTGGAGTCTGAAGCCTGTTCCTCAAAGTGATACCTACAGCAGGCCTCTCAGTCCCACAGGTCCCCTAAAAGCCCAAAGCTGACACATTTCTGTACTTGGCGTGGTTGTCACGCTGAATTCTGACGGGAACGCACAAGAGTACATTGAACAATCCACTGAAAACAACAACAGAAAGTAAGTCAGCACTGTAAAGAAAGGGAGCTCCCAGTGGGTGAGCAGACCGAGAACATACAGCTCAACATCACGCCACATTTCCCACCACACATCATCATCTGAGCTCCTCATTGACGCCAACAAAAAAGGCATTGAACACACTGTAACGTGTTTTTAAAAAACCTGGAAAACTGTAAAAAGAAAAAAAAGAGAAGAAAAAATTCCCCTGATTCAGTATCAAGAGATGTGACCTTTCCATTTCACCTCCAAGCAACGTGACAGAGATAATTAACACACGAAAGAATTGAGAAAAAAAAGTCAATCTACCTGAGGATCTGGCTACAGAAGCAATCACGCATGTCTTCTCATGTCAGTGTGTGTGTGTGTGTCTGCATGTGTGTGTGTGACCAAACGGCTCTATTACCATACTGTGCCAGCTCAAGGAACATTTATGCTGCTAGCTAAGAGATAACACACACACACACACACACACACACACACAAACACACACCAGCACTGATGAGAGAAAAAAAGAGAAAATGTCAGGCGCTGGAGCAGGACCAGAGACTTTAGCTTCCTCCTCTCTCTCTCTCTCTCTCTCTCACACACACACACACACACACACACACACGAGTGAGTGAATGGCGTGCCAGAGCCCTGGCGAGAGACAGAAAGAGAGTGAGAGAAGAAAAAAGAGCTGGATTGCATTCTGAGGAGGCATCTGAGAAACAAACCTGCATTCACATTGACTGGCGGCCAATAGACAGTGTGTGGTGTGACTGAGGTATCCAACTGACACACCACTCACACACAGCTGATAATGTACACATTCATCATTTAGCATCAAAAGAGCGGGAAGAACAGCATTTGATCTCATGTTCAATAAACCGATTAAAGGACTATTCTGCGTTTTTGGGACTGCAGAATACACCACTTGCAACACTTGAGACGTCTTTAATTTTAGTTTTTGCGACCACAGAAGTGGTTTAGCTCATCTGGATAAAATGCATAAATTAGTGTTAGTGTTAGCTCAGAGGTAACCAGCAGAGGGCAAAGTCAGCCAGTAAGCAACCACGGGTTCGCTATTATGTGTAAAAGCAGTAAAGTATTGAAACTCCCCATAGAGAAGTTAAAGGGCAAAGTAAAGCTCTTAACTAAATCTATTTCAAGAGGCCATGCCGTGCAAAAAAATGAGGAGCATTCTCAATGCAAGCCTGTGCCCCACAGCAGGAGACGTCTCACATCACACTGAGCCTGGCTCACCCGCCTCCCGAGCCCCTGATCCTGCTGCACCTGTGGTCTCTTTGTGGTGAATAAGAAGGCACGTCAGCCCAAACTACACTGTTTCCCTGCCGTCACTGACTGATAAGGCATGACATCTGTGTTTCTGTGTTTTGCAATCAAAGCTTTGACTGCACAGTTCATGTATGTCAATAGTCATCGATAAGTTTCGTAGTCTGCCTAAGGCTCAGCATTTCCAGTTTCTCTCAGCATCGCTCTGGTGCACACATTTATGAAAACACTTCATTAAAACTAACATTGTCTGTACTGTTTATAGGCATGTGCCTATTTTTCATAATTTTGTGAGAAGTCTGATGTATGTGCTCAAATCATGCTCAATATAAAACATTTGCATACAATGAGAACTGCAGGCTTTATGCAGAGAAGACAATCAGATTTAGAAATGCTTAAGAAAGGTTGTCAGTTCTGGTCTGGTGTCACTGGTTCCAAGTGAAGGTGGCAGTTAAGTTATTGTGTAAAAGCAAAACAGACCAACCAGAAGATTTTGTGGCTTTGTGTTGTCTCCTCCCCTAGGGTGATGATTCACTGCCAATATGGGCTCGCATAAAAACCAGACGCATGCACGTGAAAAGAGTGAAAAGAACAGTATCCCACAAGAGAAAGCCATCCTCGCACGGGAGCCTTCTGATCTACGAGCACATGGCTGCAGGGAGCACATGGTTCTGCTCCACTCTAGCTGGCGTGTCTCCGCTCGCTTGGGAAGCTGACTTTTGTCAGCTGGAGGCGGGACAGTGGCTGATTTCATTTCTCCTAATTTGGTCACTTTTGATTGGCTGTTTGGTTTGATCAGTGCCATAGTGGAAGACAGACAGCTGCCTGAGACAACATGTGTTTAATGGGCTCATCATGTCTGATACTAATGTTAACATCTTTCAGAGATGCCATTATAATATTGTTTCAAGGTATTGGTTTTGTTTACTGTATGCATTATAATACTAGCTAAATGTTTGATGTTAGAAAAGCTAACATACCTTGTAAAAGTTTGCCAAAGGCCTCACATTACTGAAGTTTGCTCAAGCTAGCAGGCTAACCCCAAACGTTAGCTAGTCTCTACCAGCGCTGTGATTCACACACAACACTAGTGTTAAATCCCAACCATAATACAGACACATACAGACAGACATGAACGATGCTCTGGCAGACAGTAGTGGAGGAAGTATTCAATAACTTTCCCTCAGTAAGTGCTAATATTGTCAGTACCCATGTTTCCATAAAATGTCGAGGGAATCTTAAGTGAACTTTTAAAAGTTTGCAAAAAATAAAAAGAATAAAAATGCGAATGTTGTGCTGATCAGGCATGTGATTTGAATATTCGCTACATCAGAGTTTATTTGGTAAATCTGTTTGCATCAAACATTTTGTGCGCATTAACTCTGATTAACCAAAGACTTAAACCACTTCGAGCTAGCGTATAAACTTTTTTTGCGAATTAGAGGACATTTTTTGGAATTTTGCCATTTCCATAACATTTCTTAATTGATAGTCTTCAAAATGTGCAAAGAAATGCTTTATGGAAACATGACTACTGTTACTGTTACCAAATGTCTGTCCTGTGAGAACGCTTATCTGTGAAAAGTCATCTTTTCATGCTGTCAGAAAAACAGCTGTTTTTAGCTCTGTGGCGATACATTCTCCAGTTAATCCAAGATCTTAAGCAGCAGGAAAATGTTCTTGAATTATTGGAGTTCTCAACACAACCATTTGATACTATTATAAACTGCATCGTTAGATCATTACCAGTGCTTCATTTGTAAATCAGAAGGCCCCTCCACCTTGTTAACCTTCCCTCTCCACCCCCGAATATCAGAGAGGGAGCAGAGGGCTTTTCTAGTTGATGTAAGTCTAGTCCGTCTGACTCATCATCCTTTGTCTCCTCATAGCCTCCTCATTGATCAGGATGTGCATTCAGCACTGGAACTGCCCTGACCTTTCATTATATTATCCAACACACACACACACACACACACACACACACACACACACACACACACACACACACACAGAGTTGCGTTCCCATCAGCCTTCATCCTAAAATGGACTGATGTCTGCTGTGGGGACTTAATTTTGTTCATCAGTGCCCTGGACAGACACATGGGGGTGCTGCAGTGCTTCATAACAGTGCTTCACTTTCTACTCTATTTAAATGACTCTTAAAGCACAGAACAGTACTGAACAATGACAAAGACCACCACAAACACACTCAAACACATAATACATGAACACACCGAGAGGAGGTATCATTGAGTTATTGTTTATCATTTAGATGATCCAGGCTTTTATTGGAATTTAACAATGAGGACTCACGGACTGACTTCTGTGCACTGAAACCTCACATTGGGTTTCTAAATGTGTTATGAAATCAGAAATAGAATGAAAAATAAATGAAAGTTTTAAATGTAAGCGTTTGCGCCTCGCTTAAAGTGAAACCTTGACCTGCACAATCTTAGAAATATTATTGAAATGATCCTGGTTGACAATAGGAGAGGTTTCAAAGATTCAACAGTGCAGGTCAGAAATGGCTTCCCTGCTTTTAGCAAACTAAAGTTAATAAATGTTGAAGGTGGATTCTTTTCAATTCAAGGACGCTAACACTGAAAGAGAAAGGCTGAAGGAGACTTTCAAGTTATTGGAAACTATCTCATATCCTTAGTCCTCCTATCTCTTTCTAACAGCACACACTGCTTTTCAAGTCAGTCGTCTTTGTGACATCGTGAACACTCGTGTGACACTATCACTCGCGAGATCACGTCGACCATTTTGCCCCTCTCTCTCTCTCTCTCTCCCACCTACACACACACACACACACACACACACACACAGCTGTAGCTGGATAATGGATATTCATTTAATTCATTGAAGTATTATTGATTATTGATCGTGTGTTTTGTGGTGACTGCTGTCAGCTTCTTGAAGCTACATTGCCTGACTCATAGAAACTGATTAAAAATCTCATAAACACCTGGCAAATGGGACCAGCGTCATCATGTTTCTTGTTGTCCTAGCAACAGCAACTAAGGGGGGGTAGGATTTGGATCGGTCCATTTTGGGTGCCGTCAAACACTATTAGAGGTATTAATAATCATGTTCTACTGATTGATTTGTGCAATTAATATTTGTCGTCATGCAATAATATCTTGAGCTCTGGCATCGCTGTGTCTGAAAATGACAATGCAGAACAACTGAAGATTGTTCTTCTGTATTCAATCCATGTAAACTGTCCTGTGTGAGTATGCCTGCGTGTGTGTCCATGTGAGTGTGTTTCTGCGTAAGTGCGATGAGCCCGATGAGGGGAGGAGCCACCCGCAAATAAGGAAGTGCTGTAAGGAGGAAACGGTTAACCTGATGCTCAGAGTGAGGTATTCATTGGCAAAGAATGCCTGAGGGCAGGGTCAAAGGTCACCTCTAACAGGAAATTAGTTAGAGGTTAGGGAGGAGGTCAAAACTATACAGAATTATTGTTTTCATGAGATTGTGTTTGTGTGTGTGAGTCTGTTATACTGGGGATGTGACTCAACTCAGTGAGAGGAGGGGGTGATTCCTCTGGCAAACTGTGACTAATGAGGCATGTGTGTGTGTGTGTGTGTGTGTGTGTGTGTGTGTGTGTGTGCAAGTGTGGTGGACCTGGAGGTTCCAGGGTCGTCCCCATTAACAGGAAGCAGCAAACCCCCCCAGGTAAGAAAGGTCTACCCACAGGGTTACACATGGCCCAAATGGATATGACAAGGCTCTCTCCCTCCGTGTGTGTGTGTGTGTGTGTGTGTGTGTGTGTATGTGTGTGTGTGTTAGCTTCTTCAGAGCAGAGATGGATAAATGGATGCACCTTCTGAAGAACTCTGGAAGTTGTTTGTGCCTGCATGTAAATGTTTAGGAGATGAGGCTGAGTGGCCTGAGGCTGCTGCTGTCAGAGGTGCTGACTGATATACACACACATTCGCAGAGACTGACAGCGCTTCGAGTGTGTGTTTGTGTGTGTGACTCAGGTCTAGTGAGCAATACTCCAAGCAGGAGGTAGGTAGTGAGGATGGCTGATGAGACAAAGCCACTAATGCAAAGTGACCACAGCTTGGCTCCAGAGACTCATTACTCATTACTGCTCAATAAACACACACACTCAGAAAGACTGGAACTGACAAAAATACAATAACACACGTAGTGTTTTTGTCTTTAAAGGTGTTATTAATATCAAATATTTTTCAAAACATTGAAAAAAGATACAAAACTGGACTGTGGCTGAGATATTTGTCATACAGCCTGTGCTCCAGGTACGGGACATAGAGTTTGAAAGACATGGGCATTTACCAGGCAGGGAGGCTCTGATGAGTTGCATTATGGGGAATCTAGCATCCAACATTTTTGGAGCTGGAAAGATTTCATTTATTGTCATTTAATTTATTTACAGAGACAACACACATTAATTAACCTTCCTGTAGACGTGCCAGTGTTTACCAGCTGGCCAGTGTTCAAGTGTAGTAGCTTGGCAAGGTGTTTTGTAACCAATGAGATAATGCCTAAAAGCAGCGTCAACAAAATGTGCATTTTCACGGTGCTGCAGAGACCACGCTGCAGGAAACAGTAAAACTGTGTCAGCTTGTTACTGGTCTTACTGGTATCAGTCCCTTGTAGGGTGGCTGGTTTCACTATTGGTTTTATTTTGTCAGACCAAGACTCTGACTGGGACCTTGGCATTAAAGCCAGCATGTTGCCTTGTAGATCTTCAGATCAAGACTTTACCTGTGAAGTTTTGGGCAGGCTGGAAAATGTATGTTTGAGTTACAACAACTTCCTGTTTCTTGGCGAAACATCGAAGTGTACTGCGCCGCCACAGTTATACCGTTTGATGAAAAGTCACAGCCTTCACAATAAAACATCAAGGTCTTCAGGGTTTTCTAAGCACGTTTGAAGTGGATCTGTCAGGGATTACTGTCCCCTCTGAGCGTTGCCGTTTAGGATTTCAAACATCAGGCAGGTGTCAGTGTATTTTATTAAATTTTCCACGTTGAGAGCCTGCTTGTAGACAGAGAAAATGAGCTTAACTACCTTTTGCTTGTGAGTCCAGCTTGTCATACATTATGTTAAGTGTGGGGTTATTATAGCATTCATAGCTTTGTTGCTGTCGATGTTAGGCAATTTCTTATATTCCAAAAAACAGCCAGGTTGTATTTGGTTATTCGCAATACTTTTATCACTTGTTTTCTGAGGGACAAGTCGAGTTAGAGATAATACCAAGATATCTGACGGGAGAGACAACCTGCATGATCACAGTGCTATGATGAAGGGTGTTTCACAGAAACCCTTCTTAACATTATACCTCCACACCCTGGGCAGACCACCTGTAAATCATTTTTTTCATGAGCTGAACAGGGGAGTCCTATGATTAGGATGCAACCCTGCCTGGCTACTTTAGAGATGAGTATTTGGTGGTTGACAATATCAAATGCCTTCTTTAAGTAAAAAAAATGTGCTGTCTCAATGGAATGGTTGGCTCAAAAACCAAATTGCAGTAGATGCAGTGTGGTAGGGCAGGAGGTGCTTCACTCCTAGGTTTTAAAAGTCTGTCCTGTTAAAATGTCTGTGCCTCTGTTCAACACAGCCTCATACCTACATGTCAATTGTCAATTTAACAACATTACAGCTGCAGCATAATAATGGTGATACATGTACCTGACCTTCGTGGGAAGGTCGCAGTTTGCTTACTTTTAGGCACTAAAATTATTTGGTTAGGTTTAGGTAAACATCGTAGTTTGGATTCAAATCTCTATGTTACTTCTGTTACTTCCCTTACAAATGTTCCTACATTACCTAAGTAACTTATGTCATGTTATGTATGTGACATTACCTCACTATTACCCCTTTTCCACTGGTCAAAAATCCCACTTAAACCCACTAAGATCGGGCTTTTGTGTGCAATGGGAATGTGTAAACTCTGCATTTACACTCAGGTCAACTGACTATGCAGTAGACACGTGGTTTTATCACTTTGGCTCGGCTTTGATCTAAACTTAAGACCTGGGTGAACACGCTAAATTCTGCTGCGCGAAGTGATGACGTGTTCTCAACATCGATGGTGGTGCATAAATAGGGAAGGAATTTGGGATGCGGCCTATTAAGGACGTTTTATTACTGGACACAGTGTTGGAGGCAGAGCCCTGTTCAGTCCTATGAAAGCTGCCCGGCTGTGAAAAAAAATACCTGGATCATCGACTGAGCCAGCCAACTTCCAATAGGGTCAATAGGCGATTTTTAGCAGGTTGACCATTATGTTTAAAAAGCCTGTGTAGACCAGCTAATTTTGGTGGAAAAGCAGTATTATGTAAGTGAATTAAAATAACTCACCATTGACTTCTGGTTACTGGTTTCACACTAATCACGTCACATATAGTTCTTTTCATCTCATTCCTGAACAAAGGAGAATTAACTTGAGTGTGGAGATGAATTCTGACGTCGGGAGCTGCTTGTTGCCTGGCAAAACTGACAGTTTTTTTCAAACAGCATCTTCTGACCAGCCTCTCCATTGGCTCCCACAGTGGGACTCGGTGTTGCCACATTGTTGCTTCATTTATGCAGACAAGATGGGATGCAAGTGACAGAGGAGAGGAACAAGAGGTGACAAAGAGAAAGATCAAACGATGGATATGGAGATGGAAGAGAGAGCTGACATTTATGTCCACACAGTAATCAAAGAGAGTGAACCATGTCAAACTTCTGTAAGTGTCTTCTTGTCAGAGTATGTTTCAGAGCTGGAATAATAATAAGAAAATGGTGTGCTATATTACTGATGCGCCTGAAAAGGGACATCATTTGAAGGTGGCATATTTGTTGCTGCCTTATTGATTATAAATCATTTATAGCAGTCAAATCACCTCTTACAGTGTAAGTAATGCTAGCTTAGTTTGCAATGCTACTGAAAAGTATCTCACCTGATGCATTTGTCTTCCTCTGTCTGTCACATAAGCACAGGCGCCATCTCAAAGTTAATGATGAAATGCTGTGGTGAAATGTGGTGGTCTGTTTTACAGTGGCCATGTGGGGGTTCAATCAATCAATCAATCAATCTCTATTTGTATGCACAACAAAAGTTATCTCATGAAACTGTATACCAACAATAACAACAGCTATAATACATGTAATTTAATTATGAATATTGATAATACTGAAAAACTGTAAAACAACTATAGTCTAAACATGGCCCTTACTACTACTACTACTAATAATAATAATAATAACAAGGTTTACAGGAAACAATCACAGGTTTGGGTGGGCACAGGTCAATGACATAAGTTAATAACTTAAAAAAACTTACAGAAACATACTGTATGCAGTAGTCCACTTTCCACTTCTGTTCCCTCTTTCTGCCACTCTATTACACACACACACACACACACACACACACACACACACACACACACAGACACATACAGACGTCCTCACATACCCTCTCCTCTCCATGCTGGCTCGAGTGGCGCTGTGCATTTCAGCAACAAGTACAACCAGTGAGTGTGCTTTCAGCTCAGCCGGCCGTGTGCTTGAAGCACATCGAAATAGGTTAGAAAAGATCCTGGAGCTGTGAACTCCATTGTTTTCTACACAGTGCAACACTGGACTAAAACACAGCAGGACAGGCCTATAAGGCTTCTGGATTTGTAACACCGTTGCAATGTGATCAAAATGTTGTTTATGTGAGAGAGAGAGAGAGAAAGAGACAGGCAGAGTTCAAGTTTAAAGTTGCTCAACTGTTGAAACTTCTTTCGCTGCTGTATTCAACAATAAATACCACAGTTTAGAACAATTTGTTTATTTTTTAAATTCCTTTATTTATTTAGTCCAGTTCTTTCCACTACTGTGAGTGGGCGAGAGAGAGGAAAGAGAGAGAGAGAGAGCACTCTGTACCAGCGGGATCAGCACCGTGGAGGGTAACGGTGCTCAGTTTTGGCATTTGTTGTTTTGCAAGTTGTTTTGCGGGTCGGGCTGGGTCCGGGTCATTGATTAGCACGATTGTTAACCGGATGGATGGGACAGGTTGGCTGTCATCATGAGTTCTTGTCAGTACACGTGCAGCAGCATTCTTGATGAACTGGAGAGTCTAGAGACTTATTGGAACAGCCTGATAAAAGGGAATTAGGGCTTAGCATATTACAGCCTATATTATCCTTAGTGTCTCTGGGCTTGTGCAGTGTTGCCAACTTAGCGACTTTGTTGCTATATTTAGCGAGTTTTCAGACCCTTCTAGTGACTCTTTTTCAAAAAAGCGACTAGCGACAAATCTAGCGACTTTTTCTGGTGTATTTGGAGACTTGTGGAGACTGACATGAAAGCACGTATCGTTCAACGAGCAGCGGGTGCTGCCGTGGGTGAGGTAAAGCCAACAGGCTTGGTGGCGGAGCAGCAGCAGGGCAGCCCAGCAGCAGCCAGCCTGTCTTGTCTACATACCAAGACCAGAGACACTCAGAAGAGAGGCTCCAGAGGATGAGAGACCCCGACAGGGGCAGCAGAGGCCGGGAGAGATGTTGAGAGAACATGAGTGGGATCCATAATAACGCTGACAGCAGCCATTACAGTTGACATTAACTAACGTTAGCTGTGACAGCTCATACATAGCTTACATTAGCTAACGCCAGACCTTGTTCCAGCAGACCTCTGGCAGACCAGAATAATATGACCAGAGATCAGAGTTAAAAATGTATTTTAATCCAGCCTGTTTTTATGTGATTAAACAACAGAAGAGTGAAACAAGCTTGCTGTTTGGGAGTTTCAAGTGAACTTCTGGAAGCCATTGCTGTATGCTAGGGTCAGAGGGGGACTCCAGTCCACATGAATGATGTTTCCTCATTAGTAACTAAGTTTACAAATTGCACTCTCCCAAACTGCCCCTCCCCTAAAAACCCTTTCTCTCCAAGCCAAAACAGTGACAAAAAAGTTGAAATTGAAAACCAGTGACACTAAAAAAATACTGACATGATAAAAGATCCTGTCACAGAAAAAACACACACAAGAAGAAAAATCTGAATATTTTCATCGTAAAACACTTTCAAATAACCCAAAATATTTGAAACGCCCACCTTCACGTGCTGGCCAGGTTTAGGAAGTATTAGTGGGTGGAGCGTCAGGAGGTTGCATACAATGCATCCTGGTACATGTAGGCAGGCTGTGCAAGCAGGAACACTAATAATCCAACTTTCTCTTTCAAGACACCATGCACTGGGGATTTTATTGACTCAACTACGTTTACCATCAACACTGATTGGGATATCCACATAAAACATGGCAAATTTCTCCTTTAAGGTAAAATAGTTACATAATGTTGATTTAACTAGAAGCAGTGAATTCAGTTTCTCTCTATTCAGGCCCTGCCAGTTAGCATCTGCAGTGTGAAATATGCACCAGGGTATCGTAAAATCAGCAGCCCTGGTTATAATTAACAGGACACTTCTGTCAGCATTATCCTGATGTGAAGTACTTTTGTTCTGTGTGCTGTGTTTATAATAATGCTTTTGATGGTAATAAATCATTTTTTTATCAAACACAGGTACCCTCTGGCCCTCTTTAATACGGTCCCATTGTGCAAACACACACACAGGAAGAATAATTCGACCCTTCGGTGAAGTTGACCAGCGGGATTTTAGCCTGCAGGTGTAGATCACACAGCCCTGCCAGAGGCTCCACTTCCTCTTTATCTACTACAGTGACCAAGCCAGCAGACAAACATTATGAGTCACTTTTGCAGATTTCCATACACAGAGAATTCCCCTGTTAACCCACTTACTGCGCTGACCTGGTTTATCACTGACACAGAACATGTAGGCATCCGGAGAGGGTTAGACCAACCTGTTCCTTTCTTCATGAGGAAACCGGCTTCAAACGTTCAGTTATTTCTAATGTTTGAGATTTTACCATGGAAGAGAAAAGGTCTCACTTTGTGTCACTCTGTGTGTCACACTAATATCGAAAAGAAAAGGCAAGCGTAGCAAAAATGCCAGTTTTTATGACTGATTCATTATTTAAAATATACACATTTATGATACATTTTCTCAACACAAACGCTGATATCCAGGGGTGGGTAGTGACGTGGAACAAGTAACGCACACGTGCAAAAAATATATTTTTTAAGGAACATTGTCCACTTTTTTAAACTGTACTTCTCTTTACTCAAGTATACTTCAGACAATGATCTACTTTTGCCTCGCTACATTTACCATTCATACCTTGTTGAAACTCTGCTCTGCTCCAAATGCAGAGATTGAGTGTGTATAGCAGTGTTGTGCACAAACATGTGAAAAGAGTGCGTTCATGAAACGTGGTAATGTTTTTGGTGAACAGCGAAGGGGGGCTGGAACCAAACATTTGACTATTTGGATATTCATTTGTTGGGTAGATGACTGGTTTTCAATTTTGGGACTCGGACGTTTGTTTTTTTGTTGTTGATGTTGTTTTTGCTACATATAGACTATCAATAAAGGTTAACTACAAAACAGCTGTCACAAAAAGTGCATACAGATGACTGCAGGGTGTCTGCTATAATATCAAAATTGGCCACCACATACTGATTTTCTATTTTCATAGCTGCTCTCTCTCTCTCTCTCTCTCTCGTGTAAACATGGCATAGTGTTTCCAACACACAGACCTTAATTGAGCTGACCAGGTATATTAGTGGCCGCTAAAGTATATATCGGGACCCACTTTAGTATTTCTTATTTCTTTTGAGAGAAGTTTGAGAGAACGATTGTATCCTTGATTGATTAACTAGTGGACAATCTGCCCTCGCTATATCCCTCACGTATCTGCAGTCAGACAAAGAGAGAGACATTGTCAGGTATCAACCCTGAGATCACAAAACTCTAGTAAATGCACACTGATTGTGACAGGACCTCCCCTGTTTAATGTAGGCCTATCTCTGCACTGTGTCATTAATGAAAAGCTTCCTCCACACGTGGCTCACTTGCTATTGTGAAAATGGAATCGGGAAAACACTGCTGATGAATAGTCCACACAGAGCAGACCCATTCAGGGAGATAGAGAGAAAAAGAAAGATTGCAAGGCGGGGCAAGTCAGCCAGTGTGCATAAAATAAAGAGACCAGGGGCCTAATGTATAAACTATGCGTACCCACGAAAAATGTACTCACGCCACTTTCCAGGCATGTTTCGAAATGTGTATAGCAGTGAGACTATGAGTATTGGTACGTACCTTTTACACCACCAATTTCCACGCAGATTTCTGAATATATAATAAAATCCACAGAGGGAGATAATGTGCGTACTGGTACACATCTATAACACCATCCGTGCCATGCACGCAGTCTTTTCAGTCTGATGACTGTGATGTTGTGAGTTGGTAAAAAAGGATAAGAAAAGGGTGAATTAGGGTGACATTTTATTTGGAGCTGTTTTTTTTCATTGAATTGTGTTGCAGGATTATACGGAGCCCCTAAAACGGACATGGGGGGAAAAAAAACCTTAAACGTTTATCGCGCCCACAAGATACTTTCTCGTGAGCACGAGAAACTTTTCTCGTGAATCATAAATCATACAATCCATATTTGCAGGTGGTGAGGATGATCCAGATGAGCTGACTGGAGAAGGCAGAGTGTGTTTGCGGACACTGCACTGTCTCTAGTGCGCTCTGTGCGCCTGGCAGTACAGTCGTGTCCACTGCAGCGATTTCACACACAAACTGAAAACTAAAATCGTACTTGGTGGAACTTAAACGTTTCTCGTGCGCACAAGATACTTTCTCATGAACACGAGAAACGTTTAAGGTTTTTTTTTCCCATGTCCCTTTGGGGATGGCCAGACAGATCGTGCGTATAATTTCAGGATGATTGAGATGTATGAGGAAAAGACGTGTGGGAACAGATGTACATGGGGTTCTATACATCTGACGAAAAGACTTTGTATTCATGTTTCCTGTTTTGTGTGTACACAGATTTCTACACCTGAATGTACACAGAGTTTTATACATTTGGTCCCAGGGGTGGAGTAGTGAAGATTTTCATGTAAATAAATATCTGTTAAGTCACTATCTATTGCTGAAAGACACTAAAAACGTGCAACTCCACAGAAAAAGTAAGCAATTAGACGTTCAGAAGAAGGCAAACGGTCTAAAATTAGCTCAGTTGGTGGAGCGGGCATCCACAGGGCATGTACAGGGGCTTTGTCCTCGCTAGAGCTGCCCCAGGATCAGGTCCGACCTGAGGCCCTTTGCTAAAAAAATAGATAAAAAGGAAAGTGACCATCAGCGAGGTAGAACCAGAGGTTGCCATAGTGGAGAGCACTAAAGAGGCAAAGGGACTGAGGGGAGATACAGATGTGGCTCTCCTTCTCTTGGACTGGTAGCTACTGCTATAATATAATGTCAAATATAAAATTTACTCTACCTAAATTGTGGAACTTGTTTTGGGGTAACATTAGTCACCACACAGTTTGAGTTTGTTCCACTAAGGAGGTTACATTTTTGGTGCCATTTGTTTGTCAGCAGGATTATGGATTTGGCCCAATTTGCAAGTCATGAACGTGAGTGTCACTCATTCCCGTTAGAGTTAGCGATGCACTCCTCCATTTAAAATGTTTCATACAAAGCAGTTATATTATGGGTCCCACTGCTTTTCCTTAATTGACCCGCCCTATTCTGATTGGTTGACGACTCCCTAAGGCATCATGGGTTTGCCAGTGGACAATTAACAATCATGCTTATGTAACAAAGTTAAAAAGGTTCATGTTAAATGCACAACGATGCCGCCTGCTGTCGTAACTTTTGCCTGCATTGGATAGTAATAGCAAAAGATTATGGGCAATCCTCGAAGCTACGGAGGAAGATAATGTGTCTGTGAATGTCTGTGGACAAAAATAATGTTAATTTACTAGAAAAGGACATTTAAGTGAAGCTGGCTTTACATTAAGTTTGCATGTTTTTGTATGTTGCTATATACAGTGTGGTACAATGTTAGACATACAGATTACGCACTTTCTCTGTGTTTTGTATATTACAAAGGTTCATGTTTTTTTAAATGAAAAATATTAAAAACAGGTAGCAGTCCAGTTTGAGTAATATATATATAAGACATTTATATATAGACATATATATATATATATGGTTTTGCTGCAAGACAGAGCATGTGATGTTGGTCCACAAGAGATGACGTCAGTGCTATTCTTTTGTCCTTTGTTACAAAATGCAGATGCAGATTAAACCTGACCGGCTCCAGGACATTCATTTAGGCAGAGGACACGCCACACAGGTCACACTTACAACAACAACATCTGTCTTTAACACAGAAAGTGGTACAACCACAGAAGACATTCAGTGTTGGATTTGTCATTATGGATTTATTTGACGTCTCCAAAGCTGCTCAGAGCGACACGATTGCACCAGCGCCCTTATTGTCACAAAGGTATCCTTCTCAGCAAAAAGAGAAGAAGTACAAGCAAGCACATTGAAATAAGGTTAGAAGAGGAGGGGGAGCGTCCTCTCGGATTCAGAAGAAAAGTAAGTCTTCTTCCTTATTGTAACTTTAATAACTCACCACTGCTGTGTTTCCATCTCCTTTTACACACATATTGTGAGCTTTGTGGGTCTTTACGTGAATGTGCAGTCATGTCTGAATGAAATTGTACTGAACATTAACATAAAAGATACCTGTCTGAATGACAAAAAGCCACCACTACCAAATAGATGGAGCCAGCACTGTTATCCCGTCACTGTTGTATCCAAACATAAGCCCTTTTCACATTTACACGGAATACATACGATTCTTGTATGGGTATCACAGAGTTAAGGAAAGGGCTTATTCACTGCGTGATTCATAGTAACAGGGAGAGTCAATCACAGGCTATCAAGCATGAACCTGAATTAGACCTTAATCACAGTTTCACTGTGCTCAGCCTCTGTCCCTGTGGAGCTTTCATTTGTATTCACTTCACTGCTAGAGAAATATAAAATTGCACTGCATCTGAAATGACAACAGCTGAGAACAATAATAACACACTTTACCATCTAAAAGCTGTGGAGGAGAAACTCATCAAATCATCTGATATTTCTCTTCTCATAAAAGTACATTTGTGTCACCATGGCAGCTGCAGGTGGAAATGAGAGACAATCATTTGAGCAAGCGTGAGGGAATAAGGCGTGCTTTACTTTCAGCATATTGCGTGGGGAATTTGCTGTGTTACGATGAACAATGTGCAGATGTTTCTCGGTCTGTATCAGTTTCGGTGTGTGGGCTGCTGCTTGTAGAACAAGTCTGCTGCTCTGTGGCAATCTGACTCGTAAGGAAACACACCAGGCTCATTTTGTTTGGCTGATTGGATTCCCCTGGTGACTAATGCACGGCCGCCAAGACATCAGACAAGTTTGATCAGGGTTTGATGTGATCCGCCGATTTCAATATTTGCCCAATGACTGCTGTCGTTTCTCTCCCCTGAACAGGGAGAAAGCAAAGCTCACTCTTGTCTCAATTTAATTGGTTCAAAAATCAAAGCAGGCACAGAGAATGGGACGAGTTGAAAAAAGGAGCTTCGAGGAACGCTCTGCCTCTGATCCTGGGCTTGTAATTGTTTCAGACTTTTTGGCTCAGAAAAAGGAGGAGGCTGCCTTTCCCTCAATGATGTTTTTCTGGGGAAATAAGCGAGGGAGGCTGATAGGATTCTTTGGCATCCTTCTCTCTCCCTCCCTTTGTTAATTCATTTTAGCTCCTCGGGCTGAATCTTGTTGTTTTAGGATTTGAATGCCTCTCCACCCACTGTTCATTAGTCCTAGCAGCACAGTGGCATTAATCTGCTTTTTGTGATTAATGACGGCCTCCATAATACTCTCACCGTACATTACATCCATCTGTTATTGTAACTAATGACTTACAACATGCTGCAGTCATGCCTTACAGTGGAGATCACACAGAAACTACTGTGTCACCAACACATCAGTCATCCATACAGTAGAACTCACACATGACAGTGATAAGTGTTGTTTGGACACCAATTCCCAAAAGGCACTGGGAGAGTTGATGAGGCTGAACCAGAAAACAGACAATACATCACTGTGCCTTTGCTTACCCGAGGCTAAAGAGAAGATGTCCTGCTAACATTAGAGGACAAGGAAATCGTCAGAATGCCTGATTTACATAAAAAACAAAAGCATGAAAGTCAAGAGGCTTCTGGGTGACATTTCAGAATCATCACCCCACATTGCTTTACTCTGCAATTTCTCTTTTCTGACATTCTACTTTTTCATTGAAGTGCAATCAAAAGATGGATGTTGAGTGGAAAATCTCAAGAGCCTGTCAGCTGGAGGGCAACAGACTCCACACTTTATGATGATACATGGATTTAAAAGTTTGCAAGTCTATTACAAATATGGATGAATCATAATAGGAATGTAGTTGGAACAAGAAAACTGTCACAGTGGAGGAAGTAACAACATTACATTTACTTTGCTTGCTACTCTAACTGAATGAACAAAGTGTGCTCTTCTCTGTTAAAGCTTTACTTATCAATATTAAAGAATTAATTCAACATTTTGGGAAGATGAGAAGATCAATACTGTTCTCATATCTGTCTGTTACAGCCATTCTCACCCCGAAACACGTCAAATACAGAAGCATGCTCAGTGGCTCTATGCTTTAAGTCACCCTGCTAGTGTCATATCTTGAAGCGCCCCTGTAGTGCAGCATTGTAATGAGCAAAAAGTCTGCATCAGGGGTTGGTTGGATGGATCAGACACCGGACTTTCCCTCAGGAGACCAGGGTATGTCTCTCCAAAAGTGATTTGTTTTTTTAATGTATGTAACTTTGTGTTACGATGATAATAATGTCATATTAGGAGGCTGTAGTAATTTTAACACAAAGTATGATCTTTTTTCCTAAACCTAACAGTGAGTAAGTAAATAATACCGAAGTTTTTGTGCCTCAAAGTAACAGTCCAAAAGTCAGAATATGTCATACCATGTGAACTGTTTTTCAACAAGCTTCATCTTTGAAAGTCTAACCCAAGGGCCTCAAGCTCAAATTAGCTTTGGGCGCTGCTGGTATTGTCATCTTGTTTTACTTTAAAAAAAAAAATCAATAGTCCGACTACAAACTGCCGGAGTCATTTACTCTGTGCGGCAGCGGGGCCAGCAGCAGAGTCACATTTCACTTTTAGCGTGGAGAGAGTTAGGAGAGCTGACTGACAAAACAATGGCAGAGGATTTATAGTCCAAGCGTAAAGCAAAAGCGCCTGTATGGCAATATGTCTGATTTAAACCCAGTCATAATAGAGAACCTGAAAACAGCAGAGCCCTTCACATGCAAACTGACACTAGAGGGGTAGGTAGAGCGTCATAGTTTGAAGCTAGAGGCCACCGAGCAAGCTGCTGATGGAAAGCTACTGCCAGCAGCAGTTAGCACAAATACTAGAAGCAGGGGGAAACAGCTGAGGGATATTAGCACATAACCCCAAACCAGATAAATGTGTTCATTTGTAAGCTTTTAAGTTGCTGATAGGCAAGATTGGTTGTCTCCAGTCTTTATGTTAAGCTAACAAGCTGATGGTAGTAGCTTCATATTGACCAAACAAATATGAGAGTGGTATCAATCTTCTCATCTAATCCTCAACATGAAGGTCAAGTATATTTTCCAAAATACTGACATGAATCAAATGTATGTAATGTCAATTGTGCTTTCCAGCTTCTTATAACTAAATATTTGTGGCTTTATTGCACAACTGTTTTGGTTAACTCTGTTCTTTCATAGCGTCATTTGTGGCCACAACAGGCTATCTCAGAGAACAAGCTCTGTTAAACCCACTGTATACTACCAGCTCAGCACCAAACAGCAGGCAGGCAGTTGGATAGTAGCTGGTGAACTTAGTGGAGCATAGAGCTAAAGAGACAGATATTTCTTTCAAGGGTGTTGGTTGGTTGGTTGGTTGATGTTTTGACGTGTAAGTGTGAAACATGTTGAGCTTGAATTAGTCCAAAACCTGTAAATATACCCAAAATCTAACTACAACTAATGATTATCACTCTGATCAAATAATGTTCTGAATCATCAGTTGTTATCCAAGTGGGTTTTCAAGTTTTGATGACAAGTAATAATAGTAATAATAATAGACAATTCAGTGAACACTTGTAAATCTCATCATGTGATCACCCAATGTGGCAGAAAGGCTGTAGCCATATACTCAGAGTGCTTTTGCTGTGCTGGACTTGGCTAAGCAGGAGGCCAGAGGATATTTGGTCCTTTGAGTGAGAGCTTTGGGACTGATCCTCAGAGGAAGAGCTGGATTGCGGGGATCATCCAGCCAAAGGCAAGGTGAAGATCCCCGCTGAGCCACCAGAGCTCGGCCTCAGCACACACACACCGAGACTGATGTGGATATTATGCACAATGCCTTGTACTAACATTCAATCTGTGAATGAGACAGACGAAACACAGATCAAAGAGCAGTTTAACTGTTAAAATAACAATCAAAAAATTCAAACTTAAATGTTCTCCTCACTTTAAGGGTTTTATGAGAAAACCATTATGTGGGGCGATCATTGCAGACAAAAAAAACTGATCAAATGTGAACACAACTTGAAACAAACAGAATATAAACTGTAAAATGCATTCTTAGCTACATTACATTTTAGTTTCAGTTGTCTTGAAGAGTGATTTGCAGACAGTGCTGCTGTATAATAACTTGACATGAAGTGAATTTTAAGCAGTATAAAGGTGCAACAAACACGTTGGTGTGAAGCCATTCAAACTGTGGAAACATTTTGGGACTGGAATTATGTCCAATAGTTCAAACAGCGTTCATTCATTAATGTTATTTTTGAGGAACTTAGGGATCCCCCAACAGGTTAAGAGGTGGATGTGGGTGGGGTGGCAGTATGGCAGTATTATGGCTTGGTCAATGCTGCACTGCAGGGGCAGCACTCTACAGCCCCTGTCACATATGAACTCTGGACAGTATCCAGAGAATCAGATCAGGATATTGTCCACACTCGCTTGTCCACACATGCATGTTGGGGAATAATCTGCATGGTTTGGCCGAGGGGAGGCCTGGTCAGGAGGCTACAGACTTCATCCATCAATATATCTATATATTAATACTACAACAAAAGACTGAAAAGTAATACAGGCGAGCAGAGAAGAGTAAGAAGCAGCTACACCCTGTGCACAGAGATTCCCTCTTAGAAAGAAAGCTGCAGCATTTTGGATCTGTGTCCAGCAGCAGTGTGAACCAGCCATGTGGAAACGTGAGACACCGATCAGGGAAATATTCTGGGCAGATGTTTTGCAGAACTGATGATGAGCCGTTTAAGTATGTGTTACAGCTGATTAAACCAGCACTAACAGGAAGATTAGACGTCGTTGATGTAGTGATTAGAAGTAGGGTCATTAAGTCTAACCAGCACTACAAGTGGTGTTGTCACCTCCCCTTCCTCTACCCCTCCCAAAGACCAGGTCAACCCATCACCAACAAAGAGGGCCAGGGTCAGTGACACGCTCCTCATGAAGGTGCAGGAATACAAGGAAAAAGAAGGAGAGCAGAAGGCAGAGGGAGGGGAGAAGCAAGGGAGAGAGCGAGCAGGGATACTTACCTCACTGTGAGAGCCTTGTAAATAAATTGTAATGTATATGAATTCCATTTAATAGTTTAGTTCATCAGGTCAGTTACTAGTTTGTTGTATTTGTTTAGCTTCAATAAATATTTTAGAAATTGAGTTGTAGTTTGTATGGCAGATAAACAGTTATACGTGACATTAGCGAGCAACTTCACCGTGTGTGTGTGTCTGTGTGGTTAAATTCAGGACAACTCTCAGTGAATTCAGTAGCCTACTCACTAGAGACTCTGCTTCTCGCTCGTCTTTTTCCCCTGACCTCTCTGTAGTTGTTCATGAAGTTAAGTACATTTCCTTCCAGCTCCAGTCAGCAGTCAAAATTACAGAACACCCGGAAATGGAGGTCAGTTAATGTTATGCAGATTGCTGCTGCAGTCAGGTTGATAAACAGGAGTGAAGATAAATCCAGTTTTTAATCCCAACAGTTAAAAAGTAATGTCTTCTTCTCCTCCCATATGTAAACAGTTCTAGATCAGAGCAGAATCTGATGTGACTCCAGGTTATTATTCCTCCAGAGAGTCTAATCAAGAATCTCTAGCCGGCTGTATATTTAATTTTTAACATTACATACAAAATATTGTATGTTTTTAATTAACTTATTTCATTTTCCCAAAACATTTCTGGCATTCCTTCGCTTAACCCTAGAGGGAGCTTGTGTACCACCAGTGGGGCTCAGTTTGGGAGTAGTGGTTTTTTATTTCAATCTCCAGTTGTTGATGATCTTTTTTGTCTCATTTAACGATGAGCTTGGTGCTTAATAGGTGTTTTTCCGTTACCTGCCATCCTATAAGGTGTGTGTGTCTCAGGAAAAAAAATCATGGATCTTGATGACATGACTTGATGACAAGGCCTATTGAGGTCGCTGGTATCTATCAGTGAGTACAAAAGGGGACCGTTGGACCCTGGCAGAGGTATGCGCTCTACAGTGTACCATCCAAGCTATAACAATAAAACAATATTGGTAACAATTTACATCATAAATAACAACTAAGTGAATATAAGAATGATTGTAATAAAATGTTAATTTCAAAGCATTTACCGGACATTTCACCTCAGGGTTTCCTCCTTTACTTATAATCATGCTCGCTCAGGCATGCTGGCAGCTCTTCAGGGGCAGAAGCCTGTGCTGAAGTCTGGCACGCAGATTATTTCCTAAGAGCTCTTGGTCACTATCATCAGGAGTGTTCCCATTCCCTTATTCCCCTCCTCTTCCTCCTCCTCCAGGATATTGGTGTTTTTGGTGAGGATGCAGCACTCAGTTAAGGTCCCGGCCCCCCATCTCCAAGAAGAACAAAACCAGCTGCTGGATAGAGGGACCCCTTGTACAATGGAGACCTACTTCCTTTGTAGTTCAGCAGGTGGGAGTATTCTGATATGGCACCCAACTATTGCACCAGCCACACAGCGGAAAGCCTCATGGCCAGAAAGGAGAGCAAAGCCTGCCCCCACCTCCTTCATCTCTTCTGGCTTAGGGAAATGAATAATCTTATGAAGAATGGCCATCATCTCTTTCACTAAACTGTGGAACACTCTGCCAACTGTGGCTCTCAGCATGGTAAAGATGTCTGCTGTCACTCTGTATGAGGTGCCACATGCGAGCCAGTACAGACAGACTGCCACCACAGCTTCATTGCTCCAACCATGTGGCTTTTGCTGAGGCAACATCTGGACCAGCATGTTGATTGTGTCCCTGAACAGCTTAAAGGCTGGTTTCAGGTCAGCCTCAGAGAAGAACATGCAGATGATTGGCACATATTTGTTTATTTGTGCATACCTGTGAGGAGTTTGAGCCTGTGTTTTAAAAAAGGAGAATATATATGTAAGAAATATATGTTTCATAACCAATTGACATTTTAAAGGTCCCATTATATGAAAAACTCACTTTTTCTGGGATTTGGGATATTATTTTGGGTCTATGGTGCTGCCACACGCATACAAACTTTGAAAAAAGACCATCTGTGCTTTTTTGAGTGAGATACAGATTTCTGACGGTGTCTTGCCTGCAGTTTCCAGATGAGCGAGTCAAATTTCTGCCGGTCGTCGACGTCGACGACCGGCAATTTGAATAATCCCACCCACAGTGTCCACCCACCAGGTACATACCGTCTCGGAGATCCGCCATTACGCTATCAAAAGCACCATGTCGAAGCGCAACGAGAAGTGCGTGTGTTTTTGTTTGTAAAAATCAACATAAGTGCCTATACTCTGTCCCAGCTACAGAAGAGACAGTGGGTGCGTTTCATTTTTAACGACAACGTGCCAGCTACAGTTCTTGTGAGTCTGTTTGTGTGTGCTAACCACTTCACATCGGACTGCTTCAGTAACGAGGGTCAGTACAAAGCTGGCTTTGCCTCGACACTGACCTTTGGAAAAGGATCAGTCTCAACCATACGGGACCCAGCAACTGCACCCGAGCCACAGGTAAGTGTCGCCACGTGTTGATAGTATTTACAGTTGCCTACAGTTTGGTGAAGTCAGCCTGAAACTGGCTAACTAGTAAGCTCTGCTTCGGTCCGCTATGCAACGGCGTTTGAAGCGAGTTTAATGTTAATAATATTACGAGGGAGCTTGGTTGTCACAGTAAAAAGGCTGGAAACGTGCAGACTGGAGACAGAGACTATGTGAACAGTGTCCAAGAGTTTGGAGACTGTGTTGGAGACAAACACAGCTTTCGCTAGCTGTTTTTAGATGTTACCTGTTGCAGGTCAGTGGGGGATGGGAGCCGGGTGGTTGTGTTGGGGAGTCCTGCTGCAGCCGCAGAGTCTGTATTTTTCTGAGCCTCTCCTTCTGGGTCCGATTCTGGGTCAAACTGGTGTGGTTGAACGACAGCATCTCGGCGAGCCATAGTGATACATCCACCGTAAACATTAGCGCATGCTACCGCTAGCATAAGCGGCATCCTCTTCCTGAGAGGGGCGTGTGTTAGGACGGAGCTCATTAGCATTAAAGCTGCAGGCACAGAAACAGCTGCTCTCAGCAGAGCTCAGTAGAGCAACTTTTAGACAGCTGATATTCAGGACCACTGATGGGTTTGGGGCAATACATTTTGAATACAGTGTTGTTGGACCTCTGACAGCTGGTCTCACATTATTTATTCCATTATTCCATGTTTTTTATTTCTAGTGCAGTGCCTATTCAAAACCTGCTGCTGGGCTCAGAGTCTCTGGTTATGTGAGGGGTTTATAGATCCAGTCTGAAGCCTCCTCAACTGCTCACATATTATATTATGTTATATTGTAATATTGTTTTACATTCATGATTCATAATCTGGATGATTACATCAGTACTTTCTGTGACAGACGCTAACCTCCATTTTGTTTACGTCTGAGAGGGATCACATGTGATGTCCAGCTTCAGTCTGCAGAGCCATGAAGACAGAGCGCTGAAGCCACGCCCCCACTGCTGCACAACACTATATTATTTGGGAAGAACCCAGCTGTTGTTCATGTTTTATACCTATACCTACCTTAACATTTCCATCTACTACTGTAGTGTACTGTATCTTATTTATTCTGTTTATTTTATGCTGTTATTAAAGTTAAACTTTTTTTCTAAAACCTTATAAGATAATGTATACAGAGACAATCCTATGGAGCCAGATCAAGGCCAGAAGGTTTGCGAATAAAAAAAACAAAACAAAACTGAAAAAATAACATTTGAAGCTGAACGTTCCAGTTTTGGTTTTTTTAAATAAAAAAAAAACATGTTCACAATAAAAACAAGACTAGGAAAAGGATCATTTAAATTTAAATACAGTTTTGATTTAATTCTGATATTCTTTGAAATAAATTATTTATTTTCAATTTTCAATTATATATAAAATTTCATACGTCTTATTTTTTTCAGTTGTAGATTTAGTAGTAAATAGTAAAGGAGGCTCAGGGCCTTCCCCAATTATGTTGCCTTCAGGAAATGTGGATTCCTTTTCCTGATTATCACTTAATTCACTGCTAATCAGGTGAATACAGTGTATAGAAAGCGCTGAGTCTTGTTTCTCAAAGCTACATTTAACAAGCTGTTTTAGCTCACTCTTGGCAATGTTCAATATATAAGAGTAGTAAAATATGCCAGATTGTGAAGTTTAACAGCCATGCTTTAAAGCAGAAACGAGACCAGCCAGTCCTGCACAGAATCAATCAGCGGTGATCGCCACACATTGGATGCGGGTTAGATTTGATCCCGACTTGCACTGACATAATGCACACGTGGGCAAAAGTAATCTCACGGGATCGAGGCGGCTGAAGTTTATGGAGAAACTGGAGAGATTTAGATTTTTTTTTTCTGATTTTGAAGGATTAGAATACATGCTGTGTGGCCGGTGTGGAGACTTAATAGCCCACATTCATATTATGAACAGCACACAATAAATAAATATCTATATTAAAATTTGATTTATTTTAATCGCCTGTAAAATGTTTAACACAAAAACTTGCGGTATGTGAAATGTGAGGATTCATATGTGAAGCCTTGACGACATAAATATGTGACAGATCAATAATGACTACATTAATAAATTGAATACATTAAAAGTCAGAGAGGGACAGGTCTGCTCAGATGCCTCTCAGCCTTTGAGAGTGGAGGGCATTGAGTTTGTGGAGCAGTCTATTAGAGGTGGTGACCGCTTAACCAATTCACTTTAAAAAGAGACTTATTGGATTTTTAAATGATGCTCTGGTGTATCCAGGTCTGAATGAGGAAATAGATTTCAGACCAATTTTGTAAATTGGCTTAATCCTGTCATTGTTGCTGGTGTATTGATGTGATTGTCATCCTTTTTTAAATAATAATACAACCACTATTAATTTCCGTTGCACATATTTTATCTATGGTATATTTATTATGTGATATGTTGGTGTAGTTCAGCCCCTTAACCACTATTTGTCTGTATAAATGGATCCCAGCAGTTTACTCTCCTTCCAGTCACACCCTGAGGAGGACCCAGTGTGGGTTGAAACCGGTCTGTGATTTTTTACTCTGATATGTCCTAAATATGGACAAACTAAGCTTTTTAACTATCCTTGGTGTTCAGTGCGAGTGTGCCTGAAAAAGGCCTATGTGCTTCCTTCTTTCTGAGAGGTAATGTTGCTCTGTTTGCTGAATGTATGCGTAAGCACTGTTGGCTAATAGGCACACTGTGGCCAAAACATCAATGTATACAGACTCACAGACAATGGTTTGCACTCTTAGGGAGCCGTAAAGCCAGACAAACAAAGAGTAGTAGAGTACAGTAGAAAAGAGTGAGAGGTGGCACAGGTCAGAGCAGCTCCAGGAACTGCAAATACATTAGTTTATATTAGTTTACCTTCAACACAACCCATCAGCTGTGTCATATTTTTGAATTGCCAGGAGGGATGAAGTGTGTGTGTGTGTGTGTGTGTGTGTGTGTGTGTGTGTGTGTGTGTGCGTGCGTGCCACTGCTAATCTCGCTTATCGGCTTTATGTGTGTGTGCCTGTGTGTGTGCTTTCTATTTCTTAATGCCCTTGCTGGCTGCAGGAGCCCTGCTATAATAACATACATCAAACCTGACATGGAATACATGCAAACAAATCACCGCCATGTGCAGCGAGGGATAACCCCTGCCTTTTTACACACACACACACACACACACACACACACACACACACACACACACACACACACACACAGGGCATGGGGACAGTACTATCTCATTTGGTGCTGTGGGCCCAATAGATCACAGCGGTGGGAGAGGGCAGAGCACTAACCCTGGTAGCCTCCATCTTTATTATCAGCTGCATCATGGGAGCAGCAGAGGGGAAGGAAATACTGATAGAAGAAAACCATACACACATACGGGCGCGCACAAACACACACACAAACCAAAATCTAGCCGATACTTAATCATTTGGAGGCTGTTTCTATTGGCCCAGTGTCCAGGGGGCCTTCTGCTGTTAAACAGGATAGATGCTCCAGTCATGACTCTATAACCAAATATCAGCTCAGTGGGAGGAAGGGCAGGGACACACACCCACACACACAGATCGTTTTCACCTTGCAATGCCTACTGTAACTTTTGTTTATTTATTTATTGGTAGGAAGGAGAAGTTATTTGTCAGCCACATTTGCTCAGTGTGGCTGTATGAATAATCGAACATGAGTCTGTGGGAGTTGGTGCAGTAGAATTATACCTGAATGCTCACACTCCTCTTACTGACAGGTCAAAAATTAAGCTTTAAAAGAGATCAAACCATCACTCTCAGGTAGAAACCACATATCTCCTCGTATATTTCATGCACTACTCAAAGGTGTAGAGCTAACTCAAGGGATTAAATATTCCACTGCGAGTTGAAAACAGTTTTGGTTCCCAGGGGCTCATCGTGAAGTTCTCCGGTAAATGCACTGGCCTCCAGCTAGAACAACGTTCCACAGATATGAGGTTTACAGCAGACAAGACCTTGCCTGGAGGACTCGGTGTACCTCTGCGTGGCTTCATAAAGTTTGAGCTCACTTTTTCTCCCAAGTATTTCAAAGGTGATGTGGAAAATCTTTTGCGCTTTCTGATTTGGACTCAGCATCAAGATCAGAGCATTCTCAGAAGCACTGTTGCCTCAGTCCATTTCAGCCCGTCTCCCACTGTTTTTTTTTTTCTTCTTCTCTTCAAGAATATGGTTGAAGAATATCTACGGTACAGTAGATGTAAGTTTGGCAGAGTGTGTGATGTAGGAGGCTGATAGCCTGCAGGAGGCTGCTCAGGACACACATTACAAACTTTTGTCAGAGTGTAAACTGAGAAGAAATTCAGATGTGGGTTTGGTTAGAAGAGAAGTGATGACATGGGGAAATACTTCATATCACTAAATACAAACTATTTCTCATCTTTGTCCAATCTTCACAGCCTGTCACAAGTGAAACTATCTGATGGATTAAAATGCTACAAGACATTGCACTGAACAGTAATCATACAGCCCACTTTTGAATTGACATTCCACATTGCTGCTCTTTGCAGATGACGTGGTTTTGCTGGCTTTTTTGGTCCACGACCTCCAGCAGGCACTGGGAGCAAGGTTTGTTTTGTGCTGAACTGCAGTCTCAACTCAATGTTGAGGAGAGGTGAACTGGGCGGGATATGGACCATGGAAGAGACTGTGTGGAGGCTTGCCAGAGTTGCTGGGCGGCACCTGGATGACGCAGAGTGCAGTCTCCAGCCCTGAGACAGAGAGGGTATGCTGGCGTGGCCTGTTGGAAACTTCGCAGGTGGATGTCTTTGTTTTGTCTGAATAGATCATCCTCCAATTCCTCTGATGGAGATAGTGAGGTGGAGTCTATTGCTTACTTCGGATGAGACCAGTGGATGAATCATAATCGGAGATGAAACAATGACTCGCCAGTGTTTCTGAAAATGCTTGTGGCAATGTTGTGTGCTCTCAGCTCTGGTGCAGAATATGGGAACATAAAAGAAGGAGAGGGCCAGGAGGGTATTTCTAAAAAAGTGTGGTCCTGCTCCTGAAACTCTGCTAGAAAGCTTCAATCAAGCAATAATGTCATCGTATCAACGTTCATTTCTCAGATCTCGGAACACATACCCCCCCTTCTTAGTTTTTTGGGATTATATAATTTTTGGATTTCAGCTTTCATTAAGTAAGGCTTGCTTTTTGTTCCCAACCCTGTCTGCCTCCCGAGTGTTTCTGTATTTGGGTTTTTGCCAAACCGTAACAGAATGAACTGATCAAAAATGGACCCAGCAGACAACAGCACACAATTTATGGACATATGGGACAATTTGTGGCTACTGAGACTCCTGTTTGTTAAATTAATAAATTGTTGAATTGCCAATATGTCTTGTTTCTTCAGACTTCAATTATCCAATCCACCAAACAAGAGTCAATAGCAGAATAAGCTGTTTGGAAGAGAAGATTTGGCACATTTTTCATGGGCGCAACCCACAAACTGAGGCACCATTTAAAAAGGGAAATAAACAGGCTTTCCAACGGTATAAGATTTATTGCCAAGAAGCATTGTTACAACAAAGAAATAACCTACCAAACACAGATTTCCTTACTTTTCGTGCTATGTATATATAAACAGGCTACTTACCATTGGTCCACCCTTCTTCTACTCCTTCGTTAGGAACACTAACCTTTTGTCTGTTTGTTGTTGTGTTTACAACACATACCTTTAAGTGCGGTTGTGCGCGATTATGTAATTATTGTGAGAACTCCCCGGTCAGCTGTTCGGCGGTGCTGCGCCGTGGCAGACTCAAAACACAACCGGTGGGGGTTGCCGGACGACGGATGACAGAGCAAAACCGGAACACAGGCAACATGCATCCAGTGGAATCTTAGTGCAAGGCAGTAGTCAATCATGTTGCAAAAAATACAAAACTTTGCTGCGTTTCCAAGGTAAGGAAACCAAAGTTCCACCTGAAGAACAGAACCAAGTACGGGAAGTGCTGTCTGAAGGGAGAACCTGTGGAGGGGTTCCCTGTCTTCGTTTTTCCATTCCATTCCAAGCCATTTCCATTTTCCGGCCAAATACCAAGATTATGTCATGCTCCTTATCATAGATGCACAAAGTACCCTTTAGTGTCTGTATGTGACTGTCAGGTTGGTGTGATCCCATCGCACACATCGTGTTCTCGTTTGTTTACAAATTTAAAAGCAAAATTACAATCATCAAAAAATGTGTACATGGCAGCGCATGGAAGGTCCCAGGAGTGAACATGACGAATGACACCAAAAATAGAGAGTCACTTGTTCGATTCACAGACAAATCCTTAGCATGGACATAATATCACAAGAGAAGTAAGTGTATATTAAATAGTGATTTCTGCAAAGTATTTCTGCAACAGTGCCTTCAAAAAAAAAATACGTCATTGATTAAATACCTCAGGCAGTTTAGTCTTTGCTCTTTGAACTGCAGCACAGTCTGATATCCTCCCAGCTGCACCAGCGCTCTGCTTATTGAGGGTAAAGACCAGAAAAAATATTAAAATGTATTCATTTTTCAACATTTACTTATCCAGGAAACCATGACTGAGTTTCACGTTTTTTTATAGCAGCATCTAATTCAAATTCACTCACTTTGTGACCTGTTCAGTAAAGTCACAGACTTCTACTGCTGGGCACTGGGAGTTGCCCTTTGCATCCATAGTTGCTGTTGGTGGCCATACACAAACTGTACTGTACTGGTTTGGGGTTAACACTCTGTTCATGGCTGGTCACAGCATTTTAGGCATATTTACTCACTTTACTACCTACTTTTTTAATTACTGACCCAATTTAACTCATGCTTTCCCAGATGTAAAAGGAAGACTAAAATCAAAATGGTGTAGTGTCACTGAAAGGACATTCAGTGTGGTATCGTGACCGTGCTTCTCTTCTATTCCTCACTTTCTTGTTTTCCTCCGCTTTGAGTAAAGATGAGAATGTCTGCATCGTCCTCAGAGACTGGGGGACTTTGATTTGTTTGACCTTTCAGTTTTATTTGTTGTGGGGGACAGAAATGGAGCATGGGTATTAAATGGGGAATCACAGCACTCAGAACAAGATATTGCTGCCTTGTTTTCTGAGTTCTAGTGAAAATAACATTGCGCTCACAGTTTCTAATGAAAAATATTCTTCACTGGGGGTGGTAATACTGTATATCTAATGTCATCTGGAACTACCAGGTGCAAGTTTTGGGGGTTGAAGTAGTTTCACACACTATATTCTACATCACTCTTTCATACAAGGAGATATTTGATCTGATGAGTTCTGATATGACTTGTTTCTGACAGCCTGTCACACAGTCAACTTCTATCCTCCTCTGCTGCTGACACTTCCAAGATCTGAGAGCATCACACACACACACACACACACACACACACACACACACACACACACACACACACACACACACACACACCTCAGGACAAGTCATCAAACAGCTTAGTAATACACCAAATGAATGTACAACTCTGCAAACCTGCATGTGTGTACATACTGTATGAATACGAGTGTACCAACCGAACAACATCTATTTTACAATTTGTGTGGTTTTGTTGATGGAACCAAAAGCAGACACTGAAGGCAGGGGAAAAGTGAAGAGGATTTTATTTAGGTTGCTCAGGTTACTGGAGTGGTGGAGGTTGGTGTTGGGCTCGGCTGAAAACTTAGGTGGGGTTCCTGGTGCAGGATGACTGAGGCGAAGATGGAGGCTTTGGTGAGCATGAAGCAGAGTTTCCACAAGGAAGTTTGGCTGGTGGCTGAGTTGCAAGAGGTTGGGCAGCAGGGTGGCAGAGGAGCTGGAGCTTGGAGTTGTGCAGGCGAAGAGAGGCAAACATTAGTCTCAGAAGGATCAAAGTTAAATTCACAAGTGAAGTCACTAGAAGTAAAGCTAACAGTGAAGCCATCAATACCATGATGTGGAGTGGAAATCAATTTGACAGCCAGTGAAGAGAAGACCAGGGTCTTTGAGCTGGCACTGATGAGTAGATGGGCTGCATGTGTGTGAGCAGCAACTCCTCAGGTCAAGACTCTGCTGTCCATTTACATCTGAAGGAGAAAATCATTCCTTTGAGTACAACAATGTAAACATCTTGGCCAGAGAAGACAGATGGTTTGAAAGAGGAGTAAAAGAATCCATCCATGTCAAACTGGAATGGCCGTCTTTGAACAGAAGAGGTGGCCCACCTGCAATGCAGTACTGACTTCCCTCCCCAGACAGCTTAACCATTCACACCTGGGCTCACCTAGCTACATGAAGGGCGGTTGGGTCAAGTGGCCATAACGACTCTGAAACTCAGAGCTCACACGTGTCCTTAACGACTCTGTAAGGACACTCCCACACAGAGTTTAAAAGCCTGCAACTTTAGAGAGTTTAGTCTTTGAAGTTCTAATTTCATGCCTTGCAATTGTACAGAAAAACCTGCAGATATAAATACTGTAGACATAAATTAAAATGATTTCTCATCTGATGGGATCATAGGAGACAAGCCACTGGTAATAGTACTTGATGCCTGGCTACAGTGCAAGTTCATGTTTGCTTTAATTAACTGGCTTAGCGTTATATTGTACTGTAAAAAGCTTACAGGCCAGCCTAACCTACATGAAAATATAAACAAAAAACATGTAAATCTAGAGGGGAAGGTCAATGTCAGCTACTTATAATAATAATAAACAAATGCCTCTTCAGGGATAATCAAACTGAAATGTGCTCCTACAAGCCCCAGGGAAATAAAATGTCCAACTGAAGGTGTATTGGGGCTTGGGCTTCAAGGGGTCCAAGAATAAACACAGTTCCTCACTAGAATGACATGGGGCAGCCAAGAAAACACAATAGGGCCTAAACAGACCAGAGTTTCTGGCTGGCAATCTAAGGGGATGAGGTTCTCAGTGAGTCAGGGATTGATCCAGAATGAGAGACAGATTCAGAATAAGTGTAAGAGCCACCTGGGTGCCATTCCCCAACTATTTTAAGCATTCACAAAAGGGAGTTGTCATACCACGATTGGCTGGGAGGGGAATGCCCCAAGCTGCTTCCACTCCTCAATCAGGAGTCAGTCTCCCACCCTGCGCACAGATGATCTGAACCCCCTACAATTAATCATGAGGGATTTTGAAAATCAGCCCAAAGCAAAGAAAGATCCAACATAGGACATGTAGAGAACTGTCCTCCCAGAAGTTTCATATCCATCCATTTTCATAACAGCAGTAGTGTGGTTGGCTCCTCTAACAGCGTCTTTGTTTCAAAACTACAAAGAAACAGAAGCAAACTAATATACAAGGGAAAACTGTACAACCAAACATATCCATTATCAAATAAATAATAAATATTGCACAGTATAAGACCAACAGTCTTTTCCTTTAGTCAGACGGACTTTTGGGGCCTTGGTGGAGGCATGCACTCATTACTTTAACCGTGTTGGCAGCAGCAACCGAAACTTACTTCAGCTTGCCTTGCTTGCTAGGTCAAGTAAGATCCTGCATCAAGTACAGTTGTGACTGATTTTCCCAGGTGGAGGAAAATGACCAAAAATGTGCACAGAGATGTAACTCTGCACCCACCACTGGCTCTGCATGGTTTATACGGTTAAGATGAGCCATCTGTTAGAGTTGAGGTTTTTGTTGAACCCAAAAGGCAGAGACCGGGGGCAGAGAATCAGTCCTGTGGTGTTTATTTACACAAGCAAATATAGATGTTGCAAACGAGGAGGGCAGGCAGGCTGGCAGAGTGGTCGGGCTGGGATGAGCAGGATTTCCGGGTGAGCAGATGAAGCTGCAAGCTGAGCAGGGAGATGCTAACGGATCTGCACACGTGGGAGGGAAAGCACAAAGTCCAGTCCAACAAAAATCACTAGAGCAAAATACACGTAGCGAAGAAACATACGCGATGGAACAATCTGGCAGCGGCGCGTTGGGGCCAGGATAATATAGCTGGAGTTGATGAGCTGATGATCTGCAGGTGCGTCTCTTTGCAGCAGGAACCAGCAGCCACACCCACGAGCACAGACACACACAGTGACACTGTGACACCAAATCAGTAAATGAGTGATGCCCAATTTGTGTATGTGTGAAATCAGCCCGTGTGCAAATTTACATCAAGAAGAATGAAGACGAATTTATTACAAACACTAAAAGCTCAACAGATGATTTAGACACATTTAGACACATAAAGGTGTTGAATTAGCAGCAGTACAGAGAAAAACTAAAAAACAACATTTAAAAAACAGAGAAAGAGAAAAAACTGTTTCGAGGGAAACCAGGGCAGGCTGCTGGTTGCCATGACCGCAAAGAGCTTTTTGGCAAAGAGAGAGAGGGCAGCAAGGCTTTAGCTCTCATCAGAATCAGGTCAAAATCATTTCAGGCATTACAGTCGTCTTTTCCTGTCAAGCCTCCATCCCCGTGTAGAGTTTGGGAACATGCAGCCGGCTCAGTCTGCTGCTCTCTCTGCAGTGATTGAAATCATGTTGCATTCACTTCTCGTGGGAATATCAGTCAGGATGAATACAAGACTGGAGGCAATGGTTGTGAGTACATATGAGGCAATCAGTTACACACCTCTGTTAACTGTGTTTGCTCCTCATCAACTTTTTCACTAAGATCCCACTTATAGCTGAGTTCTTGTTCTACAGCAGGAGTACTCCCCTAATGTTTCCTTATATATGTATATGTGTGTGTGTGTGTGTGTGTGTGTGTGTGTGTATGTATGTATGTATGTATGTATGTATGTATGTATGTATATATATATATATATATATATATATGTATACATACATATAGGATAACTCATTGGGCCATATTGCGTAATCGTCAAGCTTTATCTAGCAAATCTCATTGAAACTTATGATCTTATTTATATGTTATGGAGGGTCGGTGCTCCTACAAAAACGTGTTGTGGGGAACTTATTTTTCATGTGGGGAAGTGAGCCCTGGCATTAAAATGGCTAAATCCTCACAAAATTAGGTAACAGCTGCTAGCTTGTTTAGGTTGCTAGCTCAGAAGTTGTTGTAATCCAGGTCATATATTTGTCTTTTGTATATTGATGTAGTGTAATCAAAATCAAATCAATAATTTCTTAAGTTATCAGTCAAATATCTAAAAGTGTGACTTCTCCATTGAATTGATCTCTGTTCTGTTGCACTCCCAAAGAATTTACAGAACCACGACTGGGTCTGAATAAAAATGTTTATTAACTAAGTAGATATTAACACAAATGATTTTAAATGAAATAATGATCAGACATGAATATTTACCAAATACCATCAGTCAAAATGATGATAGTGAATTGAATGAGGAAATGGGGGATGATGGAGGAAACAATCTGTTCACTACAGATTCTAGTAACAAATAATGAAGGAAAATGCTAAATTTGGAGGTTGAATTACTGACAATAAGACTATTATTATTATTATATTAATTTTGACATCAACCCAGTCATGAGCAGTTGAGAATGTGCTTTAACCTACTTTTAGATGTGAAGGCCGTTCCGGAGTTGTGAACTCGGTCAGAACCAAAGCACTGGATAGATGGAATTGCTTCATGGCGAACGCTGGACGTTATCTTCTCAGAGACGTGTGGTTCGGTCGAAGGTTCTGCCAAATCTCTTCTCAACACTAGTTTGGCATTGCAAGTCTGACAGCAAACTTCTGACTGGAAGCAGATCCGTGATTCTAGGCTTAATACAGACAGCTGTCTGTTTGGGTCTCAGCTGGTTGATGGCAATAAGTATTACTTTGGTTCTATTGGCTTTATTGGAAAAACCACAAGGTTGTATAAAACTGATAGCAAGGTTATAAAAACACAAACTCAGTTGGTGTTGAAACTTGGTTATCAAATTAAGAACAATCAAAACTAGCACGCAAAATAAAAAGGAGCAGAAAGGTACAAGAGTAACAAGAGCATGACGGACAAGAGCATAGCGACTAAAACTAAGAGAGTAAGATGAATAAGAGAGCAAAAACTTCTGCCTTCAGCGGTTTTGTGTTTGGAGGATACGGGGTGTGGTGTCCGGTCGATCAACCAATCAGGACAACCAAAACACAGAGTTTTGCGTGCTGAAAATACCTATATGTCATCCACCATGACCCATTAAAATATCAACAAGTAATATGTGAACTAGGAGTATGTAACCAAGAGAGGAGGAGACACGGCAACAAAACATTTATACGAGTGAACTCCTCTTTTAGATAAATTATCGTGAAGAACATTAACGTCATGCAAATAACTGCTAAAACTAAGAGTAAATAGTTCCTAACTATATGCCTACACAAAATCGGGATTCTACAACTTTCCTTCACTAATTGTAATAAGATGTATCCTGTGTTGTCAGCCTACATATGTAGAATGGCAGAAACAATTACCCATACATGATCAATAGATCATATTGTCACATGCAAAGAAAACCTTAAATGAATAACTCTGCTTGGAAGGTGTTGAAACACTTGGATTTCCTCTGCCTTGAACAAGAATTTTAACTGTATGTGATGAGTATAATGACGAATGAATAAAACAGTCCCTTCATACTCATTTTAAGGATGCTGCAAAGGTAGAAGCATTTAACGTTCAAATCAGTCTGGAATGCAGGCAGATTTATGATCTCTGTTGTTATCTGACCAGGCTCCCCTGTAAAGGGAAAGAAAGTTACATGTGGTCTGTGTCAGGGCCGTGGCAGACAGAGATTCATGCTGAAGCGTTAATTACAATTCGTTCGATGTTTATGGCCATTACACAAAGAGTTAATACCAATTAAAGATGAGGTCTGATTTATTCAACTGGAACACAGACCTTCTTCTTTAGCAGTGAGAAAACTGTCCTCTCTGGATTGCATCAGACTGATAGGTACCCCAGATGACCTTCCTGTGAGATGCAACAGACTGCTACATTGAGTTACATTATGGTGTAGGACCAGTGGTTTGGGATGCTGGGGCCTAACCTCATGGTTCTAACAATAGAGCAGCCTGCATGTAGACCAAACTCCCACTGGCTGAAAGCGCACCTGAACACCTGAACACACAGCCAGATGCATGGAGAACCTTAAAAACAGCTGCACGCCCATTTCACCGCAGTCCCATTGTAACGTGTTGCTGCGCAGCGGTTACTACAAGGGAGCAACCAAATGTTTTAATTTTACCTTTAGCCTTTGCCCCGTTTTCTTCGCCCACGTCGACTCTGCTATTACCGCCACTACAACGCCGAGAACAGCCACCGTCTACCTGCTGGCAGGACGCTGCGGCTGTGCATTGCCTTTTGTCCACGCCAAGGAAGTGAGCTGGATCAGGCTGTAAAAAAATGTGCTTGCTGCTTGTTTTTTCTTTGTGCTCATCACAAGCTGATTTGAGCCTCTTCACTCTGTGGAGCTAAAGTGTTAGCTTTGCTGCCTTGTGAGCATACAATAAGCCAAGTTTCTATCAAGGATCAGCCGAGGGTGATTCGAGCCTGAGTTCGTTCACCAGCCGCTGAGTGATAGGAAGGTGAGTCTTGTGTCTCCGCAGCTGTTTCTCCCTTCTTGATGCGCTCTGAGCGTTAGCCCTCTTTCTCTCTTTGTCTCTCCTTGTTGTATTGTATTTCATATATTAAAGCTGAGGTTATTTTCTTCCTTTGTTTTCCCCTCTAAATGCAGGTGTGAATTGTACTGATAAACGGGAAGCTTGTTTTAATAAACAAAAATATCCAGGTCTCACTGAATATTGAGGGAGTCACTTATACAATTAAGGGCCTGAAGCAGGGACCCGCTGCTTTATTTAAATGCAGGCTGCCCATCAGGGTGAGACCGCTCTCTGAATATCCTTCCAGGTGCACGATGTAAAGCTCTGTCGTTCCACGCTGCTGTTGTTTAATTATCTGTTGGAAACAGCCCGTTCACTGCATGGGCCTCAAGGGAGAGATGACCTTTCATATACAAATACAGACACACAGAAAAACACACACAAGCCTCATTAGACGGATTGACACACTAGCCTGGAGAACAACAGACTTAAGTCTCATCCTGTGTTTGAGGGGAAATGTGGTTGCTGAAGCAGAAAATGGCAGATGACAAGTAGCTTTAGCCAGGTAAGGAGAGGTAACAACGTAAAATACATCAGCAGTAACAGGGCACCACAACATCCACCTCTCTGCTCTCTGGAGAGTCTGTATCCTCACTGCGCTGCATTATATATGTATGTATGTATGTGTATATGTATATATATTATATAATAATAATAATAATAATAATAATAATAATAATTATTATTATTATTATTATAAGTACGGAGCTGTTTATCCCAGCATTAATGTGCCTCTTTGGTGATCCGATAACAAGTCAGTTCACGCCTGACATTGGGCGTCTCAGGTAACCACTTCTGATTGGATCTCACTCCCTGCTCTGTATGCAAATAAAACATGGAGAGCGCTGGAATAAACTGACACTATCTTGTGTATACAAGAAAAAATACACTTAATGTATGATATATGCCGAATTAACAAGAAGGCCTAAAAAATTAGGAATTTGAACAACTGGTGTAGCTGAAAACAACATTAAATGGCTCCATACAAGTTGTACTGCATAATCCAAGTCTGCGGAAGCTCCGAGATCACAGATTGATTTGAAAAGACGAGCCAGCATGTGGTATAGTGGCAATTGCCTTTATTGGAGTGCAGTGCCCATTTAAAGCATGCTATCCAACACAGAGTGTGTAGTAATGTGAGGGGTTTACAAATGCAGTCTGATGCCTCCTGAAGTGCTCACAGACTCATCAGGACCGCCCCGATAATATCAAACATTGATATTTATGATTTAAAATCTGAATGATTACATCGGCACTTTTTCTGAGCTGGACCACAACAACCAATGAGAGAGGCATCCCGGAGCAGCTGACGGTGCTGCCAAGCAACAGTCAACATTGCTAGCTAGCATACCGATGTTGACAGTGTCACCTCCGGTTCTGGCTGAAGGATAGAAAACCTATCCTTCTGCTTTAGTTTTGTTTTTTTCTCACTGCAATGTGTAACTACAGCCATAGCGCTGAAGCCACGCCCCCAACGCTACACAGAGCAATGTTCACTGTTACAAAATGTATTGAGTGTGCTGCCTGTTCAACGACTGCACTTCCTTCACGTGTGAAGTAGATGGGATGAACAGTTCTCGAGATATGTGAGTAACATTCAGACAAACACAGATTTCTTGTTTCATAGTTTGATTAAATCATTTATTTTATGAGACTTCATTATTTGGGCATGGTTGCTACTGAGCCTGAACACATGCATAGGCGCTGTGTGAGGGGCAGGCATGGAAAAACTAAATAAAAGGGCACCAGCTGAGAACTTGCGGGCTATATAACCATCAAAACTCTTTTTGAACCTGTGTTTGCAGGCTGGTTGCCCCGCGAGGCCATGATGCTGTTCTGTACCTTGATGTAATCACCATACTCTGACAGAGTGACACCACTGCTGTGCTTATCTTGCCCAAAATTTCATCAGGATTTTTTTTTTTTTTTTTTTTAGGAAAGAATGCTTAGCAATCCTAGACCATAACAAACTTCACCAGGGTAATTTGTGTGCTACACAGCCTCAAGCAGTCTGGATTGTGAAGTAATAAAATGAAATCAATCTATCAATGAAACTGCAGAAAATAGAGGACTGTAATAAGTTTGGTAAAAGCGTTCAACCACAGCTTTCAGACTGTTCAGGCTGTTCAACAAGCACCTGAAGAAAACACTACAGGCTCTGGGACACAGCTGGAAATATTGAACACTCACACTCTTTACTTTTCTTTTCTTTTTTTCAGTCAACGGGAAGGAGACTGTGCACGGACAAATAAACACACACAGAGACACAAACAGGATATTATTACTGTGTTGGTAAGAGTTTGAGAGACTCTGTTTTCCTTTTTCCACACTCTCATCTTGCCCCTGCTCGGACACCTCCATGTCTGTACTGGTCATACACTCACACAAAGATCCATCACTGCACCAATGCAAAGGCCATCATGACCACCCTCTCTGCCATGTCTTCAGGGTGAGTCAACAAAAGGACGTGTGTGTGATCACTGGGGTCACTAATGTTGCAGTTTGGTAACATTGTTTTGCAGTACAGCAATTTGCAGTGAAACCCAAGTGTGTGTGCTGGTCTCTCTCTCTCTCTCTCTCTCTCTCACTCACACACACACACACACACACACACACACACACACACACACACACACACACACACACACACACATACATGGTGCCTGTGAAGTGGAGGACTGGGCTGATCCCAGTGTCTGAGAAGGGCTTGCTATGTCAGATGATGCAAAGATGGAAATCTGAGAGAAATACCAGGAGAGCCCAGAGAGCCCTGTGGGAAGACTGAAAGAGACGGAGGCAGGAAACACATCTGCACTGATACAATACAGCCAGAAACCTGCAGCATCACCTTGTCTCCTCACTCACTAACTATGTAGAAATGGGAGATATTTGAATTAGATTCTGACCATGTAATATTGGAATATATGTTATTATTATATACTGTATATTTATGAATTTTAAAAAAAGAGCGCCGACCATGGTGTCCAGTTGGTGGCGCTGATTGTCACAGTCCCCCCAGGTTTGAAAATTTCCATCTTCCATTGTCCGAGAGAGCACCTGAACGCATCTTCAGTTCCGGATACACGGAGAAGATAAAAACAGCTGCACGCCTGTTTCACCGCAGTCCCATCGTAACATGTTGCTGGAAGCATCAGCTCTCGTCTGTGCAGCTGTTACTAAACGGGAGCAGGCGAACGTTAAGATTTTACCCGCCTGGGCCGCAGTCTTTAACCTCGTTGGATGAGCCAAGATTGCCCTGTGTTTACCAAACACGTTCTGGATCCAGAGGAGAGCTGTGCAACCCCAGTCTCTCATCACTGCAGAAGAAGAGCGTCCCCTCAAGGCGACCAGCTTTGACCCGTTTCCTTCGCCCGCGTCAAACTATTTTCATCAGCCACCGTCAGCCCGTAGGATGCTGCAACGCCTTTAATCCACACTGAGGAAGTAAGCCGGATAAAAGAAGACGGACACACATGCTATCACAAATGAGGCTTAATTAGTGTCTGTGCAGATACTATAAATCAGCGTGTATTGTATGCTTTTTAGCTACATTGTTTGAGAGTTTGTGGACCGCCGAGTCCTTTTTGCTGTTAGTTTTACACTGTAAAACACTGTTGCCTGCTTTTCTTTGTGCTCATCACGAGCCGATTCGAGCCTCTCCACTCTGTGGAGCTAAGTATTAGCTTACACCCCACGCCTGCCATCTTGAAAACTCCGTGACGTCATCTTCCAAGAGACCGCGTCGGCCATCTTGGCTCTCTCTTCCTCTTTGTCTCGCTGACAATTCTGAAAATCACTGCTCTACAGAGCATTTTAGTGTCTTTCAGATAATTGTTTTGGTTGTGCCCTCTGCAAGTTAATAGTTGAGTCACACAGCTACCATCAGCATGGCCTGCAGCTTCTGCAGAAAGCTGTTTTCAGTATTTTCCAGTTTCTGATGAGGACAGGCTCAAAATGTCCACAACATCATGGAATTATATATTTAAAAAAAAGTTCAAGGAGTTCAAGGATAAGTTCACCCAAAACTGCAAAATCAGTCATTATCTATTCATCCCCTGCCCATGGAAAGTTTCATAGCCCACAAAGTTGTCCTGGGCCATGGGTCATGGGAGGACTCAAAGAGGCCTCTAACCAGAGGGGTCCTTTGGAGATCATCTTGTCCCGGGCATAAGCAATTGGTGGCCCCGGTTATGACCAGTTAACCTTTTTGACAAATACTAAAACAAAAGAAATGAGTCAGTTTAAGAGATATATCTTATTCTTGTGTTCGTGCACAGTAATGGAGTAGATGTACCAATGTTCCGTGCCATCTCCTCCATTTTATCTTTAAAACACTGCACTTGAATGTTGAATTCTGCTGGGCCGCCTTTAAGCTGTGCTGTACTCTGTCGGAAGTGGTTCTGTGTCACAATGCCAAAGAAAGACGAGAGTCAGAAGGTTACATCCCAGCCGAGTCCATCTGCTGCTAGCAACAGAGCTGTATTAGCTGCCATCGCTAACCACAAAGCTGAGCTTGCCAAAGTCACTGTACTTGTGGATGATTTGAAGAAGTCTTTGGAGGGCCGCATGGACTCCATCCAAGCATGTGTGTACTCGCTTCAGAAGAAACACCACGAAACGGACTGTTGCATCTACAACATGGACGAGGCCCTGACGGCTACTGATAACCGCATCACAAAACTGGGAGCTACATGCACGAAGCTACAGGCGGCGAGCGGTCTCCTCAGGGCCAAAGTGAAAAAGAAGATTTGATTTGAAAAATGTCACCCTGAGATGTGAAACGGAAGATATATTTAAAATGTTATTTTAGTTTAAATCATGTCACTTCAGAGACATAGTTCTCTTCCATCCACTGATATCATTCTCTGTGTAGCAGTAAGACTTCAGTCTGACTGTGTGTACATGTGGGGAGCCTGTTTTTTTGTGTATGAGCCCAGTGTCACTGAGGACTCTGGAGACACCAAAAACCTTTCAAGGGAGGGAGAGTGCTGCTGTTCAAAGGTCTCCATTACTCTCTCTCTCTCCTGTTTCCATCACATGACGTTTTTCATCCTCCAGCCTTTTCTTATTCTCTCTCTCTCCTGGGGTCTTGGTGCCCTTTCCCCTCCGTCTCTTGCCCATCAACAACACAGAGACCAAACAACAGCCGCCTCTGTCTCCCACAGGCTTGAACTTCAAGCACATCATGGCACTGACAGGCCACAGTGAGCAAGCAGCTAATGCTGCTGCTGCTAGGCACGGGAAGGAACTGATTACACAGGGCAGGATTACTCTTGTCTCACTACAAACAAACCCTGAGGTTAGCTCCTTACACTGCAGTAACTCCAGCTGGATGACATTCAATAATGTTCCTGCACGTGTTTCTTTTTTTTTCTTCTTTCTTTCTAAGTGATGCTGTTGGCAAGGTGTCAGTATTGTCACTTTATTAAAATACAATCCGGTCCAGGATGTGTCCCCATCTCAGGTCAGGTTGAAGGTGGTTGATGCATATCTGAGGTAGCACTGGTCAATACTACACTGGATACCTGAAGAGGCTTTAGCAGAGAGAGGGTTTTAAGAGTTTTACCATTCCATTATCTAAATCTGGAATTGAATGAATCAAGCATCACATCTGTGCCGAATCAATATGGCAAGAATCAAATCAGGCGATTCAACTTGGCCAAAGTTGAGTGTATTAAGCTAATTCATGAGTAATTAGTTGGCTCACAGGGAACTGTTATGTTACTGAACAGCTACATACCAGTGGCTGATCAGGGAATTTTAAGACAACTCTTTTTACTGATTAGCTGATCAAGTAGCTGGAGCTGACAGTTTTTACTGCACCCCAAGCCAGACAGGCTGAATCCCGCCCTGTTAGGACCTCACTATTGGCTGCTTTGGGCGTGCTTCCACCCAGAAGATAAAACAACTCAGAGGAAACCTTACCACACACCACAGTATGGACACACTAATGACAGCCTGTGACACTGACTTTAAACTCAAATACTGCTGAAAGATAAAGGTGTATGTGTGAAGTGCATCACAATGATAATCCCTTTTTTCATTTTGGTTCCCCAACACACACACACACACACACACACACACACACACACACACACACACACAAATGACCTGACAGACAAGAGTCAATTGCTTTGCCTCACAGTCCAGCTGTGTGTGTGGGACAGTTGACAGGAAGCGTCTTTCCCTCCAATCAGTAAAGGCAGCAGATCAGAAGAAACCTCCGCTTAAACTTCACCAGTCGACTCACATTCCCTATATCATTCCTTCCTTCTGTCCTTTTCTCCCTCCTACGCTCTTTCTCTGTTTCCTCCTGCACTTTTCGCTCCCTTTACCCTCCCCCTTCTCCCCTTCCTCTCCCTCCTGCAGCCAAAAATGTGTTTATCTCTGAGTGACTTCAAAAAAGCCCAGGCTGGAATCACAGCGACGGTGACGACTAGAATCTGTCAAACCCTAGTATGGCACGCCATTTTACCCCACTTGAAAGAGACGCTATTTATCAAGGGTGGTGAGGAAGGGAGATACTGAGGGATTGAGTGAAGAAGAGAGGATTGGAGTTTGGGGAAGGAGAGGACCGAAAAGAGAGAAAAAAAAAGCATGTTGAAAAGAATGAAGTCTGAAAAATGTTTTTCAGAGCGATTTGAAAACGAGGGAAGAACAGAAATCGTCCCAAAATGCCCCTAACAACAAGCCACCTACCCACCCAAACAGCCACCCACCCGTTACCCCGAGGCTTCTGTTCCAACCACAAGGACACAACAAACCAACAGCAGACCTGTTAGGGACTAACATGCAGGACCGGGGGTTGGCTCAGAGCTCTGGGGTCTGTTGAGGAAAAGTGTAACTAAACCATCTGGTAGAAGTTGTGTCCAAACATTCTGTACATAGCCTATAATTTGCAGTATTTGCACATACAAAAAATAATATTTAGCAACAGTTGAGATTGCCCTCCCCCAAAACAGAAACACTAGATTGTCTTTGGAAACAGCCTACTGTGACCCAATATTGAAGCCAAAATTCAACACTGACCTATTTTAACTTGGTTAGCAATATAACTTAGGTACATAACTTTATTTACATAACAAATGTAGGCAATTCCTTTGAACACAAAGCATAATCCTTTCTTAAACCTGACCCAACTGAGACCGTTTCACAGTGTTGACTACATGACAAGAAATGTCCAGTACGCTGTTGCTGCTACTCTCGGACAGTAAAGATGTAGTTAAATTGTGAGTATGATTTCTATTAAATGCAATTTCAGCAAAATCACCTTTTTTTTTTAAAAAGAAATAGTCATTTAGTTCATCATTTTGGGCCAATACACTTATTTAATTGTTAAATGTTAGCCTAGCTCAGCATTAACAGTGCAAGAAGGGGGACACAGGTAGCTCAGTCCAAAGTGAACTGACAAACACTGACAAACAGAAATGTAAAAGACAACTATGGGGACTGCAGCTGCAGGTATGATGGTACCAAACCTGGCAATCTCACTGGCACAGTAAGACTCTTGGAGACTACATCTAGTCACTGCAACCAACAGTTTTTACCTGTTTGTGTATAGTTGAAATAAACAAAATACCATGTGTTAAGTGCTTATAGGTTCAATTTGGACAGAGCCAGGCTATCTGTTTCCCCCCTGCCTCTAATCTTATAGTTAATCTAGGCTTACCGTGTTCTGACTCCAGCTCCGTACTTAATAAAAACACAAGATTGATATAAATCTTATCATTCCATTCCCAGAAAGAAATCCTTTTGACACAACATCGACGTTGTTATAATACAGTTTTTGCGTGGTCATACAAACTGTACTATTGAGAAATGTTGATCTTATACAGTATGTTGGGTACAATATGTTTAGGTATATGACTTATTGATCAGCTCATAAAGAAGCTTGTCACAAGTTAACTGCATGGCCCCGACAGAATAATGGAATCATGATCAATAAAATAGAGGAAGGGCCACAGGACAATTCAAATAAAAAGAGTTCCCGTACAAAAGGACGAACATGCTCCTTGCAACAGCAATCCCATTAGACACATTAGACATGTTATTGACAAAGTGTGGGTAAAACAATGCAGTGATGAGTCTGCTTTTCTCATTCTTTTAGTAGAGAGGTAAAAATATTAAAGTTGTCCTGAGGGTGATGTTTGGCTCACATTAAGTCAAATAATAGCTGTCACATCCATATTAGTTGGCCGTCCTCAATCCATATAGAAAAGTCAATGTGACATATTTGTTGAGGTTTGTCTCCAGTGCTGGTGAGAAAAACAAGGCAAGCTTATAACAAACGTGATCCTGAGATAAATGATTCATATGCAAGTGAAATTCCACACACAAACACACACACACACACACACACACACACACACACACACACACACACACACACACACACAGAATGAAGTTATATAAGTTAATCAACATCACACAAATAAAGATCAGAGGTGTGGTGAATATGCTGTGATGTTTGTTTCATCTGTCACCCACTGCTTTCAACTTTATGTACCACAGTGTAAAAATCTGGCACAACTTCAAAAAAACAAAACAAAAAAAACAACTCAGATTAGATTTTTCTTCTCCACAGAGTATTATGTTCCTGTATACCTGATCAGAAATCAAACTATTTTGTGGCCTGTCCTAGTTCAAAGACTCACTGATGTCCAACAATATATTTTTTCCTGAATGAACCACATGATTTTGATTTTTAACACTGTTACCAGCAATTTCATCATTTGATAAGAAATGTGTCCTACTGTGGTTGTGGAGGAAAGGTCATAGGGTGACCAAAAACATACGTCCTAATGGACACCTGCACCGAATCTAATGGCAATTTGGCCAGTAGTTTTCAAACAACAAAGGAACATTTTGGCCTTATGTTGCACAAGCAATCAGGGAGACATCACCCCTTTACACCTGGTATTAAAATACGTGTGTCGCAGCCGATCCAGATCATCTGATGCTACAAAAGCAGGAATGCCACTATCATGTTTGAGGCCAGGTTGGCAGACAAGCTTCGTACATTTAATGCCCACTTTGACCTCCTGGATGTGAGAAAAATACTGCTGAGCTAACATCTGATAACATCCCTGACGGTGTACTAAAAACATGTTCCAGATCTACATAAGCTACCACATCAACTGCCCTCTACTCAGTCTTCACATACCTTGAAAATAACAGCGACATTCAAATGCAGCAGAATTCAATTGCCAAATGAAACTGGCTAAATCAATACTGGGCTTGAATACCATACTCTGCCCAGTGGATATTGGATACTTGATATTGGACTTGGTGAAACCCCAAGTATGGATCTGTGGTCATACCTTCTTCATTCTTGCGTTCAACACCGAATGGATTAGTTTAGTTTAGTTTAGTTTATTAGATTAGTTGTACAGGTTTACGTTTCCTGGATATCAGCATCACAGAGAACTTGTCCTGGACATCACACATCTACGTTAGTATACCGTATCCACTGTTTTCAGTACTCTGAGTTGATGTGTTTTCCAGGTTTGTTATGTTTTCTTATGTTTTTTTCCTCTTTCCCTTTCGGCTCACAGTCACCTTGGACAGGAATGTGTAGCAGCTGAACCAGTCCTAATAAAAAAAATAATTCTGTCAATGTCTGTGTAATACGGCTTCATGTACAATGTCTTACGACAACAGCCTCTGGAAGAGATTATAATCGGTGTGATTAAAAAATGCTGTCTGCTGCATATTCTAAACAGAAAATAAGATGCCCCAAGGTAAACGGTATAACTGAAGCATGAATAAAATGTTAAATAGAGTCATGTGTTTTAATTGTCCCTCCTGGAAGAGCAGGGGCAGAACATATGCAACACTGATCTGACCATCTGTTGGACCTACGACTGCTACACACATTCACACACCATACACAGGGAGAGAGGGAGAGGGCTATCATAGGTGCAACAGATTGTAAGTGTGTGTGTGTGTGTGTGTGTGTGTGTGTGTGTTCAGGTGTGGTCACACTCCATGCTAATTTACTAATTGTACCATACTGTGCGATGGGAAATGAGTGCAGTGAGTGACTAACATACTGACCCCTCAAGGCTTTCAGTCAGACAGAGACACACAAGGTACACATAAGGGACACACGTACACACAAACACATTAAATTGGCGACGGGCCATCACACCACAGCCTTGCTCGTAATTTGGTGGATTGATAACATAATGATCAGTACCTGCTGAGTAATATGTCCATTGGGGCCTACAAAGAAGTGATTATAGATATGAATTTAACCACCTTCAAGCCATTAGCTGCATTTGCAGTGAAGTAATGACATCACAGACTCTTTCAGCAGTGTATTGTCATACACTGCCTACAGTGCTATTACTGCAATATGCCTCCTCAAAGCTAAGAAGGCTTCATCGAGAGGGGAACATGAATGTGTGCTCAAATTTTCAGGACGATTCATCCAATAGTTGTTGAGATATATCAGTCTGGGCCAAAGTGGTGGGCCAACCAACATTGCCGTCCCAAGAACCCCTGTGCTGGCAGTGGTTTGTTTGGTTTTACCCAACATATTTGTCCTCCAAAACGATGAAGTCATCAGTCAAAGATCTGGGACTCAGCATCTCCCTGTGGCTGGCAGACCCCGAGCTGTGCAAATTGGCACCACCACATCCTCGACACTGACCTCAACACTGGAGCCTCTCGGGGCTGTGTCCCCATTAGCCTTCTCCTGTACTCCTTTGGCATTTTTCCATTACATCTGCCAGCCTGGCTGTACTTGGTTTGACTCGCCACATCAGCCCGGCATGGCAGGGATTTGCATTTCCATTATAACAGGGCTACCTGCTTGAATCGTGTGTCTCTGACTGATGACGTGCTTGGCTTGTGCATTGGTCAGAGGAGCGTCTGTAAACACTCTTCCTCCCAGCAGCAGTATCAAGAAAAGCTATCGACAAAGCATCATTAATTTGGTGGCAGACATCACTCAGTGCAGTTATTCTGGCAATGGAAATGCAAATCAGCATGGCCCAGTTTGACTCAGCATGGCCAAAAGCCCAGCGGAAATGCCCCAAATGTTCACACGTCTTCCGTATTGCCATGCAGAGCTCAAACACCATCATAAAATTCACAGATACGATTCCTATTAGTTCTTTGCGGACTTTTCCTGGACCCATCACACTGACATTATCGTGAAAGCTGCGAGTCAATGGCTTGAAGTGCGATACATCAGTTACAACAGCCACAAACTATACTCTCTGTAAACCAACACACGTCACACTGCTGCTGCGCCTCTCACACAATAATCCAGTATTGGTCTGACTCTGATACATACTCTGTTATTGAGATTTGATATGTGCCTAGAACAGAACAACCCCTGTTATCTAGCAGTGAGTTCAGTTGTGACCCAGAAGGCCTCATATATTATTATCCACCTTCCCCTGAACAGTAGTCCCACCTGAGAGGGGCTTGATGCTCATCCAGACCTTGCTGGTTGACTGTTGAGGTGGTTCAGTGATCACACAGATACATTAGTTGACCTTTGCTCCTGTGATGTTTCAGAACATATGTACTATTCTTCAGCACTGTGCAGCATGACATCCTCTCTGTTCCACACATTCACAGCCCTCTACAGAGGAGCAGTGAGCAGCTCCACTGGAACGTGTATGGAGATGTGGTTACATCCCCAGTGTAATACACACAGCCACTAATGGCAGTGATACATAAGTATGCACAGAAACCAGCAGGGTTGGCTAGCCCGGTGTGCTGATTGTAGATCAATAAAAATAATCAGTAGAATTGTTAGCCTGTGTTTTGAGCTGTTAGTGCAGTAAATCATGCACAGCGTGCTCGCCTTAATGGTTTCTTCAATGTTAGTTTTCGAGATCCTCTCTGTGACCTCAAAGATAGTCGATCATTTTTAAGGGGGGATTTTTCTGTTTTTATTAATGTATTCTGTACTTTACTTTACTCTTCTTGTGGTATGTGTCCCCCAAATAAAAGAAATGAAAATGCAACCACAAATGTTCAGTGGAATGTTATTGGTTTTCCAGGTACTAAGCTACCTGATGATGGTGCTACATGAAAAGCGGCGGGATCATGAAAATGTTTTCAATTTCAAGAATATCTGACCAGATCTCACTGCAACCATCTAACGTTTCCCAATGTTAAGGTCCTTCGAAGAGTTCCGTGTACACCTGTTAAAATGAGAAAGGATGGGGTGAACTGAGGACAGCAGGTGTTAGAGGTATTAAAAAAACAGTTGTGTAAATGCTCTGTCATAAAGCCTTTATGGAAAACAACACTGAATGACATCTGGGTCTGGGGATGCACATGCCAAAGTGCCTTCATTGTTGTATTTAGCCACTGAACATGGACTTAATCAATCTGTAGTTTACTCAGTTTCTGTTGGAATAAAATTGGAACAATTGAAAAGCATTTCCACTGATGCCATTGTGTGAAATATCTAATGTGGTTGTTCTTTCAATATTTCTACTTTTTGTAGCAACCTTTACCAGACATTTCTCATAAGTTTCAGACCATTGTGGGCTTAAAGTTATGGCTCAGCGAGTCGAGGAGCCACAGTACAGTATGTTCAGACATGTGTGTAATAGCAGCAGGACAGAGAGGAGCAGGCACTGCAGAAGTAGCAGATATTACATCTTGGACGAAATGATTTTAGTTGTTGAGTGTAGGTTGATGAAGGTAATTATAAGTGCTGTATTGTAGGCAAACTGGACTTGTTTTACCTCTCGTCCAAGAGGCTTCTTCAGATCTAACTAACTGGAGGGGAGCTGCAGGCTTTAAACTCTGTGTGGAAGTGTCCTTACAGAGTAGTTCAGGTCACGTGTGAGCTCTGAGTTTGAGAGTTGTTAGGGCCACATGTGGGTCATTGACCCAACCGGCCTTCATGTGGGTTGTTAGGGCTAGGTGAGCCCAGGTGAGAATGGTTGTTAAGCTGTCTGGGGAGAGAACTCAGTACTGCATTGTAGGTGGGTAGGTGGGACATTGAAGCTTCCTTTTGAAAGGAATGTTGGTGGATTTTTTGCATTTAGGCAAAATTAAGTGCCCACACTAAATTGACATGGGAGCTGATCTTTTTTGTGAGCACACATAGTAATCCTTGTTGAACTCTATGAAAATTACAATTTCTAATAGCAACTCTGTCATGGATGCTGATGCTTCTTGGACTTTAAACTCCAGGAGCAGGCTTAATTTATTTTGAAAGATGGATGAAAGAAACGTTGAAGAGGGATTAGAGATTAGGACACATCATTTCAGAACTATTTATATCTGTATCTTTATTTTATGAGAATTCCTTCTGTAGATGGTGAGCCATTTCACTGGCCAAGTGAAGCTCTGGTGGCGCCAGAGGAACAGTCAGAGGATCAATAAAACCATTAGGAGTCATCCGCTGGGGACCCTGGATATCTTTAATAAATTTCATGGAAATCCATCGTATAGCTGTTAGGACATTTCTTCAGGTCTGAACCAAAGTAGTCGATTGGCAGACCAATCAGCAAAGCAAAGGGCATTGCCATCTCTCCAGAAGTGAGTACTCAGTTTCTCTTTAATAATTCTACTATTTCTTGGCAGGCTGGAAAACATCTGAAGCAGTGTTAAGCCCATGGGATGTTAAAGCTTCCCTGACAGCAAGGAAAGATAATAACAAAATGCAGGTTGTACTTTTTGGTTGAATGCATTGATTAGACAACCACCGACTCATGATCCATACATCAGTCTATGCCTCATGAAAGCTCCATTCACTGTCCATTTTGATTGAAGAAACTTTCTGTCCAGTTTGTACGGTGTCTGTGAAGGGACACAAGGCTAAACTGCTGTATGTTGCTCCACTGACCTGAGGATTAGACTGAACCCTGGCATCTTCTCCACTCTGGCAGATTAGAGAAAGCAGCTGTAAGCGTTGTAGTCCTCAGCCTGTCTGCATTAATGTTAGATCTCTGCACCTTACACCCACCGTTACTAATTAATCCAAATCATGTTCCACAGTGCCCGAGCTCTTAGGCGCCTTGCCCCCCCGACCAGCCATCCTTAGCAGGGAGAAAAGAGGCAGCCCCAGCCCCTTCTTGAATAAAACATCCTAATAATTCAACTTAAGCATTTAGCTAGTGCATTATGCATGAGGGTGAAATCAGTCCAGAGGGCAACGGAATCAGGATGTTGACAGTGTGTCTCGCATGTTTCTGTGTGTGTGTATGCATGTGTATGTCCATGCGGTTGTGTCGGTGTGTGTGCGCACTGATTTATTTATCAAGAATATTTAATGAAAGTGTGTGAGGCAGCATGGAGTGGAGGAGCAGCAGGATACATTAACAGTAAGTAATGTACCTTGCATTTCAGGGCCTGTTTTGCTGTTTGCCGGTGCATTTCTTTTCCACATCCTCACAGGTAAGAGCAGACAACATGATGTCATGCGGAAATGTTTCCTTCACAGCCACAAGGGAGCTGGACAGCTCAGGGTTTTAGTGTCAGTTCCTCAATAATCAAAATAAACTAAGCTTAGAATGGAAGCCCATTTCTACCAATGTGCTGACAAATATAAAGATCATGTGAGTGATAATCAGAAGTGTTTTTGAAATAATTACTTATGATTGTGAGATAATTAGTCATTATTTTGAGAAAATGTCTCATTATGAAGACTTGCAGGGTCTTTTTTTCATAACATTGGCAGAAATGAGCTTCCATATTAGAGGAAGCAAAAAAATAAAATATTGCTACAACGTGTAGGCGTTTACAGTTTAATTCCATCAGAATGGCTGCAACTACAAAAGCTTATTGGTGATGTTATAGCAAAAACAAACAAACAGTATGACTGTTGCTGATACACAGTAGGAATGGAAGTGTGTAGTGCATTAGCATGTCATGTAGTGTCATAAGTCAGGTGACAGGTGGAGACTGTCAGCTTTGAGATCTGAGAATTCATTTCAGGAGAAATGAAACTTCAGGCAGCATGTACAGCAGATGAAAGCTTTTTTAGAAAACAGTGGATCACATTGGCATCCAGATTGATATATTGATATAGATATTTTCCATTTGTTAATTAAAGGTTGCTTTCAGCTAGTCATATCAAGGTGTATTTACATGTCAGACACTAACACAAACTGATAATTATTAATAATATTGCTGTCCCAACAGAATTTATTTTCACAATCCAAAGAAAATGGAGTTTGGAGATTTGTTTAAACTAAAAGCACAGTCAATGAACCGATATGACAGTCTGACATGTGATTTCAATTATTAATGAAGATACCTGCTGTGCAAGACATGCATTGAGTTACGTGCTGCACATAAGAAAGAAACAAGCAAAGGTCAGAACATAATCATGTCTAACTTGCATTATGATGCAATATATTGAAGCAGCCTAGTAGCTGTATCAGCAACTGACGGTCAAATTTAATAAAGTACAATTCTATAGAATTTCAAAATTATTTACTGTCTGTTTTTACATTAAACTGGAGGGATTATGGACTTTTTATTTTCTGTGCCCTTTATCTGGATTAGTGGGAGTATGTCTGCTCATATGACTCACGCTTCGTCTCTTAGTGGCGAATGTAATTGGCTGAGTATCATCATGTGACGTTGTAATGTCGCACTTGATGATGGTTTACAATGCATGCAAATGGTCTACGAGGTTCCTGGGCTGCTAAACCAGTAATGTAAAGTCTGTGCCAGGTAAAATAGAAAAGCCTTAATTTAATAATTCTCAATATTTTGTCGGTATCTAGGTCCCGGTCCGGAAAGGACAGCGTCTGGGTATGGACCCAGACAGTGGTACCACTGTTACTTACCTTGGCCATAAAATGCCATAAAATTGTACCTTGCATGGTGGTCTTCGCAGTACTTGGTCACCAATTTGCAGGGCATATGGATCCAAGAGCAACAGTCTTTCAGCGGCCAAAGAGATTATAGTTATAACCATTTGTATGGGTCTAATATGGCTACAATGCCATGCAGTGTATGATTAGAGTAGATTTTGTAATGTATAACATTTTAGCTGTCACTTTACTTTTCTCTTTTTCACCTTCTACTTTAACTGTGACATGTTGCTTAACTGTAAATTGAGATGACATTTTCCATAAGGGGATGAGTTGAAGCAGGTTTAAAGCCGCTGACAAGCAACTGCAACGTTCCCCGCTCATGTCACTCGGGGAGCTTTGTTACATGTCACTCCCCATCTTTACCCCCCTTACTGTCAGATACTGTATGTTATAACATACAGTATCTGACAGTATCATGATCACAAAAAAATATCATTTTTTGATATATATAAAATATTATGTTATATATGATTCTCAGAAAAGATCCTTATGGGTCAAGAAATGTTTGACACTTTTGTCCCAGTGTAGAGATTACCACATCTTTCAAACAGAACGTTTCTTGCTCAAGGCATCTTTACCATAGTTGAGCTGAGTGTGACATGTTTGTTTTTTTCCTACCAAAACTCACTGCATGTGTGTGAGCGTGTGTGTGTTTCCTTGATGTCACTGTGGGGTCATAGATTCACAGACGAATGCCATCTGGTCTTGACCGCACCTCTTGGGATCTGAGCAACGCCTCCCTCTGTCCTCCCTCACTACTCATACACCGAGCCAGTTTTCCATCAAGCCATCTCTCCATCCACCTATCCAGTCATCCGAGTATCCCCCCATCCCCTCTGGTCCCCTTTCCCAGCTATATGTGGTGTGGCCATTATCAACATGTTTTTGTCAGAGCAGTCCATCTGAATGAGTCCCAGTGGAACTGGCATGATAAAAGGCTTTGAAAACCTCCATGGGTACATCTGTCGCCCGTTTTCTAGAGTTACAGTAGCTGTGCATGCGTGTCGGGAGAGTGGTGGCGAGGTAAGAGGGAGACTAATTTGTTGGAATATATCCAAGACAGAGTCATTAGTGCTTGCGTGTGCATGCTTCTGCTGTGCATTTGTTTGTCTGTACCACTCTGTCACTGTGCACATATCTGCATTAATGTGTATGCATACGTATGTCTGTTAAGAAATGCCCTTTAAATGAGGAAATGTTACTCAGTTCTAGTGCAAATTATGAATATAATACTTCTTAAAGATACACTATGACTTTGTCATGCAGTGTACTTTGCATCCTTGCTGCAGCGGCTGCATGTGACGGGCTCCCCTTGCAGAACAACACTGCACTACTGCTTCAGAAATACATTCATTCAAATCAGCTGAATTCTGTGTGAGGTTCTCATGTCAGAAATGCTGATGAGGACTTCTACAATTGAAATTTAGATAAGGTTTAGTTAAGGCCACAGCCTCTGCATGTAGTGTGAGGGTCGTTGTGAAGGGTGAAGGCAGGGAAAGTAGGAGAAGGCCCTCACAACTCTACAACTCTACTGTGTGTGTGTGTGTGTGTGTGTGTGTGTGAGAGAGTGTGTGTGTGTGTGTGTGTCTGTGTGTGTGTCTGTGCTGGAAGTGACAGTCACAAAGAGCCTCTGTCAACCCACTGCAGTCAATTAGAGGCTCAGAGCCCCGGGGGCGACACTCCACGACTTCAGTTCACATCTCCACCTCCGCTCCTTCCTCACCTCCCTCCATTCCCCTCCAACTAAAACCTTTCTTCCTTTGGTTCTTTCACTTCTCTGCTGAGCACTGTGACAGCCGTTAGACTCGGGGACTTTCATCCAAAGCGTCACCTGTCACTGCCATCGACTTGGTTTCTGTTGTTCTACCAGAATGAGGGAGGGAAGGGAGAGCTGGGGAGGGGAGGGTGGAAAGGAGATGGTAAGGGGGAGGCTGACATGTTGGCTGATGATAAAGAACATGAATAGGAGCACAGTGACACAGAGCAAAAGAATATGTGATTTGAGGTTACATTTACATTTTACATTGTAGACATTCAGCTGAAGTTTCTATTCTGTTGACTGACTTACAATAAATACCAGAGAAAAATACGCTTCAATCACCCGTCTACAAAATTACAGGAAGCCAGCAATATGGAAGCACAATGTTTGGCCTTATTCAACCATGTTGTCATGTACATTTCTGTGAGAAGAATCAGGTCTAAGAGTGGAGGTAGATACAGTGATGTTGATAGGCACATGTTGTGCATCTCTGACACATTCATATGTGAAAGGACACAGTGAACTCTCTATCTTTGCATTCTGGGGACGCACCGTATTGTATCCCTGATAATGTTACACTGTGAACAACAAATCCGTATTGAAATAATTATAAAAAGAAACAAGACAGGAAAAAAAATCACCTGGTCACCGTTTACGCCCATCTGTGCACTGTGTGCATATGTCCAATCAGACATGATACTTTCTGCTACGACCAAATCGTGACACAAATATTTAAACAGTCAAAGATACAAACTTGGTATTGGTGAATAAACTGTTTCACCCTTTAGGGGACATGCTATGTTGGAACCACAGAAATAAACCAGTATTTAGTTTATTTGAACTGAAATTTTGCACTGAACTGAACAAAAGTTCAGTGCAAAAGTTCAGTTCAGTTCAGCGCCACACTAAACTTCTTTATCAGCCTACATCAGGGTGTTTTGCCTGCAGCCTCAGACTTGCGTTTTAATGCCTTTCTTCTTCACCTGTGATGTATGAACATCAGATTTCCACACAGTCAGAGAAAGTTAAAGTGTGCATCCTGCTCATACTTCAGTTATAAAATCCCAGCACACCTTGGAGCATCTCTCCTATCGGCTGTCAGAGCAGGGCCGGTGCTACACATTTTGATTTAAATTGCAGCTTCTCTCATCACCTAACCACCATCAGTTGGATTTTATCAACTAATGCAGTAGCTAATATAATCCTCATTGAGATGTTATTCTGCACATTTTTGTGAGCTTCTATGTGTTATCCTGCCTGACACGTCAACTTTCAGGGGGCAGCCGTGGATGGGCCGGTGTTTTGTTTTCAGATCTGGGATTTTATTTGTGTTTTTTATTTGTTTCATTTTGAGATACTTTTTTTACATACTGTACATAATTATAACCATGATTATAACCTGTAGCAGTTTGACTGCGTCAGGGTGCCAGTCAGAGTGTAAATCTGCCAGGAAAATGTTTTTAGTTAATAAACCAACCCTACAAAGGACACTATTGGGCACTATTTAGAAAGTCTTTAGCGCATAGTCTAAAGCTCAGCGTGCTAGCGTGTTAAGGACACGTCCAAATCCATTTTGCTAGTTAAATGGAAGATAAGCTGGGCGCACAGTACGGCAAAGAGGTGGTATTCAGACTCTGAATTAGTCATGGGTGTGTTTTGGGCGGAACATAAATGAAACCAATCCGAGTGTTGTCTCCCGTTTCCTTTAGGCAGCTGCACCAGGACCTGACACATATTAAACTGTAGCACTCGTCTTTGCTGAGGGACATGTATGCAGTCCTCAGCTGCTGGACCCTCTGCCCCGCCGTCTCACAACCATCTGTCCCATCAACAGCTCTGTTTGACTGCATATGACAAAATGATATTAAACTGAGGAGGAGGAGGAGGAGGAGGAGGAGGAGCGCTGCGGCTGACGCTTATCCCTTGAGGAAAAACAGTTCTATTAACAGTAGGTCACAGGTTGAATCTCACACACATAGAACACAAACAGGTAAGCATATCCTTCAGTTCACAGACAGCTAGATGAAAAGCTGTAGGTTAACTACTCCAGGCCTTGATTCTTGGCCGGCTCTGGCCACCGCTGCTCTGCCACCTGGCCTGTTTGCTCTGCCTATGTGCCCAGAGACATTGCAGCTGCAAAAGCCAAAATGGTCGTCGCAACCACTGGGGCAGCTACAACTCACAATCCACCGCACCAGCTCCACTAGTGTTTCACAAACCAACCATGAGAAAAAGTCAAGCACAAGTCATTATCACCACAGAGTGAAAATGAGTGCTGACAGAGAGGAAATTGTGAATAAAAAGGGCAGGTCAGCTCACCGGTATGACAGTATTTTAACTTGTTTACTTAATGTTGTTGGTGGATTTTTTTCCTTCTTGTGTTAACATAAATTATGACTTGTGTGCCTTGATAAAGTGGTTAAATTCATAATGAAGAGGTTCAAATTTACCTTTTTGCCTGGTCTTTAAAAATGATAGAAATAGGACAGGTAATTCAAAATGACCAGTAATTATCGATATTGACTGATATGAAACTTCACTATTGTGGTGCCATGTCACCCAGGCCTATGCTGTACCTACCCTTTTAGTGTCAGTTTTGCCGATGAAGGGCTCTGTGGTCAAGTTAGTAATAATACATTAAAGGTGCATTTTGTAAGATCTGGACATTTAAAAAATTAACTAACCCTATCAACAGAGTGTGAAGAAGTAACAGATCTGCCGTTATGTCCAAGATGCCAATGTACTGTATTGCAGAGATATCCACTGCCAAGCCGCCAGGTACATTCTCACATAAGTCCTCCTGGCCTGAGGGCGATAGTGAGTCACTGTAGCCTCCAGTGTGCCGCAGGAGAGGATGAAGAAGTTGAGTGGGGAGGAAACTACTGCAGAGAAGTTAACAGCCTCAGAAAGTTAGTCAGTAAACACAAAGATGCAGAAGCTCCAGAAAAACAACTTGTATCATCATCTCAAAGAACAGCTCCTGAAAAAGAAGCAACGTAAAAAGCTAAACATTAGTACATTTTGTCGAGGCTTTCTGTGGATGTGGATGACTTAAAAGATGAACTTGCAACGTTTCTTTCGACCGGTAAGTAACATCTAACATTGTCTGTGTACTGAAACATATCTTTAATGTAACTAATGACAACAGAAACTGTAACAGTCAGTGTGATGTGACTGTTTTCTAGGTACTGTGGTGTTGCTAAAGCTGAGCTAAGTCAGCTGTAATGTAAACGCACTGTATACACAAACGCTACACTTGAAGATCGTAAGACAGCAGTCTTATTTTGACTGGCTGTAATCTTGCTGTTCCTTACTTTCCTCCTGAAAGAGGGCAGATGGCACTGTGATGTATTTATTATGAGTACTGACATCAGCAGAGTGAAATAATGAATAAATCCTGTCTGTAATATTATAATTAAAGACTTTACTAATCATATCTTACATGTACAGAGGGCTTTACAAAAAACACTGCAGAGTTCACACTGTATATATCTGATTGTGATCACATCACTGTTACAGTACAGACATGTTCTAATACACACCTTTGTCTTTTTAGGACCAGAATTCCAGTCCAGCCACCCCCAGTGATGACTTACCACCCTGCCCTTTATTCTCATCAGAAATCTATAAGATAAATGACAAAAAGGCTTTGAACTAAACATTAAGAAAGGGGGAAGTACTTCCCCCTATTAGTTTGATGCAGCTGGCTGGAAATGACAAATATCTCCATTAATATGCAACGTCATTTCTGAAATGACTTTCAAAATAAAGCTTCGGTTATATTATGACTTTTAGGCTGTTATTAATGTTGTCAAACAGTCGCCGTTTGATTAGTTTCAGGCACAACTTGGTTAGGTTTAGGAAAATATACGTTGGGTTAAAATAACTACATTCAGTCTCGTAGGGTTAGAGTTAGTAAGTTATGTTAAGTTACATCATTTACGTATATTAACTTACTCATTGCATACATTAAAAACAAATCACTCTTGAGTCTTGGTCACAAATGGGATGCAAACCCTGCTCTCCGGAGGTAAAGACCAGTGTATGACCCATCCAACCACCCCCTGACTCTGACTTTTCTAGCTCTTTATACTGCTGCAATAGAGGGGCGCTTCAAGAAGTGCTAGAGTGGTAACTACAGCATCAAACCTAGACGTGTAGGGCCACTGACCAGACTGCTGGATATAACACACTAGCTACAGCTAGAGCTGGCTGATATTCATGTTTGTTCATTTTATTACTGTTTACCATTTATGCATTCATAAGTGTTGGGAATTTGAATAAATCATGGAAGACATTAACAGACATCATAACCTATGTTAACGTTAAGAAGAACCAAGAAGAGTCTGCCCTTAGGCTTCCTGTGACAATAACATCTTTTAGACACCAATTTGTTTTCAGAAGGAAAAATGAGACAAGGCTTTCTCCTAAGAGCTTACATGTATCCAGAGATTTATTTTTATGATTGCACCAATTACACTGATCCCATTACTTCCTTCAAGCTTCGTCACAGCTGTCAGAAGCTCAGCATATTGGATTATCACAGGTAATCCAGCTTGCATTATACAATTATTTAAAGTCTTTTGTTTTATAGTGAGATGCCGAATCCAGTGTTGAAAAAAAAAGACGCCTACATTGACAACACCAATGCTGCCATTGCAGTAAAATCCTGTAGCGGAAAGAAAAAATGATTATCTACCCGGAGAGATTTGCTCATTAAATTGGATGAGTCTGTATTGAAATACGATAATGCTAAACTTCACATACAGTTGACTCTACAATGGCAATAGAAAAAAATATCAGAAACAGTTAATTTATTGAAAACTGTAGATGGTTTGTCAGGTAAACCATGATGAACTTGTATGTGCAATTTGCTCAAACTGACAGATCTTTACATTGATTTTCCAAAGTATTACAAGGGAATACAATGGTGTAAGTTGTAACTGCTACTGCATGATTTCTATTAGATGCAGCTGTGCAGTCATAAAAATGCTAAAGATTTCCCTATGGTACAAGCCTGATCTCCAGGCCTTGTGGCCACTTTGTCAGGTTCTGAATATGTGCAGTATGTCAAACCGATACAGTCACTCTCCAGCCACTACGTCAACCTGCTAAATCTTTGTTCCCCATGACTGAGAAAGATGTAGAAGGCGACAGCGAAGGCATCCTTCCACCCTGATCAAGCTGAACTAATAGCCTAAAGCAATCCTGGTGACTGCCAAGCATTTCTACATGGCTGTCGCTTTGCCATTGTGTACAACACCTGATAGGAGATTGTTTACAGTGTTAAAATGTCAAGAAAAAACGGCAGGGCAAACATAACAGCACATGATGACAGGCTGGCCTGCCTAACGCTCAGGGCTGCTTGGTCAAGACACTCCGAATTGGTGACAGAGTTTGCCCTGCAAGAGCCGAGGCATTAAGGTGTAATCGGTTACTTTGTTACACCTTAAAGAATCCTGTCACATGTACAAAAATTGGATATAAGGTCAGGTTTGAACTGTTGAGGTTTGGGGTGGTCTAGCTGTGGATGTTGTCAAAATTAATTCATTCAGAAGGTTCTATCTTTCCTCTGTGACTGTATTATTTGTCTGCATTCTTGCATGTCAAAATGTGTAGGAATGCAATGAGTTTTGAGTGAGTTAAAACATAGACATGGAATTGCATTAGCCTGGCGAGCTAACAGTCAGTGATGAATGAAATAAACCAGAGTGGCACTCAGTAGAGCTCAAACCTCTGCCAAGGCCCAACAGTCCACCATAAAAACACCATATAGGTTGAAAATGAAAGCAACTTATTACTTTATATTTGTTGTCAGGTGGTGACCTCTAGTGTCTGTAGTAATTATTACAGCGGCAAAGGAGGAAGTGAGGAGGAGTAGTATAAAGAGTAAAAAGTCAGTACATGGACGAGGTGGGGGGTGGACAGTTGGGTTTAAACAAGCACAGGACTTTTATTCAGGAGACCACTGTTCATGTCCAGTGTGACACCAGAAGACAACAGTGACAACAGTTTTGGGTGCATCACCTACTGTATAGGCTGCACAGTCTCTATATACACATACTGTCCTCTAAAACTTGATAGTCAACTGACGTTCAGACTGTATAGTCACCCCATGACTGGATCCTAATGCTCCCCTGCACCCAACCCCCGCTCTCCTCACCCACCTGCATGTGCGTCTTGTAGCTGTGTACCTCTGTGTCTGGGTCCAGTCCGGTAGGAGCTGTTGGACCTGGCATATATGTTCACAGACATGTCTACACACAAAGTAGACATATGTGTGAAATAACCCCCCACCCTCCTGTCTCATTGGGGATCACTAGGCTCCAATTACCCCCCTGGGAGCCATTATGGCAAGGGCCAGATAGCTGACATATTGATTTCAGCCTTTTTTCTCGCTCTCTCCATGGCTGTGGAGACAGGCTGACACAGGTTGTTTTATTGCTCAGGCTGTTTTTCACTCCACAGGTAACTGCAGTTCACTTTTCTGACGAACAACAAAAGTGACTTATTTACTGGACAGGTACCGAGATTTTATGTAGGGATGCACAGTACGGATTTTTCCAGCCGATACCAATAATTACCTGCTTGTAATGGCAATACTGATTAAATTACTGACAATTCAAAAGTTCTGCTTTTTAAAAAGAAGATTGTAACCTGTACTTTATACACACCTGAGGGTAATAAAGCCTAAGACGGAGTAAGCAAAGATGGATGATTAAATATTCCATAGCTCTAATTAGATTTGTTGCGTTAAAACTCATAGACGTTTTCCCTCCTCGCTGAATCCTTGAGGGACATGAATTGCTTCTGTTTTTTCTTGTTTATTGGTGGATCCCAAACCAACTGTAAAGGTGCATTCCACCACATACTGTATCAGAGTGTGGACATGCTGTGTTTGTTAAGTCCATTGAAGCAATCTGGTTTAATACCATTGTCTATAATTATCAGCTATAATTTCCCCAATACCGATGAATAGCAGATAACATAAATTTCCCCAAATTGGGCTGATATATTTCATGCATCTGCAATTTCATGATATTCACAAGGTCTTTTGAGGACAGTACTAATTTACCCCTTCAATTCACTCTGTCCTCATTCTACACTGTGTCTTCCATCATGTTGTCATTTATGAATGCTCTTGGGGCTGCACATAAACTTCCTTTCATCCGAGTTCACTTGTTGACTGCGCCCAACTGTCTGTCAATAGAATAGGTTTAAAGTTCAGAGTTTATTTCATTGTCATTTTACAGCACAGGGTTGCAAGGCTGCAATGGTGGAGTGTTGAGGATGGGTTCAGGAGTCTCGCAGCTTGAGGAAAGACGCTGCTCCGTAGTCTGGTGATAGTGTCATAATGTCAGTGTGTACTGTTACGTGCACAAGATACAAACTAAACTAGAATGGCGGTTTGTCGAGTGCGTACCTCCCAATAGTCCCCTTTAATTGAATCAAACCATATCTAGTATAAACATGTTTAAAGCCTCTAGATCTGGATTTTTATTTGGGTCTGCATCAAATCTTGCTCAGTCACATATACCAGGCACCTCAATACAAATACAAAACCAACAAACAGACACAAGTGAAAACATAACCTCCTTGGACATATATTCTTATGCTTCTGCCCCTTTAAACATATTTCTGCATATTTTGCGGCGTATGTTTTCATACCATTCCAATTATTTTGTAATGGCAGATAATTACTTTTAATGTTTTGTTTGCTTTTATTGTTTCTTTTTATTGCCCACTTTATACTGTATTTGGGGCTCGTACAACTATATTACAGATGTCTGTTTCCCTGCTGAACCCTATAACCTGCTGTAGAAAGCCAATTTGCCAACAGGGATCAATAAAGTTTTATCTGATCTTAAATGGTGAACTCTATTCTCCAAATGAAAAGAGAGGTGAACTATCCATTCCATCCCTTAGCCGGCGCTGTGGATGTGTCTCATGTGTTTCCTTTTTTTTTCTCTTCATCCCTGTATTACTCTCCCTGTTTCTCTCACCCCATGTCTTTTTCTCTGTCATTCTCGGCTTCCCTAATGACCACAATAGCAGATGGAATATTCTGTCTGTAAATCTCTCCCTTTTCCTCTGTCTTTTTCGCTGCTTAATCTCCACTTTCTCTTACTGTCCCGCTCATTGTTGTGATGCTTTTTTGTTTCCAGACGAGTCATTTCTCAACAAATTGGAGCCTCATTACTTCCCATAAGCATCTGTTTCAATCTGTCTGACTTTCACAAGTTCTTGGAAGTGTCTGTTTTGTACGCTGCAAAAGGGCTGTTGGTGTTAATGACAGAAAGCTCAACATTTTGCAGCACAGATTTGTATTATTATTTACAAATAAGTAACAGCATTGTTATTAGTGACAACTGTGTGAGCATCTAAAATACTTCATCTGTGTGTGCTTGCTCACTCTGTTCTTAGTAAACTGTTTGAACAGGAAGTTCAACCTGTTCTTATTCCTCGAAATGTATGCAAAATTATCCTAACATGTCTATCTCAGTCCAGCCCACAGTAAATTTAAAGCTGTTGTTGAACCATTTGGAGTACAGACATGGTTTCTGTCTGTTTTTGAAAGGTTATAAGCTGAATTCCAGAAAGAATTATGTAAGTGCTTCTGGCATTAATCCATAAACAAACAGTTTGAACACACTGAATTACTTATTCATTTTTCTCACCTAATTTTTTCAAAGCTAAAATAAGCCTGCAGATGATCTGTAACTGTCCCTATCCCTAAAACAATGGGTCCAAATTCAAGTTGAAATAGAGAGCTGCAGTCACACCCCTTCCAGTGGACTCCATGGGAGAAAGACAAATATGTTTTTGATCCCGCTTGAGTTGTGCCATGAACTACACATATGGTGTTTGTCAATTTAAAAGAAAAAAATTCAAGTCAAGAAGGTCAAAGTTTGTTGTTATTAAAGTAAAATACTGTCCAGCTTAGAGTTAAACTGCTCAGTGAACTACATCGTCTCACTTAAAGGTGCATTTTGTAGGATCTGGACATCATTTTAGTTTAAAACATTTAAATGAACATTTACTTTAAATTACTAACCCTATCAACAGAGTGTGAAGAAGTTACAGATCTGGCATTATGTCCAAGATACCTATGTACTGTATTGCAGAGATATTCACTGTGAAGCAGCCAGGTACGGGCTGTTTCTTCTTGAAATACCTTCTCTAATAAGTTCTCCTGGCCTGAGGGCGATAGGGAGTCACTGTAGCCTCTAGTGTGCCGCAGGAGAATATGAACAAGTGGTGCTGGCTGGAGGCTGCAGTGAAGTTGAAACAGCCTCAGTTAATTACTCAGTAAAAACAATGATGCAGAAGCTCCAGAAAAACAACTTTTATCATCATCTGAAAAAACACCACGTCCGCGGCAGAGAACAGAAGAAACGTAAAAAGAAGCTAAACAGGAGTACATTTTGTCGAGGCTTTCTTACACCGGAGTCAGCTGTGGATGAGTTAAAAGATGAACTCACAACGTTTCTTTAGACCGGTAACATCTAACATTGTCTGTTTACTGGAACATATAGTAACTCTATTAGTTAACTAATGACAATACAAACTGTAACAGTCATTGTGACATAACTGTTTGCTAGGTACTGTGCCACAGCAGTGACACTGGAAAATATTGTGTACAGTCAGTTGTGAACTTCTTCTCCAGGAAAGAACCAGGAGCAGCTCCAGCTTACCCTCACGAAGAAACGACCAGGCCTGTAGAGCTGGAAGATCCTGCTGTATCAAAACAGGAAGTTCACTGAAGTCTGGTTGGGAGGGCTGACCGTCGCGGTGACTTTTTGCAATAGAAACATTTTTTTTTTTCATCTGACATGATTACGCACAACAATGACTCAAAAACCCCCTCCCTTTTTTTCAGCATCCCCTGTTCAGATGACGTTCCCGTGGCTATGGGTTCGTGTCACCTCCTAACATCCCAACTTTACCTCTACACGTCAAGCTTTCCTGACAACATACAAAGCCAAGGAAAATCTTTCCATGTTGACCCAGTTCCTTTAATTTTTGTCAGTGTGCTGCTGATTCCATCCCTTCATCTTAGTCCGCCACCCCTTTATCTTCTCGTGGCCACCAGATGTGAACCAGCTCACCCATTAAATGCCATCACCCATTGTAAATGAGCAAAGTAAACCAGGCTAATCGGGGCTGCAAGGTGACAGTCCATTTAAATCCCCCCCCCCCCCCCAAAAAAAAAAAAAAAAAAAAAAAACATTTGATGAAAAAGTGTCACTCACTCTTGACCTCCTCTCTTTCATCTGGTCTTCCATCCTTTCATTTGCCACACATCCATCCTTTTATCTTTCCATCCGTCTGTTGCTGCCATGAGAGGGTGCCTGGGGAGTTTTTATCCACAATCACCTCAGTACCTGGCAGCGCTGGCATGTGTGTGTGTTGCTGTTTTCTGTTATTTTACACTCCATTTAGCTATTTCTTCCTCATTTTTCATCACAGGGTTTCGCTCGGTAATCAGCCTGCAGTCTGATAAGGCCGTGATAAGCCCAGTGGAGAAATCACATAATAGATCTGAATTTTTTTGGCCGGTTTGGAGGTAATTACCAGATCTTACCTTTTAATTCTGCTGGCAGTTCCCTGTGATCTGTGGAAATGAGGAGGAATGTAGCGTGAACCTGTTTTAATTGGTTTTTAGATGACTTTCACATGAACTGTGAAATTGTGGTAATCAACAGAAAGGACAGCATCTAGATGGATTTCAGCCAGTGCAGCACTGCTCATTCTTTTAAGTCTGAGGAAAGTGGTGCATGTTTGTCTGGACAGGCGCGCATGTGTACATATCTCTTATTTTAAAACATTTTGAATGTTTGCACAACAACAATGATAAAGTTCCCCCGTAACCATGTTAAACATTGACCAATTTTCACTAGTTTACAGGCAAGAGGAACTTTTAAAACTAGACAGCGCATACTTCTGCCAAGACCTGACAGCCTCAAATATTTTACAAGTCAAATCCAATATAAAAAGTCTAAATGTTAAACCGTCCTTAAGTGCCTGACCGTAATTTATCAAATTGTACTCACTCATACATACCAGACGACTAAATATGTTGAAAAACACCCTATCTCACAATGTTAAGAAAGAGAGAAAAAAACCCTGTAATGTTATAACAACATATTGTTTCACATTAAAATATGTGATAACATATTGTAATAACGTGAAAAGTATCATTTACAGCTCTTTATCCTGCTAACAGTTCGACAGTGAACTGGGCAGAGGCAGACAGTATTAGGCACAGCTGTGTCAATGAAAACAATGCAAATAAATAAAGTCATAAATTTGTGATACAAAGCTGTAATTTCAAGCAACAGCTAATCTTTATGTTATCTTAGAGGAGAATATTAGAAGAGCAGCCAGTGCTTAATGATGAACATGGAGCATCTTGTAAATTATATTTAAGCATAGGTTTCACAAATAATAACTAAATGCCTCCTCATTTGAGTGTTCCTGATAGTTCTAGAACTTCATTCATTCATTCAAACAGAAACAGAGACAATGCTTCAGGGATTTTATTTTATTTTTGTGGCGACATCAGGAAAAAGACGCACACTGTCCACTTCACCTGCAATTAAGTTTAATGACAACAACGTTTCGGTACTTAGACCCTTATTTTTGTGGCGACAAAAGCAAAGTAAAAGACAGCATTTTTTCCCACTAATGGATTACTTTTATGAAAAACTAACTAAATAATGGATTACTTGAACTCAAACCAAAGTTTGAGGCAGATTACATCACAAATATTGGCTTGCTTTCGTCTTCTCTGTTCTCCATGCTTCTCCATCTTCGTTAAACACTCGTCGATGCTCTGAAAGGTGAATGTATCTGTATGTCAGTTTGGCATAGCTGGTCACCTGCTCATTTCTGCCTGCCCTGTCACCAGCCATTCTCACCTAATCAGCCACCTCCACTCACCTGTTCTCTGGCTGCTCCTCATCACCAATCGACCCAGCATACATACGCCAGCCTCACAGACGCTCATTGCCAGATTGTTCTTTGTCATCAATGCAAGACTCTTCAGCACTTCACTCCAGAGTGATTTCCTGCTGCCAACCCTGTCTGCCTCTGACCAACTCATCTCGTCTGATCCCCGGTAAACTCACCTGCCTTCTGTTCCCAGTTTTGAGAGTTTCCGCTGCTTCTTTGGATACTGTTTTGCCCGCGGCGTAAACTCTTCCCAGCTTTGCTGCAGAGTGAGTTTTTCATTCTGTCTCTCTGGGATTTCCTGCAGATTGGAGACTCTTGCTGTGTTGCTTCACTTGCTGTTGTGTGTACATTGTGTGCATATTCACCTGCTGGCTACCGCCTTCAATAGTCCATAGCCTGCGTGCCTCTGCCTGGTATTGTGTTTGGACTGTGCACTGCGCACCCAGCTAATATCCTGCCCATATCAGCAAATCCACCAGAGACTTTGTTAAGAGACATTTCAGTAATTTTCTATTCTGGTTTCCTGTGTGCTGCATTTGGGTCCCAACTCCACACATTACAGTATATTTATGGAAAAAGAATAATTAGACAAATATGATGATCGATGATAATGAACTGATTTAATTATTAAAAATACAAATGATTTAAATTAACTGATCAGTTACACATTACACCACATTTAGAATTTCTCATTACCAACATTTACATTTCATTCATGCAGCATATAACAAATTTCATTAAATGAATTTATTTGAATGAAGCCAATTACTTCATTTCAGCTAATGTAATGGAAGTCCAGTGTGATGAGTGGGTCAGGAAAGGGTTTGATGAATGCAGGGAAAGAACATTTATATTTACTCGACTGACTGTAAAAATTTGACTCTTTCACTGTGTATGATAACAAAATATCTGTAAATTAAAAAATAATAAGAAACTGAGTTTACAGTTCTAACAATGAAAGAATTATTTGATTTGTATTGCCCTCATCGGCCAAGGCAGCTCTCGATCAGCTTGTTACCTTACATGAAATACAGTATAATGTGACACGGGAAGGCCATTTGTTTTAAACGGTATAAAAACCTTAAAGTTCAATGAGGCATCTCTCTGGGATATAAGGCAAACAAAGAATAATACAATGTTATTTCATTGGTGTGTCATGATGTACAGTGGGGTCCAAAAGTCTGAGACCACAATAAAAATCTATGTTATTACATAAACCGGGATATGATCAGAAAGTTTGAGGATTCAGAAAGTAAACAAACGTGTCAGAAGTCAAATTCTTATTCTGCAACCACTCCTCAGTGTGAATGTTCCCCTTGGTGTGCATTTACACAGAGCCATCCACCAAGCATCTCCATGAAATCTGCTCCTCGGTGTGAACCGGGTGTTTTGTCAATATCAGATGGTTGGAGGGCCCCGGGCTTGGCATCATAGCGGGCATCACTGCTATCTGTGCCACAGTTTTATTGAATTGTTTACCCTGAGCAAGGGAGAGAGGAGGTGTGGGGAGCAGTGATTGTGTGGGTGTTTGATGCCCTCCATCTTTCTCTGTCAGTGTAGCTTCTCCTCTGTATCTAATCCTGCCAGGGCACCAGCTGCTCCCAGAATGGCATCTCCTAAGGCACAAGACAGTTCCTTTTAGAACTACCCCCTCCTACCCCCCCAGACTGCTCTCTATTGGGTGCCCCTGTGGCCAGGCTGTGGTTGTGAAGCCAAGTTAACACTGTTGGAATGATTGCAGTGACAGCGGTGTTTTTCTGCTCGTTCGCCCGGACTCGCTCTTATCTGGTCTGCTTCACTGTACCACCCTCGACTGGAGCTCCGACGCCTGACTGTCAAACAGGCTGATCGACTGATTGATTGACTGGACAAATCGCAAGAGGCTCACAACACGGCATACAGCATTCAGACTGTGTAATTCTGCGCAATGTCTGAGGCTGAAGGAAAAGCCTCTTCATCTTTCCAAACATTTACAGATATTCCCAGGTCACTAGACACAAATCTACCACCAGAGTAGTCTGTAAACATGATAAACTGGAATGGTACTCAGGAGAGTGCATATCTCCACCAAGGCCCAACAGTCCCTTTTTAATTCAATCAAGCTGAATCCAATATCAAACTGTTTAACCCTGTATCACTCTAAATATTTAACCACCCGTAACTGCTGAACCATAATTTAAGTTCAGCAGATGTTTAGCAGCCAACCACAGGACAACAGAACACTGCAGATGGAGTCATAATCTCCACTGGGCTGTGGAGGAATAACAGGTTGATTGTTGAAGTCCAGCTGAAATGAAAAGTGCCTTTTTAGCCACAGTTTAACATTTTGTTGCAGTGAAAATGGTAACAGTAGAATTATGAATGAAATAGTTTTAAATTGATGTGATCACACAGTATAAATCTTTTCACTAAACTGTTTTGAAATCATTAATTTCTATTATCATACAACTGATTTGCCCCTGGCTGCACATTGCTGCTGTGTGCTCACGTTGTGCTGCTCTGCTGCATCCAGACAGCAACATGTCGACTCGGAGAAGCTGATTCTTCAGTTGCTAAGCTGTTGTCATGCATCACTGAGATTAGCTCAGCTGTTTCAGAGCTATGAGAGCAGTGATGCGACTGATTGAGACCATAAATATTAATCAACACTCCCTTTGATCTATATTTTACTTCACACAGCTCTTTTTACAGGAAATGTGGCGGTGGGACTTGCAGCATTGAACATCTCTCATTGGCTGAGTAGTTGCAGCATTTCATTTCATTCAACATTTTAAAAGTGTGCAGACACAAACCAGTTTTTTTTGTTCATTGTGCTTCCACACATCAGCATGAACCATGTCTCCACCAGAACTTTCCATGAACTTTTAGTCCCAGGTACATCTTTTCAAGGAACTAAAAGGTTCTTTGAGCCGTGTTCAATAAATGGTGAGGTAATTATTGTGGCAATTCTGGGGAAATTTCTGTATGTTACTCAGTAATTACAGCCTACTTTAAATGAAATTTCGGGACCTGTAAAATAAAGTGTTGCTGCTTTTTCATACACCAACAGACTCATTTACCTACTCTACACAGACAACAGGCTGAAGGAAGTTTTATTCGTAGTTCCAGAGACCAAACATTCCAGGTATCGGATTAAAATACAGCGTAAAATACAATCAAGTATTTTGTGCACTGAATTCAGCAAACCTACCCAAACTGGATCTAATACCGGTTCACTTCAAACCTAGCAACACGCTGAGGCAGAAACTTGTCCAAGGACAAAACACCCAGGCATTAACAAAGTAATGTAGTTTATGGTGTTCAATGCAGCCAGGACTGCACAGATTTGTGCATTGGGGAGACAAAACAACCTTTACATAAACGAATGGTACAACACAAGAGGGCCAAGTCCTCAGGTCAAGACTCTGCTGTCCACTTACATCTGAAGGAGAAAAATCATTCCTTTGAGGACAACAATGCAAACATCTTGGCCAGAGAAGACGGATGGTTTGAAAGAGGAATAAAGAATCCATCTATGTCAAACTGGAACGACTGTCTTTGTACAGAGGAGGTGGCCTACGACATTACTTACCACCCACCTACAATGCAATACTGAGTTCTCTCCCCAGACAGCTTAACAACCATTCACCGCTGGGCTTACCTAGCCTTAGCAACCGACATGAAGGCCAGTTGGGTCAACGACCCACAAGTGACCTGGATGACCGAGAACCTTCCTCAACAAGTAACTGTTTTGTACACTCTATGGAGAGTATATCACTTCTGCTGCTGCTGGCTGCTGTAAGTGACAACACGGACAGGCAGAGTAAAGAGTGCCAGATCAAGAATGGCATCAAGTTTGTCTGCCCTCCAACCGTGCGTTGTGACTAGATGCTGCTGGATGTCGCCTCTGTCACTCTGCTGCTTTGATCGCCATCACCACTGACGCCTGTCAGCGTCCTCTTTGGGACCCATCTGTTTCTTAACTTAGTAGTTCACAAGTGGAATCAAAATGCTGCTGCTGGGGGTGACGGCTGGTCGGGAGAGAGGAGGATAAAGGGAAGGGAGGGTGTTGGATGATATATGGTTCTGTGTGGGCATTTTATGAAAACTGTGGTGCATTATTCAATATAAAAGTCTTGTGCCAATATTGTAACAGTCAAAAATATAGAACTTTCATCTACTTAATAAAAGAAAAACAGCTGCGAGGAGGAATAAATTCATATTTATTTCGGTTCAGATGAGTAGATATAAAGATGTGTGGTGTGTATTAGTTTATCTACACTGTGTGAGTGTCCTGTGTGAGGATGAATGATCTTGTGTTTGCGTTTCTCCACACTTATTTTAGAACTGTATTTTCCCCCCTTTTGTTATTCTCTTGTTTCGTCTCTCCTCGTCTTTTCTTCCCTCTGTCATTTTCTCTCTTTGTTGTTGGCTCATTCTCGTTCTCAGCCCCTCTCGCCCTCTCTCCAACCCCCTCTTTAAACTCAGATTAAAGGAATGATGCAAACTCCTCGTCTCTTTCTCATGCTTGATCCTCTCCGAGCAAGACAACTTGCCAGCAGCCCCTGGAAGTCGAGAAAGTGTCTTTTTATAGCCAATGTAAAAACAAGCACCACCACATATGCTTTGAATATCCATGTGCACAACAAAATGTACTTCCATAGTTGGTGTTAAGCTATGCATGCATTCCACCCCGGAGTATTAGGTCACTGTGTGTCATTAGCTGTGTTCCGCAAGAATGAGCTTTAAAAATCTCAAGCACATTTCTTGCAGAATTCAAACCAACGAAATGACTCCTTTCCAATTAAAACCTCATATATCAACAGTTTATTGCTATTTTTGTGTTTGCATCATAAACACCTGCCTTTTATGTTTAATGAGGTGCACTTGGCACACACACACAAATAGTTCAACTTGCACACATTACATCACAAAAGTGGCATGCTGGGACGCTTTTGGTGTCTTCCCTCTTGTCTGTGTGACAGGCTCTGTGTTCAACTTGTGAGTATATCTCTGTGTTATTTTGACTGAGGGAGAGGGGAACTGAAGGGTAGAGACTAGGAGAGAAGGTATGCACTCCAGCAGTGAGACCATCTTTCACGACTTCTTTCATGTGACTATTCCCGCTCCACTATGTCTGTAGATATTTGGATTTTGCAATTTATAATGTTGAATTAAGTTCATGACTTTATTCTAAATGCAAAAGAAAAACACTTGGGATCTCTTTTCTCATTTTAAAATCTAAAAGTGAGCCTGTAGTGCTCCCTATGTCACAGCGCTCAATGTTGATTTTGTAGATGTAGAAAACCTTGGGGCCCTTTTTTAACTGATCTACAGATGAAGCCTCTTAAAACTTCCCGTTCCTCTGTGACGGGGCCCTAACCAGTCCGTGACTGCACCTGGAAGAATCCGTGACTGGAATGAGATCCCCCACGATGATGTAGTGAACGCGGGGCTGAATCATAACACCCCTAAGCGCCATGTGTGGAAACCAGTTGCAATGGTTTATCCATCCACCAGGAGGGCAGTGACGATGGAGGCTGAAGCATTACTGACAGAGCATATTTAATGATTATTGGGCTACCATACCATGAGGTCATCAATATTATGCTTCAGCTTTTTGGTTTTCAACAGTACTACTGCATGAAAGTGGAAACAATATGGCTGGGGAATTAATGATTTAACAGGAAGGAATAAACTGCGTGCACAGCTGACTTTATCTGCAGTGGTACCGGGACAAACTATGATCGTGTAAGAGCCAAGAAAGGGTTTTTTTCCCGTTTGTTATTGCAGTTATATAAATGAAGGCTAATCACCAAATTAACATTTTAGTCAGTAAAAAAAAAAAAAAAATTGTGGCTTTTGGAAATTATGACATCAATCTTTTTCAATATATTTTGACTTTTGGACTTTTCAACACTCTGAAGTTACTACATGTGAAGTTTGCAGTAGATGCCATATGGTGCAACTCCCTTTTGCTAGTTAAACGGCACACAGCACAAAGTGGTTGTATTTAGACTCTTCATTAGTCATGGGTGTGTTTTGGGCGAAACTTAAACCAAAACAATCAGGGTGTCATCTCCCATTCCCTTTAAGAGCCAGATGTGCCAGAACCAGGCACATATTAAACAGTAGCACTCATCTTCACTGAGGGACAGCGATGTGGTCCTCCTCTGCAGGGCGGGTCATAACAAATATCATTCTGATCAGTAGTGGCGGGGGCTGCAGGTGCGTATAATACATCTTTAAAGAGGAAAATATTCATGACATTACCTGCAGCGATCCTGCAGCAGCAGAAATTATGTGTGTCTTTCCCTTCACATGCGTATTTGTGCACAAGCATATTTAAACTACAGACTCTTAAGGGAGTCATTTGCAATTTCCAGCCACCTGCATCAAACAAATAGGGGGCAGTATTTCCCCCTTTCTCAATGTTTAGTTCAAACCCTTTTTGTCATTAATCTTGTATATTTCATTTGTATCTATGCAAATTCATTATTGCACGTTGTTAAAATTATAAAGACCAAAATAATTACTGCTATATTATATTTATGTACCCATATATTCACCATTGCTCAGTTGCATTCTTTTGTTACACAATAAGTGCTAAATAAAACTAAAGGAGGTATACGTTGATACTAAACGTATACACTTCACTGTCACTTAAAGACTGATTGTTTTTTGTACTGTTGTTAATTATTATCTCAGAAACCTGCACAATTGCAGTCACATTTATATCACATTCATTATATATTGCACACATCATGTACACACAAGGACAGTTACTGTATATAGTATGCTTATTTTTATTCAAATAGTTTTTATTATATTTTTATTCAAATTGTTATTTTATTCTTTGCTACTTATTTCCCTCTGTACTGTTGTGTTACCTGTGAATTTCTCCCAAGGGGGATCAATAAAGGGACATCTTACCTTATATTACGGCTAACTGAGACCAATAACAAAAAACAGAAATTGTTGACGCGCACACTTCGCTTTATTCTTGCTCTCAAAGCGCCTTTATTTTCATATCACAGCAGCACACAGAAGCTCCAACTGCTTACAAACGCCCGTGCAAGGTTAATAAGGTAAAGGAAAGCACAATGTGATGTGATAGCGCAGCGGTCAACAGAAAATTTCACCCCCGTGGCTCACCCCACGCCACGTTCAAACGCCAACTAATGAGACCAGGTGAGTGCAATCACAAGTAACCACGGATCACACGCCCACAGTGACACACCCCTACCCACGCACCAATGCAGTGTCCGCATCCACAAACCAAGCACACACACAGACTTACATAGGGCTCCTACACCTTTTCTTATCTTAAATTGGGTGGTAATTCATCACTGGGGGACAAAGGTGTGGCAGGGCAGTTAGTTTAGTTCAGACACATTGTTTTTATTAGAACATGTTTGGACTGTGTTTATTATACAATGTGAACAGTGATGTGTTTAGAATCTACCAAGCTAGCTAGCACTAACAAGCTACTGTATCTGTGCTCACACAGTACTGTACATTAGCGGCAACAACCAGCACTGAGGGTGTGTGTGTCTGTGTTTGTGTTCTGTTTAGTCTCTGAAAAAGTTAGCACTCACCAGAGACTCACTTTCTGTCTGTTATCCTGCAGAGCCTTTTCTTTTTACCATCTCTTCTATTGTTCATGTAGTAAAGTACATTTCCCTCCACTCAGCAGTCAAATAAAAAATTACAGTACATTAAGTTGGATTTTGGTACCTCCGCGCTCGTTATGTCAGGTGAGAGTGAAGATAAATTCACTTTTTAATTTCAAAAGTTTTACAAAAAACCTCTTATTCCTCCAGAAGCTCTGGACGCTGACTGTCTCCTCCAGAGCTGGCCAGCTCTAGCCGCTGTCTGCAGGTTAACACTAACAGGGTCGCTCATTAATCCAAAACACCGCCGTCTGTTCACTGTCCAATTCACTGCACAGCAAGACGTATTATTTGTCAAATTTTTGCATTAACAATTCTCCAAAAGGCACCAAGACTTGTTTCTCTCTAAATGGAGGGATTAATGATTACCATGAAATGTCATGATCCATAGATGATGTATGGGAGGCTTCATCAAGAGCCTAAGACCTATGCTTGTAGAAAGTAGCTCATGCAGCTGTGTTAGAGATCTGCTTGTCCTTGTCATATGGCTGAAATAGATAAGATGCCAAAACGTTGAGCTGCTGTCCTTACATGTGCTCAAGACCAGAGTGTTACATTGCATTCAGTGTTGACATGAGGATAACCGTCCTCTTGTCAACCATCAAAATGGAACTTAGATTACACACATACTTTGCCATCAAATGTGTGAGAACTTTTTGCTTATGCAAACCGCTGTTGATCTTGGCTCACTATTGCACATTGTCATCCTCAAAATTCTTGCTGAGAACAATGGAGGTTTGATTATGACAAAGACAATCCCCAGCGACAGAGAAAAGATAAGCTGGGGGATAGAGAGTCATGGACAGGCAGAGAGAGAGAGAGGGAGATATGTTTGTTATGGCAGGGTGAGCTCTGGCCTGCGGGTGCGAGGAGATTAAAAATTCCTCGTCCTGAGCCTTCTATGATTTGAGGAGATTTAAGTATCAATTTGCGAGCCTTCAGATCAGCCTTGGTACGCCTTTCAAACAGAGTTGGAGGAGAGATGGCAGAAGGGAGATAGAAGGCTTGTAGAGAACTTTCACTTTGCATCAGATTTGGTTAAATCACAGGCAGAACAGTACAGGGAGGACAACAAAGAAGAAGAAAGTCACAGGAGAAACAGCCTCAATCACCTGTCTCCACGTCCTCTTCTCTGCCTGTGTTGGCACATTGTATGAAGGGATGTTTAGGAACATTTGGCACTTTGTTAGAGTAGATATTTCAAACCCTCCAGAGCTCTGTAAGTCCATATGAGAACAGTGAGACATCCTTCTTGAGGTGGTTCCTCTGATTTTAGTGTTTGAAAATGTTCTACCTGTATTTGTTTTTTTAAACTTTTATATTAGTTGGTACATTTTTTATCTTTTTGACCCTGACATGAAAAATATTAGAAAGTATTTGCCTGTAGTGGTGACTTCTTTTACAGATACATTAGATGTAGGATAACACAGGTCGATCTCACTCCCAACACATCAAATACAGCAGCCTGGTCTGTGGCCTACGCTTCTAAGTTTGATGCAGTAGTTGGCCCTCCAGCATCACTTCAGGAAGCTCCCCTCTAGTGCAGTAGTGTGAAGGGGGAGAAAAGTCCAAGTCAGGAGGCAGTTAGGTTGGTTGGATGGGTCATACACTGAACTTCACCTCCAGAGACCTGAAGAAAAGAGCTGCCCTGTAATCTGTTGGTATGACAGCAGATACGCCTGTATCACTTGCCAGATGAAGCAGGGTAAACAGACTGTTTCGGTTTGCTGATGTTGAGTAGTAGATTGTTCTCTGTGCACCACTTCTGATATGAACTTTTATCATTGTTTGAAATCTGGTGGTGTCGTCCTAATACTTCAAGGATTTCTCTCAATGTCTAGGAGTGCAGTTATGGGTGTACAGTGTGAACAGGAGGGGGCTGAGCACACAGCCATGGGGGTCCCTGTTGAGCTTGTGGAGGAGGTCTGACCGCCAATATAAACTGTCTGGAATTTGGTCCAAGTCCAAAGTCCAATATGTAGTTGCCGAATATGGAGTGTTAAGTTTCAAGGTTCGTTCAATTCCATTCCAGTCCCAGCTACATTGTAAACAACTACCATTCTTATCATTCTTTAACATCAGTTTCAGTCACTATTCAAGCGTGTGACCATCAGTGGAAAATAGTATGTGTATGCTATCAAAGGTTCAAAGGTTAATTTGTCATTTTGGAATGCAAGTTCTAGTCCTTAAATGTTACACAAGGGAAAAAAAGTATTTTTATGGGAGAGTGTTGAGGTGAATTGCTCTGGTGAGACATTATATTCCATTGAGTTGGCTACACACCAGTCTTGCAGGGTTGAAACCTTATTCTTGTAGGCCATTTCATTTTTGGAAAGCAATCCCTCTTATGAGGTGTCATCTGGAACTCAAACAACATGATAGACTGGGACTGGGCAATACAGGCTTTAGTCCGGCAATGTGGTCATGAGGGGAACATTTTACAATTGTTATCATTTGATCACAATTGAATGTTTAATCTGACCCAATTCCTCCTTACACTTAATATTTTTTGAAGAAATACAGTCTTAGAGGCTCCGAAAACCTTTTTTTTACTTTTTCTAAAGAAAGTTTTCCTTATTTCATATGACACATTTCAGTCTGGGCTGTTTTCTCTGTGTTTCTCTCACTGGTTTAGAGTGAGCAGATTTAAGCAATACTTGAGGATGTGGCATAATAATGTGCATAATTTAACAGGGGGGCAGATTTAGTAAGAATAAAGAAAAAAGAAAAGAAAGTAATACAAATCCATAAAAAGTAACAGGACATGGGCCGCTTGGGCTCAGTTGCCTAAATATTTGAGTTTACAGGACTTATAGAAGATGACAGATGATGATTACAAAATATATAACAGTGAATGTGCTGCAGAGTTTTGCACAAGCCAAGAACTGAAACTAAACACAATTACAGACAAGAGGCTATAGCCTTGCTCTTTTTAATCAGTTACTGACCATTACCTTTCCAGGCTAATGCCACCATTGCTGTGCCCTCTCTTTCCCTTTTCACACTGTTCCGTATCTACTTGTCTCATACATATGCCCTTATCCCTGGAGACCAGGGATTGTATTGCCTTGCCCATTCCCATTGTCACTGTTGTTAATTGTCACTGTAGGACTTAATGTAGATCTAGTTAGACCTTACTCACTCCGTCACCACCGTCTTTACCTTGAATGATGCCATCACGTATCAAGTTTTTTTCAGGTAGCCTAATTTGTTATACCTGGAGCTAAGCAATTAATGTAGCCTGCAGATTCGGGTGAGTGATGTTTGTCTCATATTGCTTGATTTATATTGTTTTTTCCCTCAGTACATTAAGGATAATGTTGGAATGTGTTTCCCTTTAACTAAACTGTGCACAGCAGGTGGAATTGTATATTTTCTTCTAAAAAAAAGGAGAAGCAGTTACATCCATTTGGATTTATTAAGTTGGTTAATTTTTGTTTAGTGATGATGATTACCCTGCCGATTACCCCTCTTACCTCTGTGTGGCAGGAGGGATTGTTCACTCTAACATCAAAACCAACTGCTTAGATAGAGCTCACTCAAATTTTATTTAGTGCATGGGCAGCAAGGCCAAATAAGCAACTGCACTCTACAACCAATGTTTGTAGGCGACTTCACAAAAAACAAGCAAAGCGGACTGCGACACTGAGTGAATTACAACTATTTATTATGTTTGGTAAACTCCAACGGGCAGCAGTATTCATAAACTACAGCTCGTGAATAAAATTGCGTTGTGTGAACATGCACTCATATGTGAGCGCAATGAATATTGCAATGAATTTGCATCGTTTACTTCAATAAAAGCACTAATGCCACTATGAAAATAGTCCTGTACAAGTACGTCTTGCATTCAAAACCTTACTTAAGTAAAAGTGTTATCAGCAAAATGTACCAAAGTAAAAGTACTGTGTGCAGCAGATTCCCTGTCACTGTTTTCCTATTACAGATACAGCTGACTTGATTTTCCCCTCCCAACCAAAGGCCTTTTGGCTGCCATTCCATTGCCAGCCACTGGGATTCCCCCCTCCTCCTGGGGGTGCGTCTAGATTCCACTGTAAACCACCTATTCATTCAGTTGCAGGGTGTCAGCAATCTTCTTTTTGAAAGTCTAAGCTGACATTGCATATGACGCATTATTGCAAGCTTGACTGTGGTAGAGCACCATAGTTTGAAGTTTAAAGCCACTGATCAAGCTGGTGTGTTTGACGAGTTTGGAGTGACAATATGTTGCCATAGGCACGTAATGCAGTCCAAATCTGTCTTTGGTAAATCAACAAGGAAGCACAAATCCTGAAAACCAATAAGAGCCCCTTGAGTTGAATATATCCTTCACATTATGTACCCCCTTTGTGGACCAGGCTGCTGATTCAAATGACTTATTTCCTGACATATTTCTGTTCTGCCACAAGGGGAGGGTCAAGTGCCATTTCCTTAATTTGGATCTGAACATATGGCATGACATTCTTAGTACAAGATATACTTAGTGGAAATTTTCTAAATCTTTCAGTCAGGGTGCCCCAGTAGCTCAGCTGGTAGAGCGTGCGACCCACGTACCGAGGCTTTGCCCCCGCTGCAGCCCAGGGTTCAGCCCTTTGCTGCATGTCATCCCCCTTCTCTCACCCCATTTCCTGTCATCTCTAAGCTGTCCTATTGAAATAAAGCCATAAAACAGCCAAAAAAGAGACCTTAAAAAATTAAAGCTTTGAGGCAAATGGAAATGGTTCCCAAGAACTACGAATACAATAATAGGTGTTATCTACCTGTCATGACTGAGTTGTGGAAAACTTGAGCTAAGGTTTCTTTTGTCAAACTACTCCAAGGTCTAATGAACCTTCATGCTCAATGTGAAACTAATTATTATCTTACTACTGTATATAGTGTAGTGTACACATGCAGATCACTTGTATGCAGAATGTGAAGGTTTGGAGCAGTGGCAGTGACGCTTTTAAAGGTAATGCTGCTCTTTTGAAGGCCTTGCCTTCGCTGAGCTGTGCTATGTCTGTGTGTGTGTGTGTGTGTGTGTGTTTCACATCTCCTCTCTCTCTCATTTCTTTCTCCTGCCATCGTTTCTTCTTCTTCTGATTCCTCGTCTTCTTCCTTTCCCTGTCTTTCACTCATTTCTCCATCTTCCTCCTCTCTCTTCTCCTCTGTCTGTCACACTTCCTCCCCTGTCTCTCCCTCTCTAATTGGGGCTACTGAATTAGCAGCTGAAGCTTGGCAGAAGGGAACGAGACGCTACCAATTTCCTGTTTTCTCATCTCTGCACACATAAGCATGCATAAGACTCCAGCTAAACATCGCAATCTTTGTGCGTATTTGTGTGTGTGCTACTTTGAAAATCCTGGTATAACAGCTGGTGCAAAACAATGTAGGTGTATGTATGTGTGGACCACTTAACAGATGGAAAGTTCAATTCCTGTATTAGACCGATTAATGCTATGAAACGCATTTGCTTTGGCGTCACGGCAGACAAACAGTCTGAAAGCAAAGCAGTGGTACAGAAAAGCAAAACAAAAGAGAGACCAAGAAAAAGGAATGGAAGAAAGAAAAAGCACAGCCTGGTTGTCTCTTGTCAAAAATTTAAAAAGAAGAAGAAGAAAGGTGAAATAATCTGAAGTGTCTCAAATTGTCCCAGACAGAGGTAAGTGAGAATTACACCTACAGAAAATAGTAAAAACCATCAAATTAGTGGACAGAGCCACCGTGATGTCACCCACAGGTTTCTGAAGAGCCAGAGTGAAGCTTAAAGTGGGCGGTACTGGCCGTCAACATCTTAGCAGTGCCTGACTCTGACTAACTCTCGACTTATTAAAAATGGGTAAAGAGGTGGAGCGTGGGTGTCAAACAAACCCACCTCGCTGGAAGCTACCAAGCTAGCCTTGGCTAACAAGGTATCAGTGTTCACATATAAAGAGAAGCAAATCTTTCCTCACGCTGTTCGCATGAGTTTGATCCTGGGGTATTTTCTTACACGTTACTCATGTGAATTTGACTATGGGTTTATTTGCCCATGTCTGCTCTCTTTGATCATGAAGTAAAGTACATTTCCGTCCCTTCAGCAGTCAAAGAATTACGGTACTTACAGTGGATTTCAGCCAACTAAACTGCAACAACTCATTTCAATTTAGTGGCCTGCAGAGGGGAAGTTAGACAGACACTGGTTGGAAATTAAAATGGCATGATCAGCAAAAGTAAAACAGAAACCAGCTGGAAGTTTCCTAGAAATGTTATTTATGAACTGTTTATTGGAAAAGCAACTATTAGTCATTTTCAAGGTATTCTGAGGTAATTATTAATTTGGGGGTAATTTCAAAGTAGTTTCAAATATGTTGCTTGGTAATTACCATTTACGTAACATTCATGTAAAATGAATTGTTACCAGCACTTCTTACAATGTTTATGCATCAGTCAAAAATAAACCATTGATCTTACAACAGGAGAGGCCACTCTGACAGCATGATGAGAAGTTTTACTTTTGATATTTTAGTACATTTTGCTTTGTTTCTTTCACCTTCCTGCCCAGGCTGGCATGAAAGATCTGCATATTTGATTTGGCATAGGCTTTCTTCTTTCTGGAACATATTGACTTGTGCATCCCCAGTCACATTCTTATTTTTCCACCTCCACAAAAAGGTCAGAGGTCGGGGTCGGCAGCAGTACTGCAGCTCTGGAGCTGGCAGCAATCCAGGGTCTTCTTCAAGGGTAGTTTATCATACTCATGAGCGCATTCTGGTGTAAAAACTGTATTACCAATACATACTGTATGCACATACATACTGTTCATACATACATACATACTTTACATACTTGCAAACTGTGTAAAAATGCATGTATGCAGAAAAAGGAACGGAAGGAACATAAGGAACATGGGGACAGATGGAAATCAAGTCCCAGATAAACAGTTAGCCAGTGTCCCCAGGTGAGGTGCAGAGGACCCATATGTAGGTTGAAGGGAGTGAGTGTGGTGGTGGTGGTGTGAGAGGGGTGGGAATAGCCATAAGGAGCCGCTCTAAACCTTCCTCCATCTCAGTGCCAACCTTCCCACATTCATTTACCCTGTCCATTTTAATATGTCCAATTCCTGTCACAGGCTTCAGACAATAGCACGGCCTAAGTGATGAAGACTGTGGCCAAATGCCTTGTTCGGCACGTAGCAGGGGTAAGGAGGGAGTACATACTGGACACAACAGTGAGACAATGTATAGCTCTTCTGGCATTGTTGTTAATTTACACACAGCAGCAACACACAAGCACACACCTACACACACACACACACACACACACACACACACACACACACAGGACAAGACTTTTGTGTTGATTGTGTTGATTCTTGCAATCAACAACAGGGCAGACCTTGTGCTTAGCTTTGCACTGTCGCAGTCTTTTTAAAAACAGACTGTAGTTTCACACTTAATGTTGAAACCCCATAGTCCCTTGATTAAACAGTGTTGGTCTGTGGAGCCAACAAAGGAACGGCTGTGCTTGACCCTTACTTTCGACATTATGCTGGCGCTAGCTGGTCCGGCACTTGTGAGAAAAACAACGGCTTTTGCAGAGTTAGCTTTCAAGCTGTTGGTGGAGATACATTGAAGGGGGTGTTATACAAATGAGACTCCTCTTTACATAGGGTTAGGGTTAGGATGGAGGCCAAATTCTGTTTTTTTGTTGGGCTTGTTAAATCCCATGTTTTCCCTCAAATCGGTCTACGTGCCAAGCTGGGCTAAACCCCAACTCTGATCTATATGTGTACTGGACATGCCTGAGATGTGCATTTCAGGGCAGTTCTCAGTTCAGCTGAACTAACTTGGTGTAAAATAAAGTTAAACCATTCCCATGTAATGCCACTACTTCCCAGAGCTGCAGACAGTGCTGCGCTGATAAACACCTAATGTTGTCCTTCCTACTCCTCCTCCTCTGACCAGCATGTGTCCTGTGGAATGTGGAGTTTCTTTTTTTTCTCCTTTCCCCCTTTCACCTAGAAGATAAACACAAGAAACGTGAGTTCTGGGCCTCAGCAGACCCCAAGTGGTGTGTGTGTGTGTGCATGCATGTGTGTGTGTTGGGGTGGAGGGATTGTTGGGAAGGTGGGACAGGATCGGGTTGGCTGGAGTGCTTGGAGTGGGTTGGGGGTGGATAGGGAGGGGGGGCAGCGGGGGAAAGATGGAGAACAGCTGTGACCTATTTTTTCCTCCACTCTTTCAATCTTTCTCTTCTCTTCCCTGAGCCTCCCACGGTTCTGCTGGAGCTTAGAACTTTGCAGAGTGAAGCTCCGGCCTCCACATTGGCTTTGTAGAGTCATCACCACACGCAGAAAAATAATTAAAAGGTTCCTGCAAACTGAAGAGAATCACACACACACACCTCCTTTGGCGTCTAGTTGTGGGTGTTTTCTGAAGATGTACTGAACAGTTTTTTGGGTAATGTTACTGCCAACAGTTAAAGGTCAAAGCCATTGTTTGTTTTCACTGTCAAATAGCAAATGTTCTCCACAGTTATTCATACACACACACAAATACACATTAAGCACACATACACGTCTCCACGGCCAGAACCATTCGTAGTCCGTCTTTGTCCAACAGCCACATCTGGATTTGCTAGAGCTGCACAGTGGAAGGAATGTGTGTGCATGTGAGTGTCTGTTTCTTCACAAAGAGCAGCCAGGTTTGTAGCAGGCTTGTAAATACATTTAAATACAGCACGTGTGCACACATTTAATCTGGTGCTCAGTGTTTTTGTGACTGTTCTGAAAGCCATTAGTTTATGTTTCAAAACTAGCAAAATAATTCTTCCTTTTTTAAAAATATCTGTCCATGAAGTTGTATACTGACATCCATGGTACCCAGAGGATGATCCTCTGACTTTTTCACTTTTGCAAAGGTTGACATATGTGCTTCTGGACCAAATATTTTGACAACTACATGCTGGATTGTAATGAACTGATTTCAGACATTAGTGAATGACAGTAGACAAATTCTAAAGTCAAGTAAAAAAAAAAAAAATATATATATATTTTATTTATGTAGCCCACTATCAAAAATCAAAAATGTGCCTCACCCCTCTCCCTTGTGTGCACAGAATAGACCACCATAGTAAAATTACAGTATAGACAAAATAATGGATTATCAGATCAAATTTTAAAGTTCCTACTACAAGTTTAACCGCTGTCACAACACAACATGTCTCCTACTTCACTGTAAACTCTATTGTCAGTGCATGTGCACAAGAGGCTTCAAATGTCCACATCATACATGTGAATGCTGAATATTAGACCCAGATTGGCTTTCATACTATTTGTGCTGTCCAAATGACTCTTGTAGGCCCACCTCTTGAAATCAGAATTTGAATGAGCGAGAAAGAGAAAATGTACACTTTCAGCAATGAATGTGAAAACAGTTCTCTGCACTCACATCATTCTACACAGTGAAGCTCAAACATTCAACTGTAGGAACAAGAAGAGAAACAGTTTGCACTGGAGGGGCACTTGTGCTTCCTATCAGGCTTACTTTGTATGTGGTGTTAATTTTAGGGCTGGTGTGACGCGTCGATGAAATTGACGTAATCGATTATATGAACACGCCGTTTTAAGTATAGTGCATTGACGCGGAGGATGTAAGCAGTATTAATGCATATTATTGCCATACTCGAGTACTTGAGGCAGAAGCAACCTCAGTCTGGCTGTGATGTGCCGCTCTTTGAGTAAAGGGGTTCTTCTGAGACGATGGCCCTGAAGCCCACCACGATGAAGAGCCCTCACAACTGTGTTCCTTGAAACATCAACTCCAGAAGAGGCCAGGTCAGCAACAATCATCTTGGCAGATGTCCGGGGCTTCTTGCTGACATCTCTGACTATTTTCCTCTCTAGAGTTCTTGAAATCTTGCACTTATGACCACGCCTGGGTTTGTTTCGTACAGAATTTGTCTCCTTGTACTTGGCAATGATGCAACGTACAGCAGTTCTAGACACTGTGAACCGCTATCTTCTTTCTGAGCTCAAGACTGATTTCCTTTGTCTTTGGCATGGTGAGTGAAAGTAGTCCCTCTCAATAATGTGTTCAAGTGCCCTGTTCCATGGAGTCCTTTTATGCTGATTGAATGCTCAGGTGTTGTTAGGAAGCCAATTGACTGCACAGGTGTGGTTTGAAAGCTGATTGGTTAATTAGGTGTGTTTTGAAAGCAAAAATTCACATGGGGGCTAATATTATTGACCACCCCATTTTTCATTTTATTTGATATAAAGCAAGCCTAAAAATTTATTTTATATTCCAAAATGTACCAAAAGCTACTAAATAGCACTGGTGGATGTTTGATTATATCACGTTTTATCAATGCTGCAAACATTGGGAAGAATTTTAGGAAAATGTTCCATAATTCCTGGGGGGCTAATAATTTTGGCCTCAACTGTAAGTGGTCGATGTTAATGCCAGGTATGATTTGCTTTGAGGTTGATAATCTCACATTATTCCCACATCTACAATCAAATAAAGAATATCAGAGAAAGCATGCCCTCCACATTGAGATATTCTGCAGCTCCCTCTCTCTCACCAGGTTCTATTTTTACTTTTATATTCAAATCACACTGAATCATATCAACAACCAGGCTTTTACAGGGTTAGAGGTGATCACAAGTGTTGCTGAGAGTCAACAGGAAAAAGCTGTTTAAAGCTGGTCATTTCATTGTATTTCATGTTGTTCTACAGACAGGATATGCATAACAATTGAACAACTGCAATAATAACACTGGAAACATCAACATTTGGAATGTATTTTTTTTACAAAAGTGATAAAGTAGAACACGTCGGTCATCACCAGAATTATTGTTAATCTCCAGTACGACAGTTTCAGTGTCTCAATGCTAACATTGGATTTAGCCAAAAACAATATTGACAGCCACTAAAATGGGACAGTGGTACATTCAACGGTCTCTGGCTGTCTCAATTAAACTTTGTCCTTAAAAAATGATTTTCCTTCAATGTTGTCTTCATTTCCATCAAAATATTCAGTGGATATTTTCTTTTAAAGTGATTTAATGAATGTTGTGGATAGCATCTCTTCACAACACCTATCAAAGATGGCTGTCATTAAGGAGACCTGCTATGCACTGTGAAGAGAAAGAAGGCAGCTGCGCAGGTGAGGTTGATGCAACACAAACACAATGTAGTAAAGAAAGAAATGTAGTAAAGAAAGAATCAGCATTTAGGTGGTTAATCTTAGCTAATGCGAGCAAACTTTAAATAGACCATGTTTTGCCTTTTACAAGTTAGTTGTTACCAGTGGCCATTATTCAACGAATGTCATACAAACTCAATTTTAACGTGGACTGTGTAACATTTGGAAGAAGAAACAGCTCATTGGTAACTTGGTTGCTATCATCTTGGCGACATCTCTGGTTTGTGTTCACTTGAATCAAACTTTTGGGAAACACACACAATACTTGCAATTATTTAGGACATTAGTCATAGAAATCCTAATCATGTTGCATGTTAGCGCAAAGTGTTGGCTGTATGCAAGTGTAAGCACAGCCAATGCGAAAGCCCATATCGCTTGTATCCAGAGAAACACTCTGAGGCAATGGATGCTCAGCCAGGCCTGGAGCATTAACGGGGAGGTGGTTATCCTGCCTGACACACAATCTGGAGCCTCCTTGTTGGGACAAAAGGTGTGCAATCTTTGTTTATCCCAACTTCTGAGATAAGAATAGCACCCAACAATGTTAGAGGTGGTTTGGTCTCAACTCTGATCCTCTGGGAGCGGCACACACACACACACACACACACACACACACACACACACAAGCAAGCATATGTGTCATAGAGCACACTCAGTGTTTTCACACCACCACCCTCCTGCCTTTTCTGTCCCAGTGGGCGAGGGATGGGTGGAGGGCGAGCAGTGAGCAGAAGGTGTTAAACTGATCCAGGAATAAACACAGTAGCTGTTAGAGCTGTATTAGATAAAAATGCCTCTGGCTTCCACTGCTCACTCCCCAGGGCCATGACTGATCTGTGTGTGGCTGTGTGTGTAACCAATCTGCACATGTGTTGCTGTATGTGTTTGTATGTGTGTGGATGTGGCACTCATACTGGCTGTGAAGTGTGAGCACAGTGTCCAAGGACACAGCAGAAAGCCAGCCTCAGGGATGGACAAATAGAGGCCAACTGAGCACCACTGAATGGAGCCAATAGGATTAAAGCAGCAATATGACCTTCACAGATGATGGTTAACAGAAGACAGAATTGCTGGTTTATTGTTGTTTCCATTCATTCTTAACACTGAGGTCACAGATATGGAAGACACAGCCTCTGTGACTGTGAGCGGCCGAGGCTTTCTGTGCTTCTCTGTTAACTGGATTAACCATACATGCAGGCTGAGCAGAGTGTAAATAAGGCACCAGTACTGACAGTGCATGGTCGTACACAGGACTTTCAGGAACAGGGGTTCAATAAAGAAAAAAGAGAGGACCCCTACAAGGCTTCCACCCACACACAGAAAACTATGTGTTTATTTTATTCATGATAATGTTTTATTTACAGTGGGGAATCTGAGACAGCTAGTTGGGATAGTTCATTAGTGGTGTCTCCTTGGTCTTTTTTGGTCTTTGGGTGGTCTTTGCAGGGTTGTGGAGTGTGTTTGGGTCATTGTCCTTCTGCAGTATACAGTTGGGTCAAATCATGGCTGGACTGGAGGTTTCTAAGGAGCTTTGCAGGAGGTGCTTGGGGACCAGATGGGGTCCTCCACAGTTTCCTTGTGTGAAGCACTTTGTGTTACCTTTGCTGTATGAAAAGCACAAAAACTGTTTTGATGATACATGCATTATAAGCAGAAGAACAATGTCCAGTTTAATTACGTAAAAAAATGCACAGCCTGTTTTTAAATTAGTAACAAACATAAGATATGGAGACAAACATACCTTAATGGAGATAAAGTGGTATGCATTAAATAAAAAGTGGTATAACACCAAGTGGTAAGGAGAAGTGGGTACTATTTCAGTAACGGTTCAGCTGTTGACTGGCTGCTGCTTCAGAGAACTGCTTCCTTTTGCTGCGTCCCTCTGCCCCTCTGTCTCTGTCACCTCTATGTCACTGTAATGTGCAACAATCTTTATGAATTTCACCATTTACAAAACTGCCAGCTTGCTTCCAGGTACACAGTATATACCTGATAAGATAGCTCATCTACACTGAAAGATCATAAAGCTCCACACTTGAAGGAAAGCAATAGGAAAATAACTGACTACAATTTCAGAACACAGTGAGGAAGTGTGTAACTGCTGTCAGGTCAAGTCAGTTATTTTCATATAGCACCAACTCACAACAAAGTCACTTGACGTATAATGCTTTGTGTAAAAACAAATCCTCTCACTGACATTAAAGTTAAAGTGGAGGTTGAAGGCAGAACATGATTTCCCAAAGATGTGTTTTGTTCATGGAATGAACTGTAGGGTCAGGAGAAGTTCACTTTAACTTTAGCCTGCTGTAGATTTCATGTGTGGTGCTCAGTCTGCCTCCAGCCACTGTGCTGCAGGCAGCAACGCTATTCGCTGTGCTATTTTATGTAGTTTAACAGTCTTAATTAGGTGCAGTATTAGCCACAACAAGGGCAGCAGCAGAAGCAATAACAATCGTCGTTACAATGACTAATTACAGTAATCTCAAAATGCTTATTTATTAATTTGATCAGGGGGCACTTTAGCCAGAGAGCTCAACGGTGTCTCAATTCAGCAAAAATGAGCAGTGTTGAAAACTTGTATGTTGAAGTAAACATGTATGTAATGCTGTGATCCTACCCTCTCACTGAAGTCACATAGAGCAGCAACACCATTCACCCTGTTACAAGACACTGTACCATCAACATGACTCTGAAGCTGTTAGTTTAAGGTCGAAACGTTACATCATGATGCTTTATTATGAGGTTAAATATAAATGGTGCAGAATGGATTAACGGATTAATTTCTATTGCATACCCCCAATTGACAACTCTACATGGTGTCAGGGGTGTGTGGAATCAGATGGATAAGTGGGGCCATATGTTCACAATCTTCCCCCTACACACTGACTGTCAAAATGGCTGAGTGGCGAGAGGCTCCTGGGCTTCAGCTCTCATGCTGCAAGCATGTGTTCAAATCCCACTAGCAGTGTTGGAGGCGGTTTTGTTGTCAGATTTGAAACTTTTTGGATGCACAGCAGTTTACTTTTGATCCTGCATGTAAACACACTCAGATATTCTTATTAGAGGAATGCTGTTTACTCAGTCAGAGCCGTCAACACGCAGAGAGCAGCGAGGACGAGCCTGTTGCTGTCTGTCTGTGCAGCTGCCTGAGCGACACACAGAGCGCTCTACCAAACGCTGGGAACCTCAAAGCCCATGCAAGCCCTGCTGATGAAATCAAACAGATGTTGTGAGTCCTCTGACACTTGATGAAACAGTTGGAAGTTTTTCAGAAGACCGGGGGACTCTTGGCCTCCTCACCACCCACCTGCTTCTGGTGCTACAGAAGGCTCAGAGATGTTCAGATATTCATTAAGGAGAGCGTGACGCCGTGCAATAATCCTCTTTGAAGGGCCACAGAGAGCGGACACCTCAACTTAGGACGAAGACAACAGAGAGGCTTTTGTATAGTACAGTGCAGGCTGAAATACAATGACGTGTCTGAACAAAGACAAAAGGGAACTAATGATGAAACATATTTTGTTTGTTGAAGAGGAGCCATGTGTGAGAGCTGCTAAAATTCCAAAGTCATTAATTGCATATTTATTTGCGTGCCTATATTTTCATAGTGTACGATTTGCATAATGAAAACAACATGAAAAGGGAAGAAGATTCAGACCAGACACTTTGTCTTTTTTTGTCACAGTCACAATATTAGCTATTTTCTGCTAAACTGAAACTGCCTGCATGTCCACGTCCAGGTTTTTAACACATGGAAAACATCTAACTATGAAGCAAGGAATCTCTGTCTGTCTGTCTGTCTGCCTGTCTGCCTGTCTGTCTGTCTGTCTGTCTGCCTGTCTGTCTGTCTGTCTGCCTGTCTGTCTGTCTGCCTGTCTGCCTGTCTGTGTCAAGAGCCATTCATCTGCTCTCCTTCACACTTATCAGGTTTGTTGCTGAGGACACAAAGAAGTGCAGTGTGGAATTTGGTGCAGTTTAGAGATGCGATATGTTCAATATTAATACATTTTTAAATGTAATATTCATGGATTTGCAGACTGAAGAAGGACTCACTACAGGACTTTGTAATAATACCATCGTTTTTGAAATAGTGTTGTGTCTCAAATAAGCAGAAACCCCACAGATTGTCTTCTCTCTAATGTTAAACATGTAATGCACCACCTCACGTGATCCCTCTCACGTGACCTCATGGAGAAGTGGATGTGAACAAAATGGAGATTAGCGTGGTTCAACATGTTGCTGTACAGTAGATGATGGTCTACATTGTTGTAGAAGAATCATCGTCCTGCTTATGGAGACTGCATGTTATAAATTCATGAGGTTTTTTATAAAGATCAGGTCCATGTGTGATCAGAAAAGAGTTCAGGAGGCTCAGACTGGATCTATAAACCCCTCACATTACCAGATCATCTGTGCCAGCATCATTCCATGTAACCCCCAGTCTCATTCCTGTTTGTCTGATTGTTAGAAAAAAATGATGGTTTGCAGAAGAAAACATTTCTCTGAATACACAATTCAATAGACAGATCCAGAACTTTTTTCTCGCTTTCTTTAACATTGTGGCATTGGGCCTTTTTCAACTTTATTAGTTCATTTCTCAGGAAAATGCACAGATTACACTCAGTGCAAAGCAGCGCACAGCTCAGGTGTCACTGCTAGTTTCAGACTGACACAGTTGTCATTTTCACGCCCAGCGCCCACATTGTGTAAATAGCAGATGTACCGGCGCCCACCTGTGTGCCCCTGGGCATGATGGTCTTAAAGTGAGGTGTAGTCAGGTGCACTGATGGAGGATTGCTATCTTGAGGCAGCAGAAAGTGACAGCACCATAAACGAACAAAAAGCTGGTCTGAAGTCAAAAGTCCAGTCTGTTTCCTGCTATTTAAAGGACGCATCAGACGCACCTACACAGGCGGGTTCACACCGTTCATACACTCTGATTGTATGCTTTGAGAGGCTGCTCTCAGTTATTTTGAACATTTCCATGAACACAGTAATGTCACTGTAACTAATATCGTGGCACATTTAATCAACAAAACTAAAAGCTGTAGTTATAAACTCTCCAGAGAGAATGTGTCAGGAGTTTTAAATAATTAGTGAAGTTTATCAGCTGTTCCTCGTGCACACATGTGCATGTTAATGTAGAGATACACATATGGTTTGTGCTGCTGGAGGATCGCTGCAGGTAATGTCATTAATATTTTCCTCATTGAGGACGTATTTCACCCTCTCATCCCACCGTTATTGATCAGGATGATACTTTTTATGACCCGTCCCTCCTGATCCATGGACTGAGATCAGCACACACAAGAGACAGCAGTGCTCCTCCTCCTCCTCCTCCTCCTCAGTTTAAAATCTGTGTATTTTTTCATATGCAGTCAAACAGAGTTGTTGATAGGACAGATGGTTGTGAGACGGCGGGGCAGAGGGTCCAGCAGCTGAGGACCACATGCATGTCCCTCAGTGAAGACAAGTGCTAATGTTATGTGTCAGGTCCTGGTGCACTTGGCTCTTAAAGGGAATGGGAGACGACACTTGGATTGGTTTGATTTATGTTCTGCCCAAAACACACCCATGACTAATTCAGAGTCTAATTACCCTGGTAAATGCACTCAGCAGTTATGGGTGGTTCAAAATTCAGAGTGATACAGGGCTATAGAGTTAGATATATGATTAGGCTTGATTGAATTAAAGAGGACTGTTGGGCCATGGTGGAGGTATGCACTCTACTGAGTGCCATTCCAGTTGTCAGCACCATTTGGAAGCTGAACGCTCTGATTTGTGTGATCAGATAATGGCATTTTGAATTAGGTTGTCTTACTTTGAGAACACAACCCAGAAGTTGTGGTTTCACTTTTATTTAATATGACTTGAAACATCTCTGACAGAATACAAAGTGCACCCTGACGCTGGTGTGGAGCTGATGAACCAGATAAGAAGAGAGAAGAAACAAACAGATTGTAAAGACAACCTTCAAAGAGATTCTGTTTTATTTCAACACTGATCTGTTATCTCTCTCTTAGTGGAAGCTCAGCATCAAAGTGCGCTTACATCCATTAAAGTCTCCTCACATTACTTTGTTTTTTCTCTGTGGCTGTATGAAGCCTTTTCTCTTTCTAGATAAAGCTTAATAGCAAAATGTGAAGGTCTGCATATTAAATATCTGCAATGTTGCTCCAGGACAAATTCCTGAACATAACACCAGGCCTTGAGGGAGCTCGCTTGACATGTAACAAATGTTTGCCTTGGGCCTGTAATGCATTTTGTATAACCTGTCTTGCATCAGGTCATGTTTCATTATCGGCTTAATTTCAAAACTGCACATTTCACATAAGAGAAACAAATAATGTGTGACTTTAAACAAACATTTTCCAGAGCTTTAGGCACTGACAACAAAACAGATTCTACCTCAGATGTTGATGTTTATGTTAATTATGACTCTCGATGTCTTTTCAAAGGAGAAAATACAGCCGTACATTGAACTCCTATGATCTTGGACAGTTAGAAAAGATATCACCTCTGGCCTGGTGGGGGATTTAACTGCATAAATTCCAACAAATGATTTTATGGCATGTTTTTGTTCTTTTTTAGTTCTCATAGAGAATGTATGTTGTCATAGAAATGACAAAGGTTAGTACAATTTGGTGCCCTCCCACTGTTTCTGAGTGCAACACAAATGTTGTAAATACAAATCCTAGGTGTCTGTAACAATGTCTCGGATATAATTTAATGTTATGTGCTAAAATGCGAGCACGGAGGCAGCATTAGAACATAAGGATCTAAAAGAAAAGCACAGTAGGTTCGTCCCACAAACCAAAACAAATAAACAAAGCTAAATACAGTCGTAAGGCACACAATATAAAAATTACAATGAAGCAAGTACAAATACACTTAAGGCCGAAAAACAGTACTGCATCAAAATATGGCGAAGCTCAACGCCACCTCCATGGGCTCGTATACACCAGAGAGAGACTTATAATTTCTTGTCATTACCACAGGAATAATATTTTAACTAATAATGCCTACCTCTACAGGCGAGATCCTTCCTGTCACTCACAACTCCAAAGGCTCAGTTCTGGGGTTATCTGTACCTGACATTTACAGGTGTTGATATTCATGCAAAAATCAAACTGCTGATTTAGTACAATAAGATGAGACACTACGCGACACATACCTCGAAGAGGGAATCAAACTCCCTATCTGCCAGTTGAACAGCGTTGTAACGACACACATCTTTACTGAAACAGCTCGTGCATGATCTTGAGGGTATTAAACTGCGCCTGGATATAACCACTGAGTAATCGGCTTGTTGTGTTCCTAATATGGAAACTGAACGTCACGCTATATAGAGGAAATTACATGGTAAGAGGTGACCAGCGAGGTATTAATGGCAGGGCAGGGCTAAGCAGGTCTAAATGGGGGACATATGGGAATGAAATGAAAGAGCCCTGCTACAGTATGTTTTGACGTAAACGCGATTGCTATGGCATTATAGCCATGCAGCAGTCAGAGTTTGCACAAAAATGCTGCATACAACTCAGCAGAACAGCATGCCGAGTTAACGGAACATGAACATGAGACAGTAACACCATCAGTGCAGAGTTAATATATTTTTTTTTGTTTACTGTACATACCAATAAATATTTGTTGGCTGGCCTAAGGTACATCTTGGCATTTTTGCTATCAGAGAATATTCACAGTAACTTTTTTACCTTTCACACGTTTCCATCGTCAGAGGCTGAGCGGTACAGCTTTAGCTTTAATAACACCTTAATCTGTCTGAGATCAAAAATGATGAAATTCTGCTTCTCCTGGCTTCAACTGTTTATTCAACATGTTCTCTCTCTCAACTCATCAAATCCAGCAGCTTGGTCAGTGGCCCTCAGCTTCAAATGATGACGCTCTACCTACCCCTCTAGTGCCAGTTTTGCATGTGAAGAGCTCTGCGGTCAAGTTAGCAATAACATGTAATATACAGTGTCCAGTTAGACTTTATAAAATATAGCTTGCTGACAATCAGTTCACGTATTATGACTTTTGGACTGTTATTAATGTTGTCAAACGGTCACGGTTTGGTTAGGTTTTGGCACCAGAACTACTTGGTTAGGTTTAAGAAGAGGTCATACCTCGGGTTACATTCAGTCTTGTAACGTAAATTATGTGAGTGATGTAACTCATGTCATTTACAGACATACTTTCTTAACATTAATTAGTGAGTGAGGTATATAAACATGACATGGTTAGCACACTAAAGCAACAGGCTTTTCTGCTGTTTGGTGACCCCGCTGATATTGAGGCTGCGAGGCTTTACGCAACATTAGGACTCTGCTCTCACCATGTTTGCATAGTCTGGTCTGTATGGATGTTAGTTTGTTTAGAGAGCTCACAGTGTGCATGTAGCAATACTAATGAAACGCCTGAATGATGCTGGCAGTTGGTAGAGGTTAAATAGGACATTAAAAGCACATCTTGTGTTATCTATCTTGTTGTATATATTTTACCACTATCTATTTTTTTTTCTTGTTTATATTTGATATTTATTTGACAAACTAAGAGCTGCTATCCATGTTTTGTTTTTGAAACAATGACAATAAAGATCTATTCTATTCTATTTTAGTCATGTTTGTAAAGCACATTTTATTTTTTATGTGACTAATAAGTTGTGCCGTAAAACAGGGTTGCGTAGGCCTACATGTATTTTCATTGGCAATTTCATGAATTGTTGCCATGAGAGCAGCAAAGGTGGTGTGGTATGGTGTGATACTGAACTCCGACACTCCAAACCTTCAACATTCTCTTCGACAATAACTCAGACATTTTGTTCAATTTATGTGTTATGATTCATGTGAAGAACCTCTATCCTTTGAGGTTGGTGTCATACCCCTTTCTGTGCTTTCTGTTGCAGTGTAAGTATTCAACTTTTGCATACGCTGCTAACAATAATGGGTATTTGTTTCCCAGGCAAATACACAGGCAAATACAGACAATGTAGACTGAAACACTCCTAGTGAAAAACAAACAATCCCAGTAGAGAATAATCAGAGATTGTGTTTACATGCTGCTTACCACTGGATGATATGGAGACCCAAAGTGTCCCATAGAAAGAAGAAAGATACAGATATTAAGGCTCTGTTTTACTACATGAATGCTCAAAATGCTGTTGTGTCTACACAAAACATGAATTATTAATGTTTTCATTGTAAATAATGAGGGATTATAATAAGGATTGCATGTCAATGATACAGCAAATAATGGAAATGGTGAATATACACTGGTGGTGTCTGATGACAAAAAAAATTCCGGAGGATAGAGGATATATGTTCAACGAAAATTCAAAAACAATCTCCTGTTCAGTCTTTTTTTCGAACACTGGTTGTTTAACACATTTGTCTGACAGAAATAAGGTGAAAATGTGGTATTACTGATTTGATAAAATAAGGTAGAATCATTTTATTGTATATTATTCCATTGTATTTTATATGTACAATCAGATATTGTATATTTCATGTATGTCAGGTATATTATATAAAATAATATGCTCTTATACAAAACAGATAAAAAAAGAGAAAAAGATAAAAGGTAATCAATATTATACTATATAATAAGTTTAGGAAAATGAACTTGAGTAAGGGTTTAGACCATTAAGGGAGCTGATTAATTATCATTCAATGACTTATGGAGAAGGGGTGGGATTAAATGTTTATACTTCTCACTCATTTTTCAATATGTAAACAAGACCATCAAGTGTTTGACAATTTATTTTGCTTTATTCATTTCATTGTCTGTAAATATTATTCTTTCTGTCTGTTCGCTATGCTTTTTATTTCTGTTTTGGGACTGTCATTCTTGTCTGTTGTTTCTTGTTCTTTACTTATTCAAAATAAACATTTCAATCAATCAATCAAGTGAAAGATTAACAGGTGCATGTTGTATCGTCTTCATATATACAGTATTTATATTTGAATATTTGGTAAGAAATCTTCCAAAAGAAAAAAGACGGACAGAAAGAAAACAACCACCAGAAAAACCTCCCATTCTAATCATCTTCACTGAGAATGTGACTGAGCTGCACACTTTGTTAGTGGCACAGGGTGAATAAGATACAAGGGTGATGGGGAGTTCAGGGTTGGGTGAGAAGTCAATGACGGTGAATGGAGGCGGATGAGAAAGGATGAAGGTGTGGAAGAAGCTGAGACTGAGAGTTTCGTGCCTAGGGGCACTGTGATTAGACGTGGAGGCGAGGTCTGTACGAGTCTGTACGCCCATGCATGTCTTGGGATGGACCTCATTGACCTTGTGGGCCTCAGCACTGTCAGGAGCGTTTAGCCTGGACTGGCTACAAGCTCTCCCCTGTGGATTTCATCAGACTCACAGGGACGGGCCTTTGTTGGACAGAACGGGCAGCACACACACCACTACCAGCAGCCCACATGCTGACACACTTCCAATGACAGGATTCCTCGAAAACAATGCTGGATTTGTTCTTGTTGTTGTAGTTTTTCTTATAGGGGGGAACCCACCCTTAACTTACCAACTGATATGCTAAAATCATAGCATGTGGAAGGTAGACACAGCTTTTTAATGGTAAGAACAGGGCAATTACATGGTTTAAAACAATTCTGTAGGTCAAATATACTGTCTGAATCACATATTCAGAAGCAGCCTGTTCTCAATCCCAACGTGTCAAATGCAGCAGCCTGCTCAGTGGCCATACACCTCTTAGTCATGCGCTGTAGTTGCCCCTTTCCTGCTGGGGACATTTGTTGTCCTCATTTCCTGTCATTTCCTCATTTGCCTCTCCAATGTCAGCTGTTAAATAATAGGCCTAGGTGTAAAAGTAAGGTATAAAAAACATTATTATAAAATGCCTGTGTGACCACTCATGGTGCCGCTCGAGGAACAGTGACAAAACATCTGTAAACCAATCCAGGTTGTAAACACCAGCTAGGTGCAGCTGTGTCGGTTGGTTGGTCCTTGACTTTGGTTCAGACCATGCAAAGATATACCATAAAAGGTACATGTGCATGCTAATGTTCGTAAGACATGTAACCTTTGATGTTGGCAAAATGCATTTCTGCAAAACCACAGAGTAGTTCAAATGTTACGTTTCTTTAAGTTGCAACTCACTGTAGCATTTGTTTAGGTGCATTTTCACACTTTCCTCTGTGCCTGGTTAGGGTCAGGCACAAAAACCACCTGCTGGAGTTAGGAGAACATCATGTTCTGGCTTAAAGTACTTGTTTTGGTCGACACACGGCTGCATCCTATGACTCACTCAAATACAGGAACATTACCTGCTAACATTTCATCCTGGTGACTGGCCTCTTTGGACCGCTATCCAACATGGTCAGCAGCTGGAGCTGCAGCAGTGGCTGTGACACACAACAACTTAAAACCCTTACGGTTGACTGACGCCTTTTGAGTCAAAAACTGACATATTTTTCGATTCAGTATGAAGTATACTTTCCAAAGATGGAATTTTCTCTGTTCATTGCAAAATAAACATCCACATCCTTAGAGCATGTTTGCAGCCACATCTAGGGGTGACTAAATCCAGAAATATTCATGTTATTCATGGTGCATCATTAATATTTTTCGTTATCACGAAGGCTCAGGAAGTCCCATCACCATGGTTTTTATATTTCAGGAACATTGGCACTCCTGTATACATTCATATATAGATCTCAGTACCACACTTAGAAAACCCCTGACAGTACAGACTGTGCTAATTTATTGGCAATCCATCCAATACTTGTTAAGATACTTCAGACATTCTTGGCCCAAACAGAAATGCAAAGTGTGATTTGATGGACTTGGATTGAAGCTGACACCGGTCTCCACCTTGCTTTGTGTGCAAAATTGTTAAAACATCAGCATTTTGTTATTATGAGCATGTTAACATGCTGACGTTAGCCTTTAGCTCGAAGCAAAGCACAGCCTTTCAGAAGAAGCCTGTGTTTTGAAACTCAGCACCATCCACAGTTGAGTTTTAAAGCCTTCAAAGTGAGCTATGAAATATTTGGTGATTTAAAGGCGCTAATGGACAATGAAACCAGTAAGTGTATCTCAAAAGAAAATATTGTCATCTCACAGAAAGAGGCACTTGAGTTCTTCCATAAGTCAAGTGATAGTTCTTTATTTCTAAGTTAGGCCAGTCTGGTAAATGCCAGCAGCCCCACCATGGCCCTACACATAGAGAGTAAGAATGTAAGTGTATGGATGGCCAGGTGGATACAGTAGATAAATAAACTGACAGATGGACACTGTCTTTCTCTTGGTCACGGTTTACCCAGCTTTGCATCACATATCTATGGGCATATTCCATGCCCACTGTCTGCACTAGATGAGTAAATGATATAAAACACACACTGAATATGATTATGAAGTTTAATACTTCATAGGGCAGCTGTCTAGTTAGTGACAACATATTTAATTGGAAGCTACTTGTCTTGTGCTCATATTGTGAGAAAAGTTAATTTTTGGTTCTAATGGTTTTATAATCCTCTGGTAATGCGTCACAGTGTGTAACAGATGAACACTGAATCGTTTTTATTGCATTTCAGCCAAGTTGCACAGTATGAAAGAGCAGAAAGTTTTTCATGTGTTCATTCTTCATTAAAGCAGCTCTTATTTGTTTTTAAACAACAGAATCATGATAATGAGCAGCTTTAATGCAATATCCTGCAATATTTTCTGTGCACATGGTAAAGCTGAATTTGTTTGGTACATTCAGGGCTGTAGCAAAGCGGGTGTAGTTTTGTAATACTGAGGTCATGAGTCTAGTCCCGCTTGATGTGTTCTGGGGCAAATATAACCAATTTTGAAATGACTCTTACCGTTCAGTTTCTTATCACACAGAGTTGCACTGTGTTGATGAGGAAGTTCCATGTTGAATTTGGACACACCGCAAGGCCAATCAAGTGCAGCCTGTATTCAAACATAATGTTGACAGATCTTGTGGTAAGTGCTGAATGTATGATGGTTGCAGCCCCCTCACACACATAGTGACTGAAATGACCAGACCTTACTGTACCTGAGCAACTCTTGAATGAACATGAGGAAGTTGTTCTTGCACAACGTCCTTGGACCTTCATGAAAGCAATATAATATATGTGTATGTGTATGTATATATATATATATATATATATATATATATATATATATATAGATGAACAACGTTTTTTGTACAAAACATGGAATTCTCAAGGGTCATTTATGAATTTTAAATAGCTGGATGCAACATGACAATTTGTTTATGACAATTTGTTCATGAGCAAACTTGAATACAAAACTTTTACTTATGGACATTAACTGAAGAACCTGGTAGCAAAATACATTATTAGTTCATCTCAGTTTCCTCTGAGATCTCGTATGTGATGAGATCTGCAATTCTGCAACAGTGATTCGTCCTGCACTCTGGCAGCAGTGGAAGACATTCTTTCATTTATACAGGAGTAAATAAACTCATTCAGTAATCTGAAGTATTTTTTGTGTGCGACTCCACTATGTCTGACACACTTAAATCCCAATCAACAAGTTGAGCCATACTTCATACAAAATCTATAAACCGGAAAGTAAAATCTGGAGCTTTACTTGAGTCAAATGTGGTCAATGTCTCTTTGCATGGATAAGGCAGGAGACATGTCGGGATGGAAGGCAGAAGATGAATAATAAGACTTAAGGAAAGGGGAAGTGAGGGAGAGAGGGGAAATGATGTGGTTAACAGTAATGCCAGAGAAACAACATTATTTTAAGTCATAGCCGTCTTTACTTCAAGTAGATGGAGTGCGTCTCCATAAGCCCCAAGCTCTGCTCAAAACCATGTGGAAGCCTAGAAAGCCTGCTTTGAGTGTGCCTCAGAGAAACGAAAAAGCGTAATCTACTTTCCCTCACTCTCCCTCCCCCTGAAGCATAACAAAGAGCCTGGGAAGAGTGTTTGTGATGCTAATTCTGCATGAATAAATATGCAACACAATTTTTAGACGCTTTAGGAGAGAAAGGAAGACGAAGAAGAGTGGTGATGGAAAAAGAAACGTTGCTTTAGGGGGCTGCCAGGAGGGAGTAGACTAATCCGTTAACATAGCCCGCGTATACAGTGTACGGAGGAAAGGGGAAATTAGAACATGTTGCTGATGAAATAGGTGAAAAGGATGAACAGAATGAAGAGCAGCCAATCTCAGGTGTTAAAGCGTTACTCAGTGACTGGGCAGTGGCTTAGTTCTGCTCATCCCATGTGATATGAATGACTCTTATCTCACTGAAAATCGACATGATGGTGAATCCTGTGGGACAGCTGTTATACTGCTGCTGTCATGATTGGGACTTTTGGTGTGGCTGTTTTTGTGCTTTTTGTACTTTTGACATCGCTGGCTGACATCGTGGTGAGCCCAGCTACCATGCCAGCTGATCCACAGCCGAAGCCTACACCTGTGTCTGCTCCACCTGTGTAGACTCTCATCAGCTGCAGTGTCAGCTAGACACCAGGCTCCTAGCATTACGTCAGCCTCAGTGTCTGCTAACCACCAGCCTGTTAGCATCATGTCAGCTTCAGTGTCTGTTAACCACCAGCCAGTGCCCAGCACCCTAGAGCCAAGCCTGCCCAGTGCCCTTCCGTCAGCGTCCTCAACTCTCTGTGATTTACAGAGTTCCCTGAAAGCAACCTGCTGCGTACCATAGCTGCAAGTTAGCTCTGCTAGCTGACTCTGCTCTGAGGAGTATTTACCGTGCTATTAGAGGAGCTTTGGACAGTTGGGAGATGTAGGTCCAGGGCTGGAATGGGTACCAGAACCAGAGCTGGATGAGCAGGCAATGGAACCAGACACTAGGTACTCAACAACAGAAATATTGAATAAACAAGAATATCAGATTGTTTCTTTAAAAATGCATGTCTATCCAGACATATGAGGTGGGAAAAGTTATGTTCTAATACTGAATTAGAAATGTCAATATTATTTCAAATGAAGTTTTCTGAAACAGAACCTGGATTCCAGAAGAAACAGCTCAGTGTTTTAGACTTGGATGGATATAATGGTGATGTTTTTTCTTGATATAACAATCTTTGTGTAACTTGTACAGACACTGGCACATACAGACCATTATTCCATAGAGTGCATACCTCCACCCGGGCCTAACAGTCCCCTTTATTTCAATAAAGGAGCCTGTCCTCATCAGATAAACAAGCATCAAAGTCACAAATGAAAGCAGCTTATAACGACCCATTTCTCTGTTTGTTGTCAGGCGGCGACCTCTAGTGTCTGTAGTAATTATTACAGCTGCAAAGGAGGAAGTGAGGAGGAGTCGTATAAAGAGTGAAAAGTCAGTACAGGGAGGAGGTCGGGGATGGACGGTCAGGTTAAACAAGCACAGGACTTTCAGGAGACCGCTGTTCATGTCCAGTGTGAAACCAGAAGACAACAGTGAGTTCCTTTAAAGTATACATCACATAAAATGAAGTGATGTAAGTTACTTAGGTAATGTAGGTACGTTTGTAATGGAAGTTACAAATGTATAGTAGCAATTTTAACCAAAAACCACAATGTTTTCCTAAACCTTAACAAGTAGTTTTCTTGCCTAAGCTAATAAAACAGCGACCATACCACGGTCATGTATTTTTAGGAATGGTAATAAATGTTGTGTTGGGAGACGATGACAAACACCCAATCGTTAAGGTATGAGGATCTGTTAGGATCAAGCCTAATCCAATATCAAACTTAAAAGCCCTGTGTCACTCTGAATTTTAAACCACCTATACTGGTTAACCACAATTCAAAAAAACTCACCAGATCCGGGATATGCATGAATTGTACTCACCAGCCACCTAAATATGCCTGATTTATTCCCTGAGAAATTGATGAAAATGTTGAAAAATGCCCTCTCTCACAATGTTAAAGAAAGTGAGAACAAATTCCAGGCTGAGACTCATCCTCCATCCACGTTTAGTTTGTGTGTAATCCTGCTGACAAACCAACCAACCAACCACCAGACACGGGTGAAATCATAACCTTCTTGGCGGAGGTAATTATGTAGGTAATAATTAAGATTGTAGATTTGAAAATTGCAGTCTTTCAAGTCGCAGTATACAAATCAAGATCAATCTCCAGCTCTAATATACGCACATAATAAATCTGCATGTATTAAAAATGTCAGATTTGGAAGCCATCCTCCTTTGGAATCCCATCAAAACACTATCAGGGCATTTTGGCGTGACTCCGGCTTCTTGCTCTCTGAGGAAAGGAAAAATGACAAATAGGTTTGAACTGGAACGTTGAGGGGGGAGGGAAAAAAAAAAGAGATTTAAACCTAATTTGAATAACCCAGATCTAAGATGATGTACTGCAGAGCAAAGAGAGGTGATAGCCCAATCCGTCAATCGAGGCGGGGAGGGTGGGTTTGGGGGTTAAAGAGGAGAGAATAGGGCGAAAAGATGAAGGGAGGAGGGAGAGGGGATCAAGATGAGAGGGGCGGGGAGGCTGCAGAGGTGAGCGGAGAGGATCGAGAGCGAGGATGAGAGGAGAGGGAGGTGGGTGAAGGAGATAGCAGCTCCGGCAGCAAGAAGATTAAAGCCACTTCCGTACAGCGCTGGCTCCATTAATGTTTAACAAAACGCCCGAGCAGGGAAAGATCATCTCCCCCTCCTGTGATCCCTTTCAACACCTCTCAGGGCCACACAAGGCAACGTGGCAAGAAGACACCACGGATGAAATATTTACAAAAGGCAATCATTTGTTTATATCCCTGACACGAATAATTGCGATTAATGTTTTATTCATGCTGTATTGTTTATTGCCTCCAATCTGAGGAGAATAGGCCGCCTTTTGAACGTCAACCGAGACAGCCAATTATGGAAGTGTGATCCTTTTGTGCTGCAGTATGTTTGAGATTGAGCCTTTTGTGGCTTGTCTTTCAAAGAAGGAAGGAGCCCTCGTTTCTTCTGCCGGAGGGGGGTTAGTGTCACCATCTCTCCTAATTGGCTGACACTGAGCCTTCATGATAGGTGGGGAGAGCTGAGGAAGAGGAGGAGGAGAAGGAATAAAAGGGAAAGGATGGAGGTAGGGGAGGGAGGCCCAAAGGTATACAGAGAGGTGGTAAAGACAGTGTGTAAAGCGTGTTTACTGAGCCGTGTTGATCACAAGTGACGTTCAATTTAACTGTGTTAACAGACAAAAAAAGCTATACAGCAAGCACCTTTATATGGGAGCATGTTCACAGGAGGCCTCCGTGCATTTACAAGAGTTTAACAAGCTTCCACACTCAGTAGTGGCAATATGATGACTACATACACATCAACAAATTCTAAGTTTGAATTGGTGCTTTAACCCTCAAAGACCTAGGCAGGGTTAATGTTAGCAGAGACGGGGACTCGACTCTGCAACTTGGACTCAAAAGCGAATGGGTGCTCCTGCTCATACTTCAGTTATAAAATCCCAGCACACTACGGAGTATCTTCTGTCACAGCAGGGCCGGTGCTACACATTCGGGTGCCATGGGCCCGATCCTCTGTCTTCAAACTAGTATGTGTAGGTTAACTGAGCTTCTCCAGCAGCAGCTAGTCGCTACAGCCAAAGATAGCTACAGCAGAATGTAATGAGCAGCAGTTAGAAGTTATTCTATAGTTCTGGTGCTACCTTTGAATTCAGGTAATTTCTTACAAATTGCACCTTTAAAGGCCTGCATACACACACACACACAGACAAACACACACACACACAGATATTTTCAGGTATTCTGAATTCTGAATATTAGACATCTCAGGTCAAAAATGGCCGGAGTTAATTAGGTAAGATCAGATCGATTCATTTTTAATTGTCAAAACAGTGTAAATAGGGCCCATTTTATAAAACATTATTTTTCACCTATAAAAAGACATGCTCAGAGGGTATTTGCTTTGCTTTTTATTAGACTAAAACCCCACCACATCAAACTTGGATTTATGTACGCTCAGACACAGATGCCAGCTGACACCAGAGCACATTTGAATAAGCTTTGATTCACACAGGTACCTCTTCATTCACTTAATAATAAATCTGAAAACCTTTGAGCATACCCACCGTGCATCATACATATAACATGGTTTTAGAGCTTGTTTGAAGTGAGAACACCTGCAGACGCTGCTTCACAACATTAGCACTGGTGACTCTATTAGTCTTGAAGGATTTACAATGTAGGGAGGAAGCTGCACTTTACTGAAAGCCTTTCTGGGGGTGGGGGTCGGGGTAAAATGTAAATAATTATTTCCACCAAGGAGGTTATATTTTTAACCACATCCATTGGTTGGTTTGTCAACAGGATTACAAGAAACTACCGGACAGATTTAGACCAAACATGGATGGAGGATGGGTCTTGGTCATCGCTAACTTTTAGTGTGGATCCAGATAAAGGGACAGATCCAGGAATCTTTTCTCACTTTCTTTAACATTGCAGGGATTCGACATTTTGATTATTTCTCGGGAATAATGCATGGATGTAAATGGAAAAAATCAGGCGTATTTAGATGGCTGGTATCTATGATTGAGTTCAATTTGATGCAGATCCTAGTTTAGCAGTGATGAGTGGTTTCAAATTTGGAGTGATACAGGGCTATAGAGTTTTATAAATGATTAGACTTGACTGAACAAAAGTGGACTGTTGGGCCTTGGTGGAGGTATGTGCTCTGCAGAGCGCCATTCTAGTTTTTAACATTGTTATTATTATTCTAAAGTCACAATTATGAGTTATTAATAATAGTTAATAAGTTAAGACCATTAAGAGTTAACAAGTCAAACCTCTTATATACTAAATGTGACATTCAAAGTCAAAGTTTGGAGTTACTGAGTCAAAATTATAAAGTCAAAAGTTTGAAATACAAAGTCAAATGAACTAGACACTCAGTCAGAGTAATGAGATGCTAAGTCAAAATCATGGTATGCTAAAATACGATTGCTAACTTATAATCTTGAGCTAGCAAGTCAAAACTACAAAATACAAATGATGTTTTGATGGTTTTGACTTCATCATGTGTAACATTTCATCAGTTTCTTCTTTACCTGGCAGAGAGTGTATGCATGAACGCATGAACTGCATGAACGTATGGAAGCCCACCATACGTTCATGCAGAAGTTCCTATCAACCAGTGCACATATCAGCTCTTGTCTCATCATCAGCAGGCAGCACTGACTCACTCCTACATTACACCTGACCGCACTCATTTAAAAGTGGCTTTATGACCCTTCATTTGTTCTGTCTCCCGCCCAGTCTGCCTTAATGGCTCTAAAGTTGATTAAGGTCAGTAGCTAGGTAATCGTCTATTATGGCCTTACTGTAAGTAAAACTGATGCTCAAGACGCTGGCTCTGGCTGCCTCCTTCCTCTTCTTGAAGCACTGATGCATTTAGTATTGATTCCATTTGCAGTGAGTACAGAGGGCCTCTGTAAATCAAAACTTGGATTGGACTGTAAACCAAGTGCTGGCAAACCACCTTTGACACAGTAACACCAGTGTGTGCTGATCATGTACACGGATATGTGATTATGAGGTATGACGCTGACAGTAAGCACATGACAAATGACCCACTCTCCAGCAACTTTGGGATCTGCAGGCATCCATTACTTCTGCTTTTTTATTTCAGTCACAAGTTCATGAAGACGCTCAGAATTGAGTTTAAAGCAAAAATGCAATTCAAATTGCCATTTCAGGGTCAGAGGCTGCATAGAGCATGAGCTGATGACTGTGGTGTGATATCCATCAAGTGGCCTTAATCGGCAGAATGCAGATTTTCAGCTGTAAGCTGGGCTCATCCTCTTGAAGAGGCTCATTTAGGAAAGAAGGAGGCTGCTTCAGAATGAGAGCTGGGGAAATTAAGAGAGGAGAAAATGAGAGCAACAACCTGGGTTTGCTTTGGTCTTAATCCACCGTGTAGGCTGACGATGGCAAGGAATCTGCTGTCTTAATCCCAACACAGTGAGGAGGAGTGGGTGTGTGATGAACCCGCATGATAACAGGACACTAAATTGGAGAAGACACGCAGTGTTAGCGCACAGAACGACTCCGCCTCCTCCCATCGAAAAATAAAAAAACACAAGAGGCTGATCAAAGTAGGTTCATTGAAAATTTCACTTCTTCCTGCATCTTTCTACCAGCTTCCCCTACCTCCACATGAATCTCCCATGGCGATGATAGAGATGTTATATATAGATGTAGAGCAACAGCCTGTTGGCAATGAATGCTCATGAAAATGCTGCAAAAAAAATAATCTTTAAATCATATTGTAAGCGTGACTAGCTGGGTCTTTGAACATACTGAAAGGATCTTTCTGCCCCTCTAAGACACAACAGGCTGCACCATCTGACACGTAATGCTAAAGGAGAAGCCACATAGGACAGCTCTGGCTCTAGCAGCCTTTGTTTTGCAGAATATTGCTGTGGGTTTATTTGATGAATGTAGTTGCCTTGGTGCAGTTCCAATGTCCTTATTCCCAGCAGCTTTCATGAGATCCTTTGAGGAGAATCATGTATGCTCCCTGGCCAGTGGTGGAAGTGTAATCCTTCAAGTGTGTCCTGGGGTGGCCTCCAAAGAAAGGCACCCAGGAAGCAAGGTGAAATTGCAACTATTCCCTCTCAATCCATTTGCATCTGGTTTGTTTGGTCACTTGGAACCAGATCAACAAGCTGTAAACACCACACCAAATCACTGACACACTGTAGCTTTGTAAAGTTGTTAAGGAGAACATGTCAGCAAAAAGTTACCTCCCACATCCAGCAGATACAAGTCCCACTCACACTGGCTTTTCAAGGTGGGCAGTACAGGAGTGTGACGGTCTGATGGTGTTCAGTCAACTACCAACTGACAACTAAACAGATCCTTCGCTGGATATCGCTCAAAATAAGGTCCTGGGTGCTCCCCTCAACCCCACCGTTACATGATTTACAGCGCTAATCGCATGACTGTTGCACTGCCTTTATATAACCCTTTTTTGGCCTAATGACAAACTGGGATTGTTGTGGTTTTACAGGAGCCACAGTTTGAGCTTCTACTTTACTACACTACACTACACCGACACACACAAACACACAGACACACATGTTCACTCATACACATGCAAATACTCATGAATGATTCATGAGGAGAGGAATTAAAGCTCAGCTCTCCTTCTGTTTCCCCTAAACCGTCCGCTCCCTCATGCTCTCTAATAACAACTTAGCACACACACACACACACACACACACACACACACACACACACACACACACACAAACACATGCACGCACACACACACTCATTGCACACAGATGCACCCTTAGCCTCATACACGCACACACACACACAGTCGCCCATCACAGAAAGCTCTTGCAGTTCATTTCATTCCTAGATAATTAGAGTCTTGCTGTGTGTGTGTGTGTGTGTGTGAGTGTGTGTGTGTGTGTGTTCGTGCTTTTTCATCGCGCATGCTACCCCGACACACACTAGTGCTTTTGAGTGTTCCTCCCCTCCTTTAACATGCTAGACACCAGCGGGCTGCAGCTGAAAGAGAGCAGCAGAGTTCAGCGGCTCCTCACTTTTTACTTTCCCTTGTTTTACTGCATTGCATCAGCTCTCTATTACAAAACACACGGCGTGACAACATGACGAAATCTGAGGATGTTAAAGTTCTTAAATAAAGGACACAGATCGGATGTTATTGTGTTAGAGTCGAACACAGATATGAACTCCTCGGCATATATTTGTCATATGCTGCTGGCAGATTTATTGAGCCGAGCAGCTAATGTAGAATAAAGAATGAGGTCATGGATGGGCGGCTGTAGCTCAGGAGGTAGGGCGAGTCATCCAGTAGCCGGTTCGATTCCCTGGCTTCATGTTGAAGTATCCATGAACAAGATACTGAACCTCAAACTGCTCCTCATGAGCAGGTCGTCACCTCGCAGCCTCTGTATGTGAATGTGATGAGCGTTGTAAAGGACTTTGAGCCGTCAGTAGACTGGAACAGTGCTATAGAAAATCAAGTCCATTTACATGTACCACCATGGAGACACCAATGATGGAGAAAAGTAGTATTTTTAAATTAAGCACAACTGATCTAAACACCACAGTGGCCCATCTCACAGATGTGTTCATCTCTTTGACTTGTTGTCACATTAATCTGTAATATCCGCTGCTGCAGAGCTCAGTTGGAGTGAAAAGCTCCAGACGCTCTGAGCTCCACAGACGATGGCCCTCACTGTAGACAGAGGCTGATTTGGGTGATGATACAAATGAGCTCAATGCAACAAGGTATTCTACCTGATATTTGTGCTTGCATGTAAGAGGCTTTACTGAACTTCTGTGAACTGAACTAACTACACTGAACTACACAGATTTTTTTTCAGCGCCCCCACCATTCCTGACTGCAACACAACTGTCGTAGACAAACCCCAGGTTTCTGAAACAATTCAACAGATGTAATGTAATGTTAGCTGCTAACCACAAACAAAACGTCATGACAACACAATGTAACAAAAGAAAAAATGATAATTGATCCCAAAGAAATGAAGAGTTTTAACTTCTTTGCCGAAACATAGTTTGCCAACATTTATTCTGGCAACTGGGATGCATACTAAGCTGGGATAGAAAGCTCTGAAAGTCTGGTGATTTTAAAATGCAGAGGCCTGAGAGTGGCTTAAGTGTTGTCCTGCCTGTTTCTGGTTATAACATACAGTATTAACATGCTAGATCACAGCACCATTTTGAATGTTAATACAATGCAGTTATGAGGTGATTCACAGTGACAGTCACAGCAGAAGTCGGGGGACTCACCTCTGAGCACAACACTTCTGTGTCACAGCATGAAAGACATCTTATGACTTTACATGAGCAGTAAAACTTCAGTATTTGTGGGAGTTATATAAACAAAAGAAGTTATGTAAACCTCGCAGTAGTACCACCAGTAAGAATACAGTCACAAACGTCAGTGCTCAAATCTTTGGCACAGTTCTGGGTTCTGATTTCCAAAACCTTTTACAGCTGCAAAGGACTGTGAGAGTCATCTTATTTGACTTTCTGTTACCCTGACATTTACATGAGTTTTGTTGTATCATCATTTACTGAACCTCCCCATTTGCTTGGAGAAAAACATTAAGATTCATATCAGATCTACTGAGCATCTGTGTGTACTACGTACATGCATGTGACAATCTACATTGTTAGATGTGTGTGTGAATGGATTGTGTAGGACTGCTTTTGTACTGTATGTATCAGTGTGCTTGTGATGAAGGTAGAGACATTCTGCACTTTTAATTCCCTGAGGATTGAGGTACAAGTTGAATTCCTCCTGTATTGTAACACATTATAACACATGCCATCGATCTCTGTTTCAATATCTCAAAACCTAAAAGGTCCTGATGCATTTTGTCTGAGAGACCTTGTTGTTCACAAACAGTGAAGTTTTAACAGTTCCAACCAAAGACAAGAGCAAACAAGAAGTGACTGAATTCATATTAGGTGAGGATTTTTTTGGCATTTTACAAAATACTGAGCTGTATGTACTGACTGTTGGCAGGTAACAGTTGTGCCCCTAGAGACTGTTATGTTATGTTATGTGGAATTATGCAGTTTGGTACACAGGACTTTTTTAAATCATTCAAAGAAATTTCAAGGCTCTATCTGCAATCCACAATCTTAAAAAAATCTAAGGTTCTTTTTACTATATATAGTTCTAAAGAATTTAAAGTTCTATGCAATCCACAGTTCTAGAAAACTTCAGTTTCTTTCTGCAAACTATAGATTCTAGAAAACCCCAAGGTTCTGTCTGCAATCTCAAGGTTCTAGAAAACCCCAAGGTTCTGTCTGCAATCTCAAGGTTCTAGAAAACCCCAAGGTTCTGTCTGCTGTCTAAAGGTTCTAGAAACCCCCAAGGTTCTGTCTGCAATCTAAAGATTCTAGAATCCCCCATGGTTCTGTCTGCAATCTAAAGGTTCTAGAAAACCCCAATGTTCTGTCTGCAATCTAAAGGTTCTAGAAACCCCCAAGGTTCTGTCTGCAATCTAAAGGTTCTAGAAAACCTCAAGGTTCTATCTGCAATCTAATGGTTCTGGAAAAACCCTAAGGTTCTATCTACCATCTTCAGGTTCTGGAAAATTCCAAGGTTCTATCTGCAATCTAATGGTTCTGGAAAAACCCTAAGGTTCTATCTGCCATTTATAGGTTCTGGAAAACCCCAAGGTTCTATCAAAACCCACAGTTTCAGAAAACACTGTTCTAAAAAGTATTTTTCAGCAATCTACAGGCTCCAGAAACCCCTAAGGTTCTAGAAAACCCAGAGGTTCTATCTGCAGATTGCAGGTTCTGCGGAACCCCAAGGTCCTATCACTATCAGCTGTTCTAAAAAAAGAAACTTGCCTGAACAGTTACTGCATTTCAGTTTTGCTATCTAGGATGTGAAAACACTGAAACTCAATATCTCAGAAGCACTCTGACCAATGATAGAAGCTTATAATAAAAGATCCTGACATGATTCTAGTTACTCCTCCGTGGCTAAACTAAAGTAAGAGCCAGCAGAGATGCAGGGAGGCAGGATGGGAAATGTTGTTTGAGATGATAGAGAACAACAGCATATGGCCTTAGACCATAAAGAGCCAAGCACCCACTGCACAAGAAACAAACACACTCAGAGACATGACAAACACACAAACACACACACACACACACATCCACACCCACACTCACACACACACACAGACTAAACAAAGCGCCCTGGCACGCCCCACTGCCTTTAGGTTGTTGTCAACAAGGCAGAGGACGCTAATGAGATCTGGCTCCCAGCATCCTTTGCACTGTGAAACCAACACATTTAGAGGCTAGGTGATGACTCTCTCCATCTCGGATGTGTGTGTTTGTTCTCTTAAACACCCCGGAGGTTTTATGTTGCTTCTGACATTTGGACAGAGCGTGGGCTCTGCTGAGCTGGCGCGCTGCAGCACAGATCCAGACTCATTCAGACATTTCACTCCCCTGCCGACATTCAACCGTCTGCATTCTGCGTCTACACCATGACGTTCCTTGTTGTTGCAAATGTGTTAGACAAACATCTCATTCTGAACTAAATAACATGTATGCAGTAGTGTGTATGAAGGCAAAATATGTGTGTACACTTTGAGTTTAAGAGCACAAATGTAACCTAAAGTTGCTGTGTGTATAATTATAACGTCGATATATAAATCATATCCATTTCATGCTATTATGTAGTTAATTGAGATAAGTGAAACATTTGTTCAGATAATTAATGTATACGCACCCAACAGCATTAGCAACAAATCCTCAAACCCAAATTCCCAACTGCGTTGTTGTTTGTCATTGCATTGCAAAGTGACCCATACGAGTATTGTGCCGATCTGGTGTCCCCATTGATAAGATGAGTGCAGTGTCCGTTCAAAACATGTTCAGCACAGATGATCTGGTAATGTGAGGGCTTCACAGATCCATTCTTAAGTCTCCTGAACTGCTCACAGACTCATCAGGGCTGCCCAAACAATATCAAACATGTTTGATATTTTTATGCTTTTGTGCTTTGTACACCCAAAGGCACCGAATGAAAGATGATGGTTGTTTTTCTGGCCTGTGTCTTGACCTCTGTTGCTTCAGTTGATTATCCAACACAGAGACGGGGGTGTTGGAGTTGCACAGAAGCCACAACAACAACAGCTATAATAATAATAATAACAACAATAATAATAATAATAATAATAATAATAACAATCATTCTTCTTATTATTATTATCATTATTATTATGACACGTGATTGTTAACAATACTAAAAGTATACTTCTACTGTACCTACTAATAATAACAATGGTGATGGTGATGGTGATGATACTAAGAGTTGAGCAGGACCACAGCAGCAGGACCAACCACCATCCAGGGGAACCTGCGAGACTAGAGAGCACAGAGACTCGGGAAGAAGCCAAGTCAGTAACATGTATTAATGAGACGTGTACAGATAGAGAGGAAGAGAGAGGAGCTCAGTGCATCATGGGAGATTCCCCCGGCAGTCTAAACCTATGGCAGCACAGCTAAGAGCCTGTGCAGGCCCTAACTATAAGCTTTATCAAAAAGGAAAGCTTTAAGTCTACTCTTAAACATAGAGAGAGTCTGCCTCCTGAACCAACACTGGAAGATGGTTCCACAGGAGAGGAGCTTGATGGCTGAATGCTCTGCCTCCCATTCTACTTCTGGAGACTCGAGGAACCACAAGTAACCCTGCATCCTGAGAGCGCAGCGTTCGAGTGGGGTAATAGGGTACTATTAGGTCTTTAAGATATGCTGGTGCCTGGTCATTAAGGGCTTTGTATGTGAGGAGGAGGATTTCAAATGAAATTCTGGATTTTACAGGAAGCCAGTGCAGAGAGGCTAATATGTTTTTGTTTTTGACCACAAAACACTATTTTTTTTCCTTTCTTAATTTATGTTTTAACATGGGTTTTGCATTTCTACGTCAATTTTACACACACGGCCTAAATAACCTACATGTATTCAAGATATAACAAGATATTTAATTAATACTTGGAATATTAAATGATGAAATTATTGGATTTTAAAGATAAAGCAATGAAACACTCGGCCATGCATGCTATTTTTGACCCATGTTGTGCATCAGAGGGGGTTTGTATAGAGCGCTTTGGATAGAAGTGCCATAGACCCACTTTTACAGTAGTTGTTATAGTTTCTAGCTCCTCGCAATCCTGCTCATCAGAAAGTCAAGTTCACCCTGCGGGGAGCGGGATGAGATGCGATGATAAACTGATCCCAGACACAGAGATCAAACAGGAATCGCTGCCTTGTTGTGGTGAGCCTGTAGGTGTGCCGCGCCACTCCAAGACAGCTTTCATTTAAAAGCCTGAAGTGCAAATGTGAAGCAGGACACATGAAAAAACAAACTGAAATACATGTGCGAGCGTGTGTGTGTGTGTGTGTGTGTGCGCGTGTGTGTGTGTACGAAAGCTGTCTAATCGGCCAAAGCTCCTCAGCACAGTGCATGAGTGTGTGTATACATCCACAGGGCTGAGGCCCACTTCTCCCCTGTAAAACCCTCCTCATTATTGCGCTGCATAGGATGGCTCCGTTTTTACATAATTATGCAAATATTATTTCCTGACACAAAAGGTGTGCTTTCTTTAATGTATCTGCTGCATTGAGCATTTCACAGCTAAATCAGAGCAATGCATCCGCCAGATTTCTCCACATTCTTGCACTGATGCACATTAGTTTACAGTGGAACAGAGAAACAAAGCAGCCAGAAACTTGGCTTTACTAGATGACTTTCTATTAAATTAAGTCCTGTGTGTGTGTGAGTGTGTGTGGCGCTGCACAGGCGAGCCTGGAGCAGTGATGGAAACACATTAGTATATAAGTGAACTGCATGAGGAGAAATATTTCCACAGTGAAAATGCGAAACAGATGAGGTCTTGTCAGAAGTGAATATTCCGAAGCGGACATAGGCTCATTGGCAGTCGATCGCACGGCGCACATGATTTGATTTTCCTCTCCTGCAACATGATGAACGACAGGAGGAGAGGGGAAGGGAAATGTGTGTGTTAGTGTGTGTGTTTAGAGAGATGGTGATGATTCCCTTTTTCCCCCCGTTTTCATTCCTTATGGTTTTGGAAAGACTGTTTAATGCTGGTCGTAAGTAAGGGCCATTGCTTGTAATTTGTTTCTATCACTGACGGAGTAACTGCACAGCAGGTTATTACAGAGACCACTGCAGGGACAAATGCAGTGCAGGGACATGTTGAGTGCATGCCAAAACGTCAGTTTGTTCTCACTCCCAACAGCAGAGTACAGCAGCCTGGTCAGTGGCCCATAGTGCTTCTCAGTTTGACGTGTGCAGTAGTATAAAGAGGGTCAGGGGGTGGTTGGATGGGTCATACACCAGAGTTAAAGTTATATTACTAAGGAAGTTAACTGACATCAGTGACATATGTTATGTCACATGAGCTGTGTCACTTGTGCAATTCCTCTTCCATAACTTACGAGATTGAATGTACTTGTTTTAACCCAAAATGTTCTTTTCCTAAACCTCACCGAGTTGTTTTGGTGCCTAAACCTAACCAAACCACAACCGTTTGACAACATTAATATCATTCCATCAGTCCAAGACTAACTGGACGTTGTATATTACATATTGCTGACTTGCCTAAGGAGCGCGTCATAGTTTGAAGCTTAAGGTCACTGACCAAGCTGCTGTATTTGACAATTTGAGAGAGAGAATGTGTTAGAAAAACCAGATTCAGAAAATTGGCACGTAAAGATTCAGTGGAAGCTTTTTTTGTTCTGCATCGTCCAGAACTACGACAAGTGTGCAAACACGTTAAGCTCAGCAGCCCAACAGCCTTCGTCTGCTTCTGAAAACACTATAGTTTTACCACATCACAGTTGAATCTATTTGTCATCAACTGACGTTTTTATAATATCTGGTTTCAGGAGGTGCTGCCTTTAAAAATGACTTTATCTTAAAGCAGTCTTCACTTTGTTAAATTTTTACTCTGAAATGAAAAATAAGAAACGCAGGGAAAGCAGGACTTCTTTAGCTGTGCATCGATTCTGTGTGTTTTGCCAAACAGGAACTTGGAACTCAGCTTTAGTCATAAGGAATAGTAACAATGAAGAAAACCATTATGACAGTTCTATTATACTCCTTTATGATAGATACATGCTTCCTCTGGTTCACAGGGCTGAATGTTTGCAGTTTAGGAAAAGCTTTCAAAAGAAGTAGATAAAGGAGATAACTTGCGCAGCCCAGAACGTGCAGATAAAGTGACACGTCGTCCTCTGTTGCAGTCAAACGTTGTGATTTCAGGACGATGACAGCTGGTTTATTTGGTGTGCCTCCTGGTCTCTGACACTGCAGTGAGAGATGAAGGGTGCTGATCAACCAGGACACTGTGTGAGGTCAGTAAGGAAAGAAACACTGGAAAATAAAAAAAAGATAGAAAGGATGAAAGCAGCAGCAGCAGTGTAATGTTAAAGAGAACAAAATGTGAAAAGCTGCAAAAGAAACTGGGACAGCTGAGCATGGAAGGAGTTCAGGGATGGTGGATGGAATATTTTCTTTTCACAGAGCAAGAGAAAGGGATGGAGGGAGGGAGGGGTGAAAAAGAGGAAAAGGGCTATTTCTGAGGAGATTGCAGCTCACTGTGACACAGTACATGCTCTCGCTGACCGGAGCGAGGAAGATGGAGAGAGCGAAGGAGGGCAAAGTTTGCAAAATCCTTCACTCTGGGGACTGAAAAGATGGAGAGGGAGGGATAGAGGAGAAGGAAAGCAGAAGACAGAGATTAGTGGCGAGGGCTAACCCAGGGGACAGCAGAGTGGCCTGCCAGTGGAAATGCATCATGGGTATTATATTGTGGTTGTGTGTTTTGGCTTGGAAAGTGAGAGACCATTTATAATTCAGGGTGACTAGTACCACCCGAGGCAGACACTCTCAATCTGGCTTAACTCTCTTTCTCTTTCTTCTATTCTTTCGCCTCTTCTCCCTCCTCCTCTTCCTCCTCCTCCTCCTCCTCCCCCTCTTGTTTTTCCTCAGTTTTTCTCCCCCAGAAGCGTCTCACTGTCGCTCTCTGTCTCATTGTTATCTCGTGTTTGTTCGCCTTTTTTTTCCTCCAGAGCCATTTCTCCGACACTAACTCCGTCTCTTCCCTCCAGTTTTAGCTGTGTGAAATAAAACAACTCAGGCAGGGAGATGGCTTTTTCTCGGTCACATTAAAAATAAAATGGCTGATAAAACATCTCAGAGCGCAGAGCAGTGGAAACAGGAAACAGTTAAGGTGCTGAATGGGCACCGATGGGTTCAGAGGTTCGTCATCACTCCTTGGCCTCATTGGCCTCACGACGCTTGCAAAAAGAGCGAGTTTCTAACAGACTTGATGAAAAAATAACAAAATGAATAAATAATAAGCCTTCATGACTATCTCAACAGAACCTTAACCTTTACTTCAGGTGCTGTTCTGTGGTGTACTTTAACCAGTGGGTAGACATGTTATTGTTTTGGCCACAATTAAAGAGTCGCTTTCATTAAACTTTAAAGGTCCAGTGTGTAGAATGTAGTGGCATCTAACAGAACAGACTTGGTAGAACTGGACTCTAATATTCATAAGTATTAGTGTATAATCACCTGAAAATAAGAGTCATTGTGTTTTCATTACCTTAGAATGAGCTGTTTATATCTACATAGGGAGGGTCTCCCTCAGCGGAGGTGGCCATGTTGCACCGCCATGTCTCTACAGTAACCCAGAACTGTTGCTTTGCAGACTGCTGCTGCTTTCTGCTGGACGGGTCAGAGTAACGTTAAAGATTACAATCGACTGTAATATGTATATTTCCCCCAGCTGCTAATGGTACACAACCTAGATAATGTACAATGTTTATTAGCAGTATGCCTCCATGTATAACGTTAAATATCAGCACACCGTAGCCTCAGTCTGTGCATCTCAGAGAGCTGGTGGTAACGTCGCGATAGCAAGATTTATTTAGATGTATTCTTTGTCTGTTGCAGTGAGAACATGTGGAGCGATAACTAACTAAGATATTTAGGGCTGGGAGTGCACCAAAGACAGTCAAAGTAATGACTTAGTGACAGATAAACTGAAGTCTGCTCATCACCCAGTAAATACATTCTGTAAGTTCTGTAAGTTCTTTGTACGATCCTAATTTTCCTTTTGAGTTATGACCTATAGTTTTATAGACTAAATAACTAAATACATCTTCACCTCATCACTTGAATAAGTAGGAATACTTGACGCTGTTGTGGACGAGTCCGTATTTAGAAAATGAGTTTCTTGTCCATGAGGGCCACCGTAGCTTCTGTAACGTAACGTCTTCGGAAAGGGAGGGCTGAGTCTAGAACTTCACCACTAGATGCCGCTAAATACTCCATATATTACACACTGGACCTTAAAGGAATAGAAAAATGGCTGAAATGGAAAAAAAAAAGACAATCAAAATAGAGGAAAGAAGAAATTTCTGCTCCTGCTGGACGAGGATCATCTGTAAAAACAGACAGTAATGAAACTTTAGTGCCACATTAACAAGTAGAGACGATGAAGATACAATATATAGAGAGTGATCGCAAAGAAAATCCATTTAGCTGTATTTGTGTTTACAGCCCTGATAACTGTAAAAAACAAACAAAAAAAGATGTCTGACATTGTTTCAAATGTTCCAATCAGATTCAAATAGTTAAATCTACCCTATTTGAGATTACATAAAGCTTTATATTAAGTTCCTTGTAATAAATGTTAGTTAATAGATAGTAGATGCTTCTTAACATTGATAAGACTACAAACACAAATGGAGTCTATAGCTCTTTTCCAGTCTACTTACCACTCAAAGTGTTTTACAACACTCAACACATTCACCCATTCACACACACATTCATACACTGATGGCAGAGGCTGCAAGGTGCCGACCTGCTCATCAGGAGGGGTTGGGGTTCAGTATCTTGCTTAAGGATACTTTGACATGCAGTTGGGGGAGCCGGGGATTTGAACCAGACCGACCCTCCAATTACTTGATGACACGCTCTACCTCCGGAGCTACAGCCGCCCTACTATGACAAAATAGGTCAGTAAGTTAAATTCAATAAATGGTTGTAATAAGTGTAATATAAACTCAGTGTTTTGATTAGTTCTTAAGAAGTTGATGAACTGATGAACTGTTTCTTATAAATGTCTTCTCATCAAACAATCAACATGCGTATCATGCCAATATGAATGTGTATCGGGTTGTTAATGTCACTTATAAGGGCCTTATTAAGGACTTTAACAAAACTGGTTTAATGGAATTTTAGTGTAATTACACATATTGCTTCAGCTAATGTATTATTCACATGACCAGATTTTTATTTTTCATCTGAAGCCCAATTCCTTAGTATCCAAGTTAATTTATTCAGTAGCACTGGATGCTTTGCGACCCTCAAATTTCCCAGAATGCACTATAAAAAAGATGAGATAGACTGTGCCACACACAATCACATTAAAAAGACAACTGTAACACCTGGCAAAAGTGGCACCACAAGGAGGTCTTTTAGTAGTATGGGGTAAATTAAAAGTGTCGGGCCTATATCACTAACAGATGATTTCACACGAGCAGGGAGTCAGCTGGTTAATGCAGTGAAGCATGCTGTATGGGCCCAAAAACAAAGAGGCCTGAGGAAGCCTGATTCACTTTTCCTGTGTAAATGCATGATGAGCAGCTTTTATTCAAATGAATGTGGTGCCTGTGAGAGACTGCTGCCTGATATCTCACTTGAGTGCAAGTGATGTCACTGTTGTGATTCTACGTTTCCAGGTGAGCCTTTTCACAGAGACAGATAACTGTTAATGGTGAATATTTGATTCAGGTGAGCCAGTGAGCCGTCATCAGAGAAAAATACTGATGGTTGCTGACAGACCTGTTTACTTCACTTCCAGTATATATGAAGCTGTCTTCCTATAGAAAAGGGTCCCTTGCATGTCACTGACTCATCGGTGAAATATTCTGTGGCTGAAACCAACTCTAATACTAAACTAAGGAGCCATTTGATACCCATCTTGGGTTCAGCTGCTTCACACACTTCATTGTACTCTGTGGTAAAGTGTGTAAATTCCTCAAAAGCAAAGCGATAATGCAAAACTCAGCAGAAACTGTTGTATGCTAAGAATCGCCCGCAAGACTGCATTATTTATAGCTGCTATACAGAGCTTACAGCATTTTCTTATACAGTATAATGCCACAGGCATGTGTTAGAGAGTTTAATGTATGCCATGGAAAAGTTGCCTTTATGCATAGAAAAATAATAACCTCAGATTGAGGAGTGATAATCATAATTATACGAGCTGTTGGGTGTTGGTGTCCTGATGAGGGCAGACTGATGAGATGAGGACAATGGAGAGAGGGGAGAGAAAAGATATGTTCACATTTGTACTTATTATATGTACCATACTGACTTTTATACAAAATGTGTCATATCAAGCTCACTTTGTAAGCTGACTCTCATATCCAGAGGTGGAGGGCACGGTAGTGAAGTTACAGATGAGAAGGCTGCCAAGTCAGTGACCACAGTTCAAGAAGTGTGAAACCACTGGGTGTTTGTAATGAGACAAAAAAGGTATTTAAAGCCAAAGCATAATCTTTTTTTCTACCCTTAACCAAGTGTTTTTTGCAACACATCCTCATACCTAAATGATTGAACAAGGTCGACTGTCAGTGTCTCTCGTAATGACGTATTATATCACCTTTCCCAAAACAGCATGTTGGGCAGCATGACAGCAACAAACGTACCAAACCGTTGCTGTGCGGTCACAGTTTGGTTAGGTTTAGGCAAGAAAGCTATCTCATTAGGTTACAAAAAGTGACACTAAGAAGGATACCTTCACCATCTAACTCAGAACCAGGCCACTGAGCAGGCGGAGTGAGAACTGGCTGGTAAAAATGTTGTGCCACTGACAAATATTTTATATGTCACTGAATAAACAACTTCAGAGACAAAAAGAAGAATGAAGGTTCACCTTTTCATATCTTTAATGCTGACCCACAAAGTACTTATTATATATAACAGCTTGGCATATTGTCTACGGGTGAGTTTAAATGTTCATGTCCTTTAAGTTTAACTCAGAGATTCCAGCTGTTGCATACTACTTGCAAGGGTCTGATATCTTTCAGGAATGACTGCTGCCTACAGTAACTGTGTACCAAATGCAACCATAACGCCTGACTGAACATTGTTATTGCTGCTTTAGCACAAAAGTTAGCAATTCCTTGTAAGACTGAGGTGGAAAACGATTTACACGCAGCTACCTGTTGCCAACAGACAGATTCACTCCTCTGTTGGTCTTTCCCAACAGCAAAAAAAAAACAACAATCCACTCATCTTCTTTAAATAATCAAATCAAATCACTTTTGTTCATATATCCTAAAATCACAATCACATTGCCTCAGTGGGCTTTAAAACCTGTGCAGTGAACAACATCCTCTCCACCATGGTGACCTGGAAGAGGACAGGACACACAAGATAATTAGCAAAAAATATCAGAATGTCTAGAGATTTAAATTAAGTTCACATATAAGGAGAGAGTAAAACAGAAGAGAGAAATGATCCATGGGCGCCCAACGGTATGACGATCCAGAGCTGTCAATATATGAGGCGGCTGGGAGGAGAGAGATGTTCCATGGGGCGATGGTCCAGCTGAAAGGAGCCTGAATGAAAAGAGAGGAGGAGGAGGAGGATGAGGAGGAGGATGAAGAGGAGGAATCTGGAGAGAGAGAGAGGAGAGAGAGCAACACAGCTGGCAGCTTGAGGGGTAAAAAAACAAAGTTAGAGAAATGTAATATTTATCAGAAATAACCAGATTGTTGTTTTCTCGTCAGCAGGACAACATGAACTCTTATACTACAGTTAGAGACTCATTGAGACTAAGACCGACCCACTGAAGAAGGTAATAGATGCTAGCAATTGAGGACTAAGGACTAATTAAAGGTTAAGTCAAAGAATTAGTCTCAGCAGAGTCAGATTGTCTATATAAAACCGTTTGGAGAGTCTCCTTCGAGTACAGGCTGATGATGTACATGTACCAGACAACAGCCATGTTTTAGTTGAGCTAACTCACACAGCTGATGTTAATTGGCTAAGCTAGTAATTGTGAAGCCTGCTTACAGCATATATTGTGCTCCTTTGAAACCATGAATGAGACATTTCACGTTGTCCCAAGGGAGCAGGCTGGATGAAGCATGTGGATTCTCAAAGATGAGCGTAAACTAGAGGTTTAATCAGGTGTTGCATTTCCTTGACAACAGCACATAGAATTGGCACGAGGTCTTTATCTGCGACCACGTGACAGAGCGCCTTCAGTAAAGATGCTTCTCGGAAAACACTTTACAACTACAAGGCACTTTCCTACCATCATCTTCACCTTAAAATGAGTTTGGGAAATGAGGCCCATCTGGTCCACTCAGTGCTGTCTCTCTGATGAATATGTTGCAGTTTCAGTGTGTCAATCATTCACATTCTGTACATTAAGTGAAGAGTTCATCAATACCAGCGTTGTATACACTGTCTATGGGATGTATAAAACCTGAACTGTATTGAGGGATCAAAAGTCACGGACTTCACTTAAAAAAATTGATGAAGTGTTCACTTCACTTATTGTTCGAAATAGCAAATTATGTGCACAGTCACTTTATTACACTATAAATTGATCCTGGTCTCAGTCTGTAGTATTCATTGCTAAATAATTTATTTGCCTTTCCCAGAGGAATTTCAGTAATTCTGTCCCCCAACCACAAAAAAATCCTGACATTGCCATGTTCTCCACACCCCCAAAGTACACGGCAATGCACATCATTAACACAGATGAAATGAGCTCAAGCACATCAGTATCGACAAGGGAAAACAGAGGCGCACAGGAACAGCAGTCTGAGCAGTGGGAGGGGTGGCAGTGTCAGCAGTCACAGGGAGAGGAGGAGCATCTGTGTGTTTCAGTGCAATTTATGCAAGAATGTTCTGTCTCTTGAGGACACCTGTGAAGTGTCTTATTCACAATCAAACCAAGACAAGCGTCGAACTCCAACCCAGAGCCCCACAATAACCTAGTGGACAAGTGTGCACAAGGGCAACAGAACAACACACTACAGGCAGCGGTAACATGCCCAGAGATGCAGCTATATGCCAACAGAGGCTGTTAGTACACCAATATAAACACAGCAGGTTTGAAAATGTTGCAGTACACAGTATGTGACATCGTCCTGCTCTCGCAAAGTAGAAGGCAACTTATTATTTTTTCTGTTATTTTAATTTATTTGGCTATTTTTATTAATGCTGTTGATCAGAAGATGTATATATATATATATATATATATATATATATACATATAATTAAAACGATCAGCTGAAGTTAAGTTAGGTTAAGTTTCCTAGAAATGTAGTAAATGCATTACGAGCTATTCATGAACTGCTTGTTGGAAAATGGCTAAATGTTATTATTAAATAATAATATTCTGATTATTAATTTTGAGGTAATTATTGGCTCATTTGAGGGTATTTTTAAAAGAAGTTTCTAATATGTTACCATGAAATTTACAGGCCTGAAAAAATAATGAGTTACTGATATATCAGTATTTGGATACACGCACATCACCTGTCAGTAGGCTCAATTCACTGTTTTGGGCTTGACATGAGATTTATTGCTAATATTTAATTTCGAATATCACTAGACATATCATTGAAGTTAAAGCACACACACACAAACATACACTTTTCTGGCCTCAGATATTTACATAATACTACAGCTGCACTACTGGCGCTGTCTATGACAGCGCACGCCACACACCCCAAAACCTTAACCCTGATACAGCCAAGTGTGTCAGGGCAAATTCACTTTCAATGGCCCCATTGTTTGGTGACGTGGCTCTGCAGCGGGGACTGCAAACAAAAGGCTGTGTCCGAGCCCCCGTCTGCACGTGGGACAAAAGGCCTCCAATGGCACATGCTTAATGTGTTGACAAATGTGTAGGAGGCTGTGTGTGCATGTCTGTGTGTGTCTTTTGTGGTGAGAAACAGTATGGTTAAGACAATGCAACTGGGGGCAGACATGTCAAAGCAGACGGGTAACAGGTTGGCATGATAAGAAGCCAAATGAGTCTAAAACATGGGTACCGGTATGGTAGAGCCACACACACACACACACACACACACACAAACACACATTTAAATTTTTTGTGACCTACTTCTGTTGAAATAGGGTTAGACATGATGCAATCTGACATATTCCATATTTTTTAAGTAATCAATACCAGACTGATTTCTGAGTTGTTATAAAAATGTTAAAAACATAAAAACCCAGAAAAAAAAATATATGTACGCCTTCAGAAAGCACTATACAAACCCTACTCTAGATGATATGAGTGACAGTGGACTTCAGAATGAGGCTTTTAGTTGCACCCTGTAACACACAGCATCTGCAGCACCCTAACCACTGCTGATGGATGTACTGTAGGTGAGACAGCTTTGTTGTGTTGCATTAATTTGCACTTTAAAAGAATAAAAATAAAAAAAGGATGAATATGGAATAACACAACTGCGGCACAATAATGTTGTCATTAGCATATTTCTGCAAGTGGGCCTTTCCCTCAGGATACTGTGACCAAAGAGGAAAGAACAACTTGAAACTGGAGTGAGGAAGCTCGCTGCCACTATGGGGTGGAGAAGATGCAAGTACTTCTGCGGTATTCAAGGGGTAACAGGAGAGAGCATGTCCTATATGAGCGGAGAGTGGCAGGTGTAATCTAGGCCAATTCACAAAGATTTATTCAGTGATTTTAATACAATAAATCACCTGAGCTTTGCAAGTAAAGTCAAGAACTTCTGTCTATTAAACCGCCAATGCCTTGAGCATTTAACATTCATGCACCACCACCATCAACACCACCATCACCACCGCATTCACGGATCAGCAACAATATTAAAACCACTGACAGGTGCAGTGAATAACATTGATCATTTTGGTACAGTGCAATGATCAGTGCATGTGACAAAGAGTTCAAGGTGTCGACCTGGGCTCCAAATGACCCAGATCACTCACTCTTTCATTGTCCATTGGAAGTGGTCAATTTGCTGCACAAAGCATGCTGGGATACCTGACAAGCCGGTGGTGCGATGAGAGGGCTTGAAAAATGAGAAGAAAAAAAACCTCAAAAGGTGCTCACGTCAAGAGATTGGATTGTAGGTATCTTAAATAAGAGCTTTTTCTATAGTAGCTATTCAGAATGTTCATTCTGGATTTAAAAAATCTACTTTTCAATATCTGAAATGAAAAGTCCAATAAACATGATTGGCAAAAGGGATGTCATCTGTCCAAGGCAGTGTTAGTTTCATTAACTAAAACTATAACTGTTCATCAACAACCTTTTTGCCATGACTAAGACGAGACGAAAATGTATCTTTCAGAATAAAATCTTTGACGAAATGCATGTTTTGTCTTCAATGATAAGAAAGGTCAGGACTAAAATGTAAAGTTCAGACCAAACACGAAGGAAATATTTGCGTTACTTACTGAGTTTGATCGTGGGGATATTCATGTTTATTCAGTTACTCGCGCAGCACCCAGCTGAATGAATTTCAACGTCTGGAGCTGTGTCTGGATGACTGCAGCTTCCAGCTCTACCTGAGACTGACCGGTGCCCAGTTCTCAGCTGCTGAGCATCTGTCCATCTGTCTCCACTGAGTGGCAGCTCCTTAATAGGTGTGTTAAAATCAATAAATAGTGACTGTGACCAGCAAGCAGACGTCTCTGTCTTACCACATCGGTATGAACCCCAAAAAAAGAGATTTCTCTGTGATCTGACTGCAATAAATGGATCAGAAGGACGCTGAAATAACATCATTATAATGCCACTTTGTAAAAAGCCTGAATTCATGCTTCGTCAGGTCTGTCGGCCAGACGACAAGCAAACAACTTTTAAAATGCTTGTGCCCTGAATGGAGTTCTGATCGATCAGAGCTATGTTGTGCTGAGACATATTTCCACGACTTACCAGGTAGTCTGACTTTCTCGCTCAATTCCCTCCGCGACAGCTCCTTATTTGTCATGTCTCTGTATGAGTAGTTGTGTCATTGTACAGCTCTGAGTGTCCGCAAACTGCCACGATTAGTGATTATTATCCTCTCCCCTCTACTGTTGTTTATGTTCAATGTCCGGACATCAGCCGTGTTAACGTCATGACGTCAGTGTGAACGTCAAGGACACACTTTATTTAATACTTGGCAAACAGGAAACCCCACTGTGCAGTTGTAATGAGAGATGGAGAAAAGACCTGCGGCTAGACAATAGGTAAGAAGTATACCACCAGCCTGAAAAGATATCTGAAGGGGCGCCAAGAGAGAACACATTTTGACTGTGATGACTAAAAGTTGACGAAAATGTAATGACTATTCTTTGACTAAAACTGGACTAAAAAGTTTTGAGTTGTCGTCGACTAAAACTAGACAAAGTATGAAGGATAGAAATGACTAAAACGTGACTATGATAATAAGCATTTTCGTTTAAGACGATGACTAAAACTAAAATAGCTGCCAAAATAAACACTGGTCCAAGGAAGAATGACGATGTGGGTATCTGAATATTCTTTTTGACTATAGGAAGAATTGAGTAACAGATATCTGCAATAAATATACAGTCTAGTATCAAATGGCACAATGGCTCACCATATGTGTGCAGGTTAGGATATCAGGATCACCTCTTACATGTGTTTTTATCTTTCTGCTGCTCGGTCTCTATACTCTGCTACATGCAGTGTCGGGCTCGTTCAGACAGCAGCGTGATGAGAATGCACAAACAAAGCAGGATGAACCGATGGAGGAAGAGAGGGAATGGAAGACAGCTTACATCCAGGAAAAAGACGGTGAGAGATGGTAGCACAGCTCGTGGAGAAATAAAAAGGGCCACACGTCATTTTCCATCTCTTCATGTCTTTTCTCTTCTCTTTCTTCTCTTCTTCTTTTGTAATGGTGTTGATGTGGAGTGCTTTTATGCCTGCACCCTAAGGACACAGCAGAACAGAGCCTGACCATCAGCCCAATGGAGCTCTCGTCCTTTCCATCCGTCTGTCGTCCATCCGATCGTCCGTCTGTCCTTCCATCCTAGTCACCACTTTTGTACCCCCCCCCCCTTTCAGACCTCTCCCTGCAGGCTCCTGAGACCCTGCAAGACCAAATAATTCCCATATTTACTGTTCCATTGCGCAGAATGACTGAGTAATATGTCTGCGGGGGGTCGATAGGGCTGTTGATCAATACCAATGACTCAACGATTTGTCAGCCAGCTGCTGAAAGCTCTGGCCGTCACAATCCACTCTGTGGTCTGTTTTTAGAACAGAAATAAGCACACACATGAGTTAGATCAAACTACGAATCCCCCAGCAGGCCTTACTGAATAATGAAAAAGCCTGGCTCTCAAGCCCCAAAAACAAATGACAGGCAACATAATATTCCAGTATTTGCATAGTGATTCACTTCTGTTACATCTCTGCTCTAAACCACCAACTTTCTTTCTGCCAAGGGATGTGGATTCTTCATATGATTTGTGGTTGATGATGGATTGCACCAGGTCTGTTCCAGTTCAGTGCTCCTGACAGCTTGGAGAAAAAATCAGTGTGTGGTGTTAAAGGATTCTAATAGTTTGTCTACTGATCCATTGGCTTATTATCAGGCTCACTAAAATTATTGAAACATCTGATGACAAAGGAGGTCAAGATTTCACCCATGACAGTTCATTGGTTGGTTAGTTGGTTAGTCAGCAGGATTACACTATAACTACTGAACTGATTTCCATCAAACTTGGATGGAAGATGTGTCTCAGCCCAGCATAGACCCCATTAACTTTTGGTGTGGATCCAGATAAAGGGGTCCAGGAATTTGTTCCCACTTTTGTTATCATTGTGAGAAAGGACGTTCCAGGACTTTTCTGCAATTTCCCAGGGAATAATGCATGGATTTGGATGACAAAGATCTTATAGCATATTTAGCTGTCTGGTATTCATGAGGGAGAACAATTTAAAGTGGATCATAATAAAAATCTGGATCTAGCAAATTTAAATGTTTTATTTGATATTGGATTGGGCTTGACTGAATTAAAGGGACTGTTGGGCCTTGGCAGAGGTATGCACTCTATTGAGAGCAATTCCAGTTACAACTGGACGTCAATGTCTATAACAAATGTCATGACAAGCCATCTGATACCACTTCTAACTAAAACAATGTCAACCTGAAATAAAGAGCCTGGTGATCACACAATCATCCTGCGTGGATCAATTTCTTTAGCGAATCCGATGTATTTTTTTCCCTTCCCTGTCGACACATTTCAGTCAGATCTGTATATATTGGTAGGAGAAGTCACTCTGTGTGAGGTGTCTAGTATTTATTGATTCCACTAATCTCAAGGTCTGTTCAGAGTTAAGATGCAGGGCAGCCCGAGGCGAGCGGAGGTCAGATATGGCGTGTCTGAACACTGAACAGTGGTGACACTTTCCACAGCAGTATCCTTCAGTGTAAATCTCCTGCACAGGCAGGTTTTGGTGTTCGCACTTTCTGCTCTGTGAAACAGGCAGGAGAAAATGATTTGGCTGGACTGGTGGATGTGACATAATGTGATATTTAAGACTCTCCTCCTTTTTTCCCCGTCCTTCCTTTTTCTCCCTGGTACTTGTTCCTCCTCCGATCATGTCTCGTTTCCTCAACTCTCCCTTACCCGTCTATTTTGTCTTCCTGTCTTGTCCTTCATCCCCTCCCTTCTGCCTTCATCCTCTCCTCGTGTTTTTTCTTGATCTTTTTTTATACCTTATCTTGCTTTCTTCCCTTGCTCTTTTTTACCTATGTTTTATTCTTTATTACACTCCCTCTTCCTCTTTCTGTTCATTTCTTCCATCCTTGCCCCTCTTGTCCTCTCGTCCTCTACATTGTTTCACCGTCTTCCCTCTGCTCCTCCTTTCCTCCCCCTGCATCGTTACCCTACTTTACTTCTCTCCCATCCCCGTTTCTCTTCTCTTCTCCTCTCAACCTCTTCTTTCCATCTCTCACCCCCTCCTATTTTGTCCTCTGTGTCCTCCCTTCATTTCTCCTTTCTATTCCACTCTTGTCCTCTCCTCCCTCTCCTTGTCTTGCCTTTTCTTCTCTGCCCTTTCTCTCCTCCCCTGTCTCCTCCCATGTCTTCCTTCCTCTCCTCTTCTGTCCTTTCCTCCCCTCCTTTCTTTTCACCTTTCTCCTGTTCTCTTCAAGGCCTCTCCTTTCCTTTTCTTCTTCTTGACTAATTACTTTTTCTTTACTCCATGGTTATTTTCCTCTCTTCTTCTTTTTTTCCCCTCTCTTGTCATCTCTCCTCTCAGCCTTGTCTCTTCACTCCTCCTTTGATTGTCCTCTCCTCTTCTCGTCCTTTTAGATTTTCTCCTAATAGCCGAGTTTTGATATAGACTTTGTCCTGACAGCCTCCACCAGTATTGAAACTCTGGGACAAGAAGAGTAATTTAAGTTTTACCCGGCTATATTGTAATGTAACAGCCTCCTGTCTGTCTGTTGGGCTGGATATTGAACCTAGTCACCTCCTGTACAGACTACATCCCTGTCTGTGAAAGCCTAGACGAGATTCCTGTGAGACATTTATTACAACCCACTTTGTCTCCCTTCTCCTTTTCTTCGCTTTGCCCTTGTCTCCTCCTTTGCCCTCCGTCAGTCTGTCCCCACCCTTCATGCCCTTTCCTCCCATGCTCGCTTCCACTTCGCCTTTATTTCCTCCCTCATTACCCCTCCACTGCTCCGTCCCGTCCGCCCTTCGTCTGGTCTCCGTCCTCTACAACCGCTCCGACTCCTCATCTTATTCCCGGGACTGAAACCATCACAGACAATTAGCGCTGATGTCTTTCGCACCAAAGGCCAGAGGAGATGAGGAGAAGTGTGTCTTGGATGCGTGATGCGATGAAACAGCAGGGGTTTCCGAATGCCCTTCTTACCAAATGCCAACATGCTCATTCAATTTCTCCTTTCGCTCTTTCTTTCTGCCTTTTGTTTTCAGATTTACATCATCATTACTGCAGCTTTGTCTGGCTCCTGCAAGGGGGATTGAGGTATTCAGCTGGAGTGAGGTAGTCTGCCCATTGTCTGTCTGAGCCTGAGGAACATCTGAGTGCTCGACTAAATGCATCTTTGTCTCAGACAATGCAAACACAACCCACAGACAAAGCTCTTATACCAACTGTTGTTCCCTCATCACATCACAAGGAAAAAAACAATACAGTAAAGCCTTGTGCCCTGCTTTTCCTACTTTCTCACATCTTAATTTATGGATTGTTGGGTCTTACCCGCCTGGCCTCGTCCTCCAGCCGCCCAAACACAAAGATGTCTGGGAGCGAATGTAGGCCAGGGAGATGCAGGGCTGTGGGCACAAAAGGCAGCGGAGGTGGATAGATGAATGGAGGGCAGGAAGAGTTTTCTCCTCTCCCGCCTTAAATCACCAACAACCTCCGACCGAATGCCCTCCCGCACTTGCGCATACGTTTGCATACTAATTAGGTCAAACGTCTGCCTCCTTGGAAGACAGAGCGGGCGACTGTCTGTCCTTTTGTTTCTCCGCCCATCTTTTATTTCCCACTAAAACATTAACATGGGTGAATAAATGTCCTTCTTGGGTGTAGCCAGGCATGCTTTGCATCGGAGAAAAAGTGATAACAGATGATGAACACCACTGTTGTTGGGCAGACTGTTCCCTCTCTTTATTGTAGTTCATAAATGAAGGAAACCCTGCACATAAAGACTCACTTATGATTCATTTGTTTTTTTTGTTCATTATTACAGCCAGCGACTCCCCAATTGTGATCTCAACTTAATGGTTAATGTTAATGTTTTTAAACTCTTTGAGGTCATACTGGGTTACTCAGCTATTACCAAATTGTATCTTTAAACAGAAATCAGCAAGCTCAAAATCAGCTGAGAACTAGAATTATCGCAGATTTACAATAATTTACTAGAGATTAATCAGTTTAACCAAAGTCCCGCACTATGGGTTCATTGCCTTCCCGATTATTTCAACACATGTATGACAGACTGTATGAGCTTACAGAATGAGATACTGCTTTTACACCAAGCTGTCAAGTGAGCAACGGATGCATATCACGCGTCAGTGTGAAAGGGTTGTCCCATATCTCCTGACCCACACTGACCCGCCTCGTGAAACATCGTAGATGCAGCATCAGCTCACCGCAGAAGAGACCTGCGTCTCTACAACTTTACAACATATGGACGGATTAGGGCCAGTGGCCTCAGCGGTCAGAGTTCTCATGTCCCTCAGTATGAAGGTATACATCTCTGAAAAAGAAAAATTAACATATCCAGTAAATGTGTCTGTTGCAGGCCTCTAATAAGCCCACCCAATGGTCTCACTCAGCCAGTATGAAAAGATTAGACAGGCTACCTGTCTGTCTACCTGCATACCTGTCTGCCTGCACACACTCTGTACTTTGTACTCTGCACTCATTGCATATGAGTCTTCCACAAGGCTAGGTGGATGTATTGCTAAAGCTGTTAGCGGTGGCACAGGATTGGCAGAGAAAGTGCAGCCAATGCTAACATGCTAGCTTGACAGCAGTGAGTACTAACAATAGCCATGTTTGTTGTTTATGTTCATTATGATACTTTTAGGTGTTTTTCTTACAGACATTATGGAGTTGGATATGTGTTAACATTAGTGTGTCATTTAACAGAGTTGTTTATTAATGTATTTATTAAAACAAAAAAAAGCTGCGAGCACTTGTTGAATGTAGTGAACTAGCCGCTAACACACCTCCCTGCTGGCCAGCTCAAGCTACAGGGCAGTCAGTGTCTGTGTAGGCAGAGTGTGTTCATGTGTTTTAGAGGAGCGACTCTGAAGGGAAGGGCTGGGATTTCTTCAGTTGGGAAACTTTCAAAGTTTAGCTTGCTCTTGCTGGTTTCTACAATCTTACCAATCTCAGCTTTAACCAAGCGCTGTGAGTTGCTGTATCATAACCAAAACATGTTGAGCAACTTTGGACTTTTCCAGTCTGTGCCCATAGAGGTTTTTACCACAATTTATCCATGAACAATTGGTTAGGCCTGGGTATTAAAGTAAACAAAACCAGTACTCTGCTATTAATGTAATGTAGAAAACTGGCAGCAGGCAAATGATGTTTTAACGAGATAACCCTAACCCTTTAAATAAAGAGTAAAAAACCTCGTAGGGTTGATCTACAGATCACTTGCTTTGGCTCTTGCACACCTTATATTCCACAGGCCCACCTACATTTCTATTTCTTTCTATAATTATGCTGGGTGTACCTAATTGTGTGTACATCAAGCAAACAATAAATTCTCCTAACTTCTGCCTTGCCCTGTTACAAGTGTGACATTAGATGTTATTTTTATTCTTTCATACTCTTTGCAATAGAGCGGCACTGTGGGAAGAGGAATCCACGCTCTCTTATCATCTGGGAAGGTTTACAACTGACTCGACATCTTGTTCCCTGACTTTCCCAGGGATCAGATTAGGGAGGCTGGAGAGATAACAGACAGAATCCAATTGACATTAACATACCTCGGCCTCATGTGGGAAAACAGAGAGAGAGAGGGGATAAAAAAATTCCTTTTAGCTGCATGTCTTCCAGGGGCCCTCTGTTTAATTGCATTATTGCTAACGAAGTGATGATGCAATTACAAGAAAGAGGCCCTCTTTCTTTATCTTCTCATGAGAGTCACGTTAGTTTCAGCCTGGACTGGGGTCATGAAATCACAGAACACGCATTCTACCCGTGCTCCTCTTCTTTCAAACACACTTTCCGTCTGTCTGCACTCTACAAGACACGTCACCCTTCATCACCTTCCATCACCCGCCGCCATGCCACATTGACAGGGCAGAGCGGTGAGGTCTCCTGAATCAGTGCTTTCATGTTTGTGCAAGCGAGTTTGAGATTCAGTGATTATTTGTTTATTTCTGTGATGGAGGAGCGGCCGTGGTGCTCAGGGGCTTTTTATCATCCCACTCACTTCCTGGATTAGAGCGGGTATAATCATACAGAGCATGAATATTCATGAGGCAAGGGTCTGTGAGAGAGCGAGAGAGACTGACAGTCACAGACAGACAGACAGGCAGAGCACAAACACTCCTCCACACACTCACACACAGTCAAAGTTACACTCACGGGTGAATAACATGCACACACCATGATTTTAAATATACTTACGACAACATGAAATGTTCACAGTAGCTCTCTTATAATGTTAAAATCATTTTCAGAAGACATTACAAACCATATTTAGTTTAAGTGCCTCATATACTTTTGATATTTCATGTTTGTTATGCAGTTGAGACCTTGATATTTCTGGTCTGTAAGTTGCTGTCAGAGGTCCTCCGAAATGTAGCTTCAATGCAACTATTCAACACGTTAGCACTCTCAACTCGTCAAATACAGCAGCTTGGTCAGTGGCCTTAAGTTTCAAACTATGATGTACTACCTTCCCCTCTAGTGTCAGTTTGCACATGAAGGGCTCCGCGGTTAAGCTAGCAATAATACGTAATATACAATGTGCGATTATATGTTATATATGTTTTTACATTATGATACGTTAGAATTGTCTTGGTTTGGTTTAGCTACCAAAACTGGGTTTATGAAAAATTAAAATAACTGTTTAGTCTTAACCAATGCTACGTGAGTGATGTTCTTATGTCACTTACATGAGTTGCGTAATTTAGATGTGAACCTCATCTTCAGAGGGAAAGTCCTGTGTATGACCCATCCAACCACCCCTGACTTAGACTTTTCCTCATTCTTTTACTACCATATATATATATATATATATATATATATATATATATATATATTATGCACTCCAGCTAGCAGATCCACCTCAACTTTGGTCAGGGAATCCTCAAGGTCTTGATGATGGCATGTGGTGAAGATTCTGAAGACTCATTGGACACTGAGCAAGAAACATTATGGCATGTAATAGGAAGTTGTTACAACTTCTGTGTACAGTAAATCATCCAATCTTTCCAAAATGTTTTGCATGTTTGATCAGAATCCCGCCCAAAATATGTTTACATGCCAATTAGGAGCTATAGTCATTGCGCCACCTACTGGCACCAGGCAACCGGAAGTGGGCCTTATCTGACAATCATTATTTCATTCACATGAAATTTTCATGGTGCGGTCTTTCATGGCATGCTTAAACCTAACGTCTAATCAACCGATCAAAGTCCATGAACAATGATAACAAAAATAAAATAACATCATGGTTATGATTGTAATGTTTAAATCTACCAGTGTTTATCAGCTGCAGATTTACCAGCCCTCTGTGTTGGACATAAACCTTTTGGGCCAGTATTTCACATGGTCCCTCCATGTAGACAGAAAATGATGTTAGCAGGAAAATATATTCATTCAGAGCTAATTGGTTAGGGTAAGAAGACGACAGCAACAGTAACAGTTAGAGCAACAAAAAACGAATTTCAATTCTGTGATTACCAAGCCATGTTGTATGTCCTTTCCAGAAAGATAAATCATTGTGTGTAAATCACATCACTCCAAGGACAGTCATTAATTTATAACCCTGAGGGTTGATATCCTTTACAGGATAACATATTGGCCAGCTACGCACAGTCATTGACCTCCAAGCTAATGAATTCTCAGCTAATGAGGACACACTACAACTAGTAGTTTCCTCTAAATGCATGAAATGCTGAATCCTTCAATATTTGCAGTCCCTTCACAACCGCGCTCTTCTCCTCAAAAGAGTGACATTTTCTCGGGCTCTGTCTTAAATAAACATCCACACGGTGGTCCCTTTAACTGAATGTCTTCTCTTTGTGGCTCTCTTGAGAGGAATTGACTTTAAGACACTGCTTTGCTTGCTTCACAGCCTTAAAACTGGCAGCAAATCCACTAAAACTGCTCTGCCTTTGCTTTCTCAGAACTGGATTTACTCTGGTTTGTTCCGGAGCTCTCCCTGACTCTGAGGGTGTCTTGCAGGTTTCCAAGCAGGGGGGCGTGAGCTAAAATCGGCCTGGTGACCTACACAGCTGACGGGATCAGCAGACCATGCTCTCCTCTCTGTCTTCTTCCTGCTAATCAGCAGCATAACATCAGTATTTTTCTCTTAATTTGAAAAGTAATTTGGACATGATGGCTCACATCCCTGCCCTTCATTAGTTCACTGTGGTAGAGCATGTAATGAGAGCCTCGAATGTCTACAGATGTCTTCTCAGGCTACACTTGTAGCTAATGAACGTGAATGTGAGGCCATTGCTATTTTACACAGACTTTCTAGCTTTTTTTTTTTTTTTATCATTTGCATATTCCTTATCAGAGCTGAACATATGACAGACTGGCATAGATTATCCTTTTCATCTTGTGATAACCTGCACCATACATCTAGGCTGTTTTTAAGGCTCAGGCCTCCACTGATACACTGTGCAGAAGGAATTGCATCTTTTCTTTGTCATTACTCAGTCAAATCTAAACATAAAGACATCATACGCATACTGCTAGAATCAGAGCATCTTACTGTAGCTGTCACTTTCACCGATTTTTCACCGATGAAGATAAATGTCCATTCATCAGTTCAGAAATCATATCAAAAAGGAACTTCAACTTCAGCTTTTAAGTCGTAACAATAAATAATAATCAGTCATAATAATCAATCGGCCGCTCACATTTGCAGCTGCTTTGTAAACTCAAGCTTGGTGGTACTGAACAATTTGTCCGGGCTTAAGAAGAAGGAATGTCAGCTGTTTTCTTGGTTTGAGCTCACATTTCACTTCAATAACACAAGATTATCTGAGAGTAAAGTCACACCGCTAACTTCAAGTGCTTTGAACACAATATAGAGGAGAATGTGATTGTTCCAGGGATGTAAGCTTGACGAAGCTTGTTAATAGGACACTTTACATGATAACTTTTAAAACATAAATTAATACGGGGGTACCCTGTGGTTTAGGGGTTAGTATGCTGGTAATATGAAATATGATGTCCCTGGTTGAAGTCTGGTCAGGGACCTTTGTTGCATTTTTCTCTCCCTCATCTCCTGTCATCTCTCCTCTGTATGTAATACAGAAGTGTCCCAAAAGTACATGTATTATGAGATGAGATAATGGGCAGTTTTTGTTTTTGTGCTTGGAGTGATTTTGGTAAAGAGGAAGCATAATGTTGCCATGCAATAAGTCACCATGTACTATCCCTCTTTCATTCAGTCAATATTTCTTCAATCAGTTTCTCAGCCTTTTTGGCTTGTGACCAGTTTGTCATAGTTATGCCCACCTGTAACTCATCATCACTGATTCAGTAACTCAACCAATTATATGTCCTGAAATAATGCAGTAACTTACCAGAAAACAGGAAGAAGAATCTGCAGCAATGCATGTGTGTTGGTGAGATTATATTTTGGTGCCCCGTTGCTCTGAGCTTTGTTGAAAAGTCAGGCAATCTCCAAAGTTTCATGGCGATCAATCTAGCATGGCTAAAAAAATCAAAGATTAGGAGGGACTGAAGAAGTGAAGCAAACCTTTTGCAGCAGAAATGTGTGCACTCTCCCTGTCTACTAGCCATGGCCAAAGCACCCCAGCCCATTGATACCATGCAAAACCATACAAAATTTGTTTTATTCAACACAGTCACTCAACAGTAAAAGTGAACAGTCTTGATTTTCTTTGTCTAATCTAAATTTGGCAACAACCTCTGGATTATTTCTTACAAAATCTGACCACACGCAATGGATTTACATACGTCAGCAAACCATGTTCTGAGGGCTGAGGTGGTGGCACTGCAATGATACACCGACAGGATATCAAGACCAGCCTCATCCCCAATCCACCTGCTTCCTCATTTCAACACCTGACTTTTGAAAACTCTAGTCCCACGCAGGTATGGCTGTTGTGTACCGTCCTCCAAAGCCAAACCTATCGTTCCTTTCCGACATTCTGACCCAGAATTGTTACCTCTCACCCTCCATCATCTTTCTTGTCGATTTCAACATACACTTTGACTCCAATACAATCGCAGACACATCCTGGATCTGGTGTGTTCCACTGGGCTCACTGTACATCAACTCTCTGGCTCCGATCATACCATCTCTGACCTCTATCATGGCTATTGACATCCCCACCCCTTCCCCAAAAACAAATGCAAACAATCAGTTTCTGCCATTTCTCCTTCCACTCTCTCCTCCTGCCTCGATCAGCCTGTACCCATCAAAACCAAAACAGTCTCCTTTACCCACTCTGGTCCTCGGTACAATCCTGACGTTTCTCAGATGAAAACCTGTGGCCATCAGTTAGAAAAACGCCGCAACAAAACAGGTCTCTCAGTTACTCTGGTCCCAACACAGAACTGAAACAGCCCTCCTCAAAGTCACGCTGCTGACAGTCTGATGTTGGCAGCCTCAACATCATCATCCTACTCGTCCTCAGTGCAGCATTTGACACCTACAACCATTCCATCCTTCCCTCCATCCTCAAAACCTTTTTCTCCTCTCCTATGGAGTTATTTTTGTCTTTATTATGCAATCAAACAGAATAGAGTTAAGAGAAAAACTTTCAACACTGCAATTAACGAATGTATTATTGCAAGTAAAATAAATTTGTGATTAAAAATGTATTAATGCAAATCCAAACTACTTCCATGCTCCGCTCCTGCTGACTTCTCCGTGGACTTCAAAAGTGGGTGCTGCCAAGCTGTCACTCCGATCGACACTGGCCAATAGAGACGTGTCTTACATCTTTCAGAGTAGGTCCCGCCCCCCAATACGCAGCTCAACAGTGAGTAAAACTTTTGGATTTGCATTAATACATTTTTAATCCCAAATTTATTTTACTTGCAATGATACATTTTTTTAATTGCAGTGTCGATAGTTTTGCTCTCAAATCTATTCTGTTTGATTGCATAATAAAGACAAAAATAACTACACTCTCCAGGCTGCTCTACTTCTCAGATATCAGCTCATCAGCATCAACAACTGCAAATCCTCCACTGCTCCCCTCTCTTTCCCCAAGGTTCAGTTCTCGGCCCCCTCCTCTTCATCCTATACATGCTCCTCCTTGGCCCTACAACCTGCCATCATGGACTTCAGTTCCACTGCTCTGCTGATGACATCCAGCTCTACATCTCCACCAAAGCAATGCTCTCTGTCGCGCACTCAACCCTGACCAACTGCATCATGGAAATACAGTTCTGGCTCCAAACCAGCTTCCTCAAACTGAACTGTGACAAATCTGAAATCATTATCATCGGTCCCAAAGCTCTCACCAATTCCACCAATAACTTCTCCCTCATACTGTGTTCACCTCCCCTCACATCCTCTTCATCTTCAACCAAACCCTCTCCGTTGATTAACATGTCAAGCACATCACCAAAGCAGCCTTTTTCCACCTCAAAAACACCGCCCGTCTCCGTCCATCCCTCTCCCACTCAGCAGCAGAAAGTCTCATCCAAGCATTCATTACTTCCAGTCTGGACTACTGCAATAGTGATCTCTGCGGTACATCCTCCAAACACCTCAAGAAACTCCAATACACTCTGCTGCAGCGTGCCCACCCACTCCTGTACCCATGACCACATCACTCCCATCCTTCATAACCTCCACCAGCTTCCCATCCCCCGACATATCCACTTTAAACTCTTCCTCATTACACTCCATAACCTGTGTGTGGTCAAGTTTGCAATAATATGTAATATGCAACGTCTGGTTAGACTTTCAAGATAAAGCTTGCTAAAAAAACAAACAATTCATATATTATGGCGTATTACGACTTTTGGACTCAAAAACAAAAAAAACAAACCTTTTTCTAATGTTAGAGGAAATGTCCCATTACATAACATAGTTCTTACATATCACCTCACATTCTCCTCCACATTGTGTTCAAAAGACTTGCAGTTATCAGTGTGACTGTACTCTCGGACAATCTTGTGATACTGAAGCGAAATGTGAACTCAAACGAAGACAACAGGTGACATTCCTTCTACTAAAGCTTGGAGGCTGAACAGGTCTTCCTATATCACCGAGCTTGGGTTTACATAACAGCTGCAAACGTGAACATCATCATCTCCATATTACTCCGTTCATCTCCATCAGCAGGAAGCCCAGTGTGTTAACAGCTGCAGATGGGGACTTGCTATAAACAAACCCTGTCTCACACTGAGGTCTACAAGGAGGAATTTGCTCCCCATGCTCACCCCATCTTGGTTTTCTCATTTACATTTTTTTTTTGTCTATATTTTCTTCTCATCTGGAGGCTCCAGCAAACCCCTTATCATCCATCTCAGTATTCCTCGTTTTTATTGCACAACTGTGTAGGATACCACACATAAACACAAGTCCACAGTTCAGGGGGGAAAAGAATCCTGCCCTTTAAATTCTGTCTCTCTCGGTCTCGTGGGTTTATACAAAGCCGGGGAGGGTTTGCGTGTCAGTGACAGGGGCCTGTGTGGGTATTTATATACCTCTTCTATGAGTCACAGCAGGGGAATCACATTAGCTATGGCTGCACTGTCACCATTGGACTCCTCTACAGGGTCCTCTCTCTCTCAACTGCTCCCCTATCTCACTCTCTCTGTCTCTGTTTCTAAAACTAACCAGACCCCCTTATTTTAATCCGTGCAGGTCCTAGGAGAAGTCATGAAATATTTTCAGCTCCAGATGTCTCTAAATAAGCGTTATGGCATGGCGGTTAATGGCGTGTCATATCCTGCCAAGGCCAGGCTGCCTGTGTAAGCACTTCAGGGAGTTGTGGGTGAAAGGGGGCTGTTTGGGGACTGGCTGATGATAGCTATGGAGGAGTATTAGCCCACAAGCAGTGAGAAATAGCTCAAGTGATGCAGTGGGCTCTGTTGCACTGCTGGGTACTCATGGTGTGGAGTGCATGGCTGCTGGCAGACTGTACAAATAGAGTTTTTGGAAGAGTGATACCAATGTGTTTTTTCAAGATTAATTCGAAAAATTGCGAAAGTCCTCTAGTTGGCTGTTTTACTCAGAGATGGACATGGAGTTCTGTCTATCTCTCTGTTAGTCTAAAGACGGAAGAGTTCAGATGAAAGCCAGTAGGTGAGCTTGAGTTTTCAAATATTTTTCTTTATAATAAAATACAGTCTATTCATCATATAATACACGTTAGCAGATGGCCAACTTCCGTCATCAGAACACCTTTCTTTAGAGCGTAAGAGGAAGTTGAAGCACAGAGAAGAATTGCACTGTGTTCAGAGCATATTTAGTGATGACAGAACAAAACAGTCCAGTAAGGTGATAGAAATTACATCAATGTCACAACATGTTGACTAGAAAATGCACCAGTGTCTTTGTTGCTGTTATTTACATCTTTCCAGATTCAAAAAATCCACTATAAGAACTGCATTAGTTCTTTAATAGTCACAGAGCAACAGCATGGTATTTCTTACCATACCACCAGGGTAAGCAGTACCCTGGACCATGTTTATACAGTCATTCCTGGCAGCTACTAAGTCCTCATTTTGGACTATAAGATCATATTTCCCTGCTTCCTCTGCCAACTTACTTCCAGTTGACAAAAAAGGTCAATCAAACAAAGAACTGGTGTGCTCAACTCAAAAGTCTTATGTGTGTAATGGGTAGCGACCCAAAAATCACAAAAAAAAAGACCCCTATTAAACAGAAGCCAGGGACCTGGCAGAGATTCACCACCAGCTGATACAAATCATCGTAACAATAACTATAAATATGCAAAAGACTAGTATGAAACTTTAAGTAATAAGTAATTTTCAGTTTCTCTATTCCAGAGACAACAGGGTGCCCTGGGACAGACTCCTGACAACTTGTATTGATATACGGCAGTGTGTAAAAAGTTAAGGCATATGTAATGATCTTCTGGCAACAATCTATATTCTTCTTCTGTGATATTACCTGTTTAATTAATGCCCAATCAATAGTATTTCTAATTTGGTCTGAGAACTTAAGTGTGGGATCATAACTCAGCAGTGTAGAAATCTGTCTCAGTCAGTTGATTCATTACCTCAGTGCAGTTAAATTCTTTATGTTGCTATTTTACAAACTCTCACCCTTTGTCAGCACTGAATATTACAATCGACTCAGCATTAGCAAGCTCTTTAAGGGCCAGCCTATCTTGTGGAGATAAATTGGAAAAGCATGCGTTACCATCAGGAGAAGAAAAGAGAAAATGAACATCATCTTCAAGAAAATGACAAAATGTCTCTTCAGAGGCACAGGTCAACGAAGGGATAAGTCAACTTTTGGGCTTAAATCTTGCCCGTCTGTAAAACAAGCATCTTAATTTTACTGTAAATGAAGAGTTCAACGTTCGTAGTAAACAGATCAGCATCTTTAGAGGGCACAAAATAAAGGCCTTTAGATAACACAGCAGTTTAATAATGACTCAGCTGTCTTTTACACAATTAATTATACTGGAGGCCTTCTACCTCCCAGGCGTGTCGGTCTTGTCTTGTGGCTGGCTGTGTGGGGCTGTGGTTTCAGTGCCAGACTGGGACAGCCAGTGATATACGCTGTCAATCAGAAAGCCTGGATAAATGGAGAGGCGAGGGCCCTATCCATACTACAAGAATACAACAACAACACGCTGCCAGAGCAGTATGACTGAAAGCTGACATGACACAAGGAGGCAATCAGACATCAGCAGTGACTGGCTAGAGACCTCAAGGATATGTGGCAGACGATCCAAAACACTGCACGCTGCAAAAGTATCATATGAGGCAGATGTTGCCTGGTGAGCTTAACATGCTTAATGCTCATCTTGATCTACTAAATAAAGAGTAAGCTGTAACGTGCACTCCGCCCCCAGAGGAATGGTCAGTGTGAACAGCTAATGTGAGAACAATCCTGCTGATATGAATAAAGCTGCAAGGCCTGATAACATCCCTGGCCGTGTTGTAAGAACATACGTCAATCAACTAGCTAATGTAATTACTGACGTCCTCACTCTCACAGGAGATTGTTCCTACCTGCACCCACAAAGTCTGCAGTGTCTGGACTAAATGACCACTGCCCTGAGGCACTCGCCCCCATCCTGATGCAGTGCTTTGAGAAGAGAATATTCCACCATTCCACAGCAAAGGATGCCATCTCCACTTCCCTCCACACAGTCTTCACATACCATGAAAATAACAAGACCTAAATCAGAATGCTGTTGATTTCAGCTCAGCTCAATATTTTCAGTTCACAACACTAAACTATTTTCCTTCGAGAGGGTACGAGATCTTGAGGAGATGGTGAAAAGTTTACAGTTAATTACTTGTTTGTCTGGTTTTGCAGATATGACACATGCCGTAATGTTGAGCCACAAAGCTATGAGGAGTTTTCCGAAGTTAGCCTTTGCAAGAGAAAAATCGATAGTCTCTTTCCATCCAAGCGTCTCCCCTGACCCTGCACACAACCCAAGTGCTAATATCACGGCCTGCTTAGCAGAACACACACACACATGCACATGCACACAGAAACATTCACAGACACAAGCACACACATACACATACACACACACACACACACACAATCATACACAGACACTGAGCATCTAGAGATGAGGGTTTTCTGAGCCGCTGGTCAGCGAGGAGCTGCTGCTTTATTATCTGCTCGGCTTTGTCCAGTGGACGGCAGCCAACACACAGACCCCAGCACCCCCTCTCTGAGTTTTCTCTCTGACTCAGCTGAATCCTCACAAAACACCGTTGTCTGTTCCTGTGATCCAGACAGCAAAATAAAACAACACATCAGTTTGTCAGCTTGACTTTCATGCATTGTCTTGTAGAAATAATAAACCTAAATGTTGTAACATTCTGACAGATATAAGTAGGGTGTCTATATATTTCAATGGTAGCCCCGTTCTTTCTTAAAAACAATATAGTCTTTCAATGCCAGACCAACAACTCTGTAAAGACACCAGAAGCATTGTACACTGTCATAAACTTGATTTACAATATGTGTGAAAAATGATCTCAACTCAAGGTCCAAAGCTGGCTGTTTCAGAGCTTTCAACTATATCTCTGTATTAGTACAATAAGTACACTTTAACTTAGAAATATCGACATGTTCCAAGATTTCAGCAATGCATTTGTTTAGTACAGTCTTACCATAGAGTAAAGGATAGAACCGATGGCCAGAGCTGTCAACATTAAATTCAAGATATAATAAACCTGAGTTTACTTTTAAAATGGTGTCACCACCTATGGATCAGGGTATACAACGCATTCTGTCATGATGATGATGCGTCTTTATTTCATAGCAGCATTTGGGAGCCTCTCTGATGTCAGGATAGGAGGCTCAGAGCTGCACCTAATCTGTTTAAATTTCATGATTACCGTACAGAACACACATTCTGAGAGAACTGTCACTTTTCATTCTCCCTGCTAAACAAATATGATGAGCGCTGTGGAGAGTGAAATGTAGACTCAGTGAGATTATCTCTGAGGATAATCTCTGTTTTTAATTAGATAATTTAATAACTGTCAGAAAAAGACTTTGAGATGCTCCGGTTTTGTTGATTTTCTCTCGTTTTTGAGTGTCGTTAAATCTTTACTTCAAGACCAGGCAGCAAGTGCACTTCACGCCTTACCTCTGAGCCACTGGAACATGACTCACGGAGCATTCGGTCTAATAGAAACACTACCATGCTTTATTTCCTATCATCCGGTGTTTTCTTTTAAAGACCTTCACAGCAGAAGAAGCTTTGTACAGTCTAGGAAACTCATGCATTCACACATCCAGGCTACACGGAGCAACATCAGCATTCATCTGGAGTCGTGCTTCTTCACTTGACAAAAATAGGTCCGTAGGTTTTTTACTTTCTTTTAGCTCTGTTTTGGAGACCACTAACTTCTAAGAAAAATATTTGGCTCTTTAGCAGCTAAACGCTTTACTATCATCACCAGCTAGTACCTACTACCACTTTCACACCAGAAAACACTAGAAACACTAGAAAACCCCAATTACACCAGTCCCTTAGCTATTTTACTCTTCCTAACCAATGTCATGAAATTGAGGTCAAAACCTCTATAAGCAAAGCCACCTGAGTGAGGTTTAATGAGTTGCTGAAGCAGCCTGACACTCAGCAGTAGCCTCCTTTTCATCTTTTTGTCTTTTTATGCAAGTTGTGTACACAGCTAGCATTAACATATTGGCTAACTTCAGCTATAAATATGTAACAGGTAAGTAGCCTTTTTTTTCCATTGGTGGACTAGCATTCAGCCTATTTTGCTGTGTTCCCAAGTTTTCTTGCTAGTGACCAACCTCACGTGTCATTGTAAAGCTAAAGTGTATTAAATGGTTTATTCTCTGCAGCAATAATAATTCTGAGCCAGTACTACACATCCCCCACCTTCCTTTTCACAACACACATAAAATGCACACACACATGCGCACGCACGCACACACACACACACACACACACACACACACACACACACACACACACACACACACACACACACACACACACACACATAAAGCATGCACAGTGTTCCCTGCTCCACAACATAGCCACCTCATGGAACATAATCACATGTTAAATCATAAATATTCACCACTGATTAAACGATTAGAAAATTAATCTCTCCAGCATGCTAACTCTGCTAATCCTAAACCCTGAGGAGTAAACAAACTGGTGTTCAGGGCAGATCAATAAACTCCCCAGAGACAGACAGAGACAGAGAGGAGGAAAAAGGGACAGACACAACGCTCTGATAGCTCATGTTCAAAATACGTTGTATTCTGTATGATTTTTGATTTCAGTCACTTTTTCTTTCAAAGACATTTCAAGAAAAACATGGTGCCAATTGCTGTCTGTTAAGTCAATTTAAATTAAATGGGAATCAATTCATTGATTACTTCTACAAATTAGGATTGTTGACAGAGGTAGTGCACTGCAGAAGGATCAGTCTTTGGCTTGTCACCGGCATGAATAATTAAGTTGCAGACATTCCGGAGCAGAGAGGCAGATGAGTGTAGCTGAGATGGAAGAGAAACATGTAGCGGAGAAGTATCATCATTGTAACAATGGGAGTAACAATGGTATAAACTGACATGTTCTGTAGTTCTGTGGCATGAGGCATGGACTGTAAGTCCTGTCTTCAATTACTGAGTCACAGTCTCATGACCCAGTATATCACCGAAGACTTCAAAGAGTATGTCTTGTATGAGATGAGCATATTTCTTACAAAATTACACTTTTAGAAAAGATGAAACATGAATTGTGCTGTTCAGTTTCTAGTTTAGTTTCTTACCTCTAAAAACACAAATGAACTGTAGCATTGTAACTGGGCCGGCCCCTTGGAATAGGCAGTATAGGGGCGCCATCCATCTATAGGGGCGCCACAAATGAAGGAAGAAAGAAAAACATTAAAATGATTAACTTTTACTGTTTTTTACTAATACTATTTCAATAGTGTTATTTCTAGTCCACATCAACATAACTACGTAACCTATTAAATGTTAAGCTTCCTGCAGCATCAAACAGCGCATCACCTCCTCTTAATTGGCTTCCCTAGCACCGTCAACACACTGGAGCTACCTGTGACTAAAACTTGACAGCTGATCAACAATCATGTAAAAAAGAAGAGGAGAGAAGAGGAGGAAAAATGGGAAAGAGATGGAGGTTATGTAATGAACTGTATGTAGTTACTGTTGGAGCAGAGTGTTACTAGTTTACTTGGAAGATAGTAATGTTAGCTTATTTAATAAAAAGCTAGAGTTAATTTCAGTTACTCCACCTCATATTCATTAGAGCATGTTGGAAAGACTATCCGGGTGTTTTGGGGATAACCTACGAAATAATTTTGAGAAATACACTTTACTTTTTAAGTGTGATGCACCAACAATCCACTGTCTTCTACTGACATCTCAGTCAAGTTCGCCAAGCTATGTTAGTCAATTAAAATGCTCTCCCATTCTTAGCTTGAATTAATAGTTTCAAGCCCCTGTATTTTCAAGTCAAAGCAACTCCACTACATTTTAGAGACAAATATTTACATTTATTTGACAGAATTAGTTACTTAAAATTAAGATTTTACACAGTGGATAATGTAACAAGCTTTTAAAATTAAAACACATTATGCACCAAATAGTGAATTTCCCCTCAAAACTTCTCACATTGTTTAATTTCAGTAAATGTTTAAATGATCCAATATCTCACCAAAAGCAAAGGTTAGAGAAAAAGTCAAAATTGTTTTTACTCCCATTAATCCTCTCACGACCCCTCAGATTCATCTGATGTCCCTGTACATAGAACTGTAGATTAAATAGTTCAAACTAGCTCTGCCTCCAACAGCGACAACAGACAAGAACAAATAATCTTATTATGTCATATACAATAATATATCAGTCAGAGGGGCCAAACCAGTATTTTAATTAAGTGAAGGATCTGAATACTTCTTCCACCACTGGCTCTAATGTGGCTTAGGTTCTATTATTGGCTGGTTTCACCATCAGCAGCTTTATTTATTAATATAATGTAACCCAGTGGTCACATACACTCCTCTGCTCTCTTCAGATGCATTTTGAAATATTTTGTTCCCACGCCTGTGGATCCTCGGCCACCTGCTGACACCTCCACCCTTCAGCACCTTCCAGCGATGCAACAGCAAGCGCTCCTGTCCCCCTCACCTCAGACAAGACCAACGATGCAGCATCAGCTTCTACTGTCCCCTCCATGTCAGCACAGCTGGGCTCAAGCTCATTAAAACCTATCTGAGATCTTCTGTGGGGCAAGAACGTCTGCGTGGACTTCCCATCATTAGAGTAAATCATGTGGTGTCTCAACAGATGTCTGCATTATGCATGTCGTGATGTGTTTTATGTAATATAGTCTTTTTTGTGCAATAGTTTTATTCATATTGTATTTATATTTTGTTTTATGCTGTTGTTTCTTTAATACTATGTTATTTCTACAACAAAGAAAATCGACATAAATTAATGCGTCTTCTGTGTGAGTGTATGAACGTGATTGGTGTGTGATGGCACCGGCTTAAATCTTGCCTTGGGTACCAAATTGGTCAGGGCCGGCTCTGAGTTGGCATACTGCAATATCACAACTAAAGGGTTGAGTATGCTTGAAACAAACTACTTTGATGCCGTGTCGTACAGCCGTGTTTAAGGCTGTTATGAGCGGTTACACTAGGAAGGAGGGTGGGGAGCCATCCATCATAGCATCCTCCTGGCTGCATCCTATTCCATAACAAATCACACAAATGGTGCAAACCATTGGAAAGTCTTTCCGACAAGCCATTCCTGGTGTTTGATCTCATTGTTTACACAAATAGTGAAAAAGACTCCTTCACTTTCTCTCTCTTTCCTGGAAAAGCTTGGCCTTCAGCCATCTCTGGAGAGAAAAGTATGGTATTTGTAATGTAATTGTGGTTTGCAGAAACGTTAACTGCTCACATTTTATCCTGGTGAATGGGCTGTACCAATTGATGAGAAATTTCAGTAACCTTTGTGTTGTAAGTAGTACAGTAAAACAGGAAATCACAGACATATATTGTATCGATGTTATACTGTATATATGAATGTTTGTTATGTTAATATATTCTGAAAAGTCTATGCAGTATTATTTTAATATATAGCTGAATCTGCATTGATGTTAGATTATCAAAGAATCAATCCAGTCTAAATCCTCCTGAACTGTTTACAGACTCATCAGGTCTGATAATATCAAACATTTTATATTTACTATTTAAAATCTAGATGATTACACCTAATATAATATAACAGTAAACAATGTAGCCCTTGAGGCTAACATTAGCTAGCACACAACTGATAAAAGAAACTTAAAATCTCACCTCCAGCTCTCTCTGAAGAATAGAAAACCTGTGTTCATCCAGACTCTGTTTCTCACTGCGACACGTTAATACAGCAAGTTGTTGCACCATGCTTATCTCCATTTTGTTTACGTCTGCTTCCCCATGAGATCAATGAGAGGTATCACGTGTGACTCCAGCTTCAGTCTGCAGAGCCATGAAGTCAGAGCGCTGAAGCCACAACCCCACTGCTGCACAGAGCGGTGTTCACTGTTTATTCCAAATGTATTATGTATTGTGCGACCAAATTGCATCAAATTCGACACTACCCTTCCTTGTGTTCACTGCAACACGCCTGCCGAGTGTGAAGTACGTGGGATGAATGGATCTCAAGATATGTGAATAACATATAGACTCACCGACAGAGATTACTTTAGATTAGATTTGCTTTATAGTTAGGTAGATATCTGATTTCTGAGCATCACGAACATCCCAAAGTGACCCTTTGTATTGTTAGAATCATCAGGAGTCTCAAAGAGCCATATCAGTCAGTCATTTGATGCCATTTATTTGTCAGCAGGAAGTCGCGCTGCCAGCTCAACTCTGCCAACTGTCACAAACATCCTCAGACAGCTATTATAGTCGGTATTGTCACCATCTGTTTAATGGTTGCTAATGTTTTGTGCGCAACTGCAGCATTAAGAGGTCACATATTTCTTTATATAGCACCATGAGGCCATGATGTTGTCTTTTGTTGTGAGTATGACTATGTTTTGTGTGATACTGTTTATGCTACATGTGAACTTTGTGTGACTCAGCCGTGCGTCTGTTCATGTGTGTGTGTCAGATTATTCTCACAGTTGAGTCATAGGTCATTAAGATGCTTGGCTGGCTTTTATGCTGACGGCCTCATAAATGGATGAGAAACGCTTGTCCTTCACTATGGCTGCTCTCCATCTTGTAACGTATGACATGACGAGACATGACACACATGCACACACACACACACACACACACACACACACACACACACACACAACACACACACACACACACCACAACAGACAAACAGAAAGAGAAAGAAAACACCACCTACCACCGTTCTACCTCGTAACTAACTGACTAATCAGATTACACACACACAGTTGAGTATTGCATGTTTGAATAAACAACAGAGTCACTCTTTAATACAAAGTATGTATGCACGAAGAAATTAACTAGTTCAGCAAATATTGTGAAGTTATCAGAAGGGATTCTTTTCATGGCTGTAATGTGTCTTCATTCATGTTCAGCCATGCCAGCTACATGGCTTCAGCACTGTCATTTGGTAGATCCTCCCCCTTTGGTCCAGAATGTCTTGACTATTAATGAATGAATGAATTCTTTCCAAGAGGAAGAATCCCACTGACTGTAATGATCCCCTGACATTATCTTTCACCACAATCAGAAGATGGTTTTGTGTGAAATGTTTTAACAACTATTTGAATTGGAACATTCACGGTCCACAGAGGATGAATAGTCAACCCTGTCTCATATCATGTGTAAAGCTATATTGGCCCACAGTGCAAAAAGTAACTGTTTCACAATAACAGCTCAAAAATTGTGAGATTCTTTTTATTCTGTCGATTCTTTTCTATTACCCTGCCTCCATGTCACATGACTGTCAAGTTTCTGTCTGTGAAACTAAAAGCTGGGCAGCTAGTTCTTTCATTGTCTAGCTATGTTGCTATCACAACAGGGCGGCTGTGGCTCAGGGGTAGAGCCAGCAGAGTCTGCATTTTGAAGTGTCCTTGGGCAAAATACTGAACCCCAAACTGCTCCACCTTCCATGGCAGCCACCTCCATCAGTGTATGAATGTATGAAATACCTTAACTTGGTTTGGACAAAAGCATTTGCTAAATGTAAATGTTTCTATATGAGACTGAATGGTTATAATAGTCGTGACTTTGGTGACCCCTGGGCTTAGGGTCATCCTCAGGTCAAAACTTCACTCTGTCCAATAGTTCTATGACCACATACTTGCTGTTATTTTTACTGGTAGCCATAGATTTAAAAACAATTAGCCAGAGACTAGGTTAAAGGTCAGCAGTCAGTCATGAAGAGTTAAATCATTCCTAGTATTAATAACATCCATTTATTTCCATTATAAATCATATTTTACAGCTTCAGATGCAGTTTGCAGCATGCACATACTGTATCATCATACACTGTCACTGTCAATATACACCCTGCTAGGTGTACATAATTTGTCATTATGAATTCTGCATGCTGTATACAATGTATGTAGACATATGTACATGCATGTGATGTTCATAACCAATACACACTACGTACACATATTTATTCAGTATTTATTATTTATTTCCTTGCTCTGTAAACTGTTGACAACATACAGAGTGGTTGACTTGTACATCATTTATGGCGTACACCTTCATGGTGTTGGCCACAGTGTTTCTAATTTACTGTACACACAGCTACGTTCTCGTCACATGCTATTGTACAGTGCAGTCCTGAACATTCACAATTCTTATTCTTTATTTTATTTTGGCATTCTTTACCTTAGTATAGGGAATACAGTACTGAGGTGGTTTTCTTGCCGGGTTTAGCTCCTGGGAACCTGGGCCCTAACGTTAGTCAGATAATACTTGGGGCCCTTTTTAATCAGTCTATAGCGCTTGGTCTAAAGTGCATGGAGCGAATTAGTTTAGGGCTTGCTAGTTGATCAGGATGCAAAGTGAGGCGCACTGCGCAAAGGGGTTCTAGTTAGACTCTTTATTAGTCGTGGGTGTGTTTTGGACGTGACATAAATTAAGTCAAGCAGGGTGTCATCTCTCATTCCCTCAAAGAGCCAGGTGTGCCAGAACCAGGTGCTTATTAAACAGTGACACTCGTGGTCACTGAGGGACAGGGATGTGATCCTCCTCTGCTGGACCCTCTACCTCTGCCGGCACACAATCATCAACAACTCCATTTGACTACATATGGAGAAAATACAGATGTTCAACTGATTAGGAGCAGGAGGAGCACTGTTGTCTGAGTGTAATAGTGATGTGTGGATCTCAGTCCATGGATCAAGTGGGACGGGTCATAAAAATTATCATTCTGATCAATAGTGGTTAGGATGCAGGTGGGTGAAATACACTTTTTAAAGAGGAAAATATTTATGACATTGCCTGCAGCGATCCCCCAGCAGCAGAAACTATATCTATATCACTCCCTTAACATGCATATTTGTGCACAAGGATATTTAAAAGTGAGTGTGAGTGAAGAGGAGCGAAGCAGCTGTCCTGATAAATCCTGAGATCCTGTCTAAACATATTTATTTCAGAAGATGAAAGTTTAATTCTGTTTTCTCTGGGGCGTTTCCTCTTCAGTTTTTAGTTTTGTTGATTAAATGTGCCACAATATTTGTTACAGTGACATTACTGTGTTCATGGAAATGTTTAAAATAACTGAGAGCAGCCTCTCAAAGCATAAAATCAACAGTGTGAACCCGCCTCTGTAGGTGCGTCTAATGCGTCCTTTAAATAGCAGGAAACAGACTGCGCTTTTGACTTCAGACCAGCTTTTTGTTGGTCTACGATGCTGTCACGTTCTGCTGCCTCCATCAGTGTGCCTGAACACACCTCACTTTAAGACCAACACGCCCAGGGGCACACAGGTGAGCGCAAGTACATCTGCTATTAACACAATGTGGGCGCTGGGCGTGAAAATGACAACTGTGCCAGTCTGAAACTAGCAATGAATTTAGCTGGAGATCGTTAGACAAAAAAAGCTGTGAATAGAGACATACATGTTTTTGTACAGTGATCTGTGAGGCCCTGCCCACAGAAACACTGTAATCTGAGCTCTGTGCCGCTCGCTCAGCACTTAAAGGTGAAGACTGATTGATGGTGGATGACATGATGATTGGTTGAAAGTGTAGGTTAAAGCTTATGTAAGCTCACGTGACATTTTGTATGACCTGAAGAAGGTATGACTGGATTTTGATATAAAAATACAAAGAAATAGATTTCTGTCATTTTTTGCCGTATATTGTTGAGTAGGTGCACAATGTGACCGTGGATGTGATCTAAAATAGTTAAAAAGGCATCTTTCATTTCAGCTGGACTTTGACATTGTTTCTCTTTCTATCAACCTGTTATTCTTCCACAGCCCAGTGGAGATTATGACTCCATCTGCAGTGTTTTGTTGTCCTCTGGTTGGCTGCTACACCTCTTAAATTATGTTCAGCAGTTGTGGGGGGTTTCAAATTCGGAGTGATACGGGTTTATACAGTTTGATATTGGATTCGGCTTGATTGAATTAAAGGGGACTGTTGGGCCTCACAGGCTGGCCACACTGGCTGCTTGAGCAGCGTGTGGGCCTGGCGTAACGTCTTGCTTTTCATTCGGCGTCCATGTTAACAGGTTAGAGCAGCCCCACTGGCTGCGTGAGTCACGCTTCTCACGCGTCATCTAGAGATTAAGAGTCTTTCCTATTTTTACCGCGACGAGGGCTCTCAGCAAAAATAGAGCTGAAAACCATCTGTAGACAGTCATATGGATATTATACCAGCGTTTCACTACAGTTTTAATGTCTGTATCTGTAGAACATGTCACAGACATGAAGAGAATACACATAACAGGTGAGGGGCAGTTGTTTTCCTGTGCACTCTGTTTTTCTTTCTCTTCCTCCTTCCCTCTCTTTCTCCCTTCATTGTTGTTGGCCTGGCTCAGATTAAACCTTGCAGAAAATGATACAACATTCTTTTATTATGTATTGTGACAGTCAGTCATAACTGGAAGAGAACAAACAAAGAAGTCTTTCTTACATATCACAACTGTATGACTTCATCAGCTGACTGTCAGCCCAATTGACCCAGATTGGAACAGACCCATTCCAACCTGGTCCCATCAGTCATCATCGCCAAATCATATTCAGAACAGGCTAACATTATAATCTGTGTCTTGTTTTAAGTCAGTACAATGTTGTATTTATGACAGCATCAGATCAGCGCTCAAAAAAAACAGTTTTTGAAGACCTGGATTCACTCCTAGATTTTAAGGTCACGCCTGATACAAAGCCAGAACCAAACTCTTTAAACAATGAAATGATTGATTGAGGTTCAGTCATTCTCTCCGGGCACAGCAGAAAAATCCAAATAAATTCAGTTCTGTAAATAATCTCTCAAACTTCCCCACATTCTTCTCTGCTCCAGTAAATAAATGTACTGAGTGACGAGGGCAGAGAGTGGAATACAGAAAACAAGAGACTGAAGATACAGAGGAGAGAAGAGAAGCAAACTGATAAAGAGAAGAAATGAGGAAGTGAGTGATGAATGGTAGGTGTATGGTAGCTGGAGAGGGAAAACTGACAGAGCAAGACCTACAGAAGAGGCGCGACAGAATGACAGGCGAATAAGAGGAGGAGAAAGAGACTGAAGTCTGAGAAGAAAACGACTGCAGAGAGAGGAGAAAGAGATGCTTGACTGCTTGTGTCTTTTGTGCCTGGCCCCGATGGCCCCTGGGCGGACGGGATGATGGGCACATGAATCAGAGGCTGTCTGCCTGAAAAATGGCACAAAAGAGGGCCCGTCGATTGTCACGAAGAGAGAGGAAAGAGAAATAGACGTACAAAGAGAGACATAATGGAAAACAAGAGGAGAAGAAATATACACACGACCCAGATGACAAAATAGAACAGATCAAAACGCATCATCAGAAGGATAAAGAAAGGAGAGCAGAGGAGCGGGGAGGCAAGGGGTGAAGGTGATGAGAGAAGAAAGGTAAGAAAAGAGGGGAGAAAGAAAGGATGGGGGGGGGTCTTTTAAGGGGATCAGAAGACCAGAGGAAAGATGAGGTATGGAGAGATAATGGGAGAGAGGAGAGGGGACAGAAAGGACAGAGAGAGCTGACTTTGTCTGTGCATACACAGTTGTGCTTTACAATGTGAAGGAGAGTAATAAAAATTAATGGGATGAGAAGATGAATGAGGAGAATAGAGGGAGAGATGAAGGATGACATGGAAAGGAAAGAAGAGGAGAGGGGAGAACACCGGCAGATACAGTTGTCTTGTTACTGTGACCTTGTTTTCAAGATTCCTTTTTTTATTTATTTCTGCAAATGCACACATTTTTTTACCTGCCACGTCCCAGCCCGTTCGTCTCAAATACATCTGTTGGGAACACTTGTGTTGTTGTGTTTATAACACATACCTATAACTGTGCGTGATTATGTAATTATCGTGGGAACTCCTCGTCTCGCAACTCCAGCTGTCCGGCAAAACGCAGCCGGTGGGGGTTGCCGATAAGGGTGACGGAGCAAAACCGTACTGGAGCCGTTCTGCAACGGAAACATGCATCCAGTGGAATTCTAGAGTGACTGGACGTTGCATGTGTGTTATTGCTACCTTGACCATGGAGCCCTTCACGTGTGAAACTGACTCTAGAGGGGTAGGTAGAGCGTCATATGTAGTTTGAAGTTTCAGGCCACTGAGCAAGCTGCTGTATTTGACGAGTTGGGAGTGAGAAGGTGTTGCATGTTCACAGTGTATACACTGTGGTATATGTACAGGTGTTCAGGTGCTACATTCTGGATTTCTGCACATCCTCTGCAAACAGCCGAGCTGATGACATTCAGGAGGCCGCCTTTGCCTTTTACTCATGAGGCTTGTTCAGACATGGGTCTCTAGTTTCACAGAGGTCAACTGGCAGCAATGGCCAATAACGCAGCATTTAGACTGGCACGTAGACTGACAGCCTGAGTGTGGTGATACGTTATGAGTACTCCACCTTCAGTTTTCAGAGTTGACTACTACAGTGGCAGCTGTGACATTAAAGTGGCTGGCAAATGTGTACAGAACAGAGAAACGGCAATATTCTACAGAGCCACACGAATGATGTACAGTCTGCTTACTGTCGACACTTTGACATCTGATTTAACATTTAGACTAGCATATTCTTTATGTTTAATAGGATAATTGTGCAATACTTTGTAATAGCACTGCAATAATTATCGTTATCCTGACAAACAAGCTTTGTTATCCAGATATAATGAGATAAATAGATAGCTAGATAAATATGGCAGCATGCATACACAGCGTCTTGACAAGTGTAACAACTGATTTAAGCTGAAAATGTCATATCAAAGAATACTCATTATTATTGATCAGTGCATCAGGCTGCACTTTAAGCTTATTCATATACTTACTTTATGAGCCTGTACTATTCAAACATCCAACAATGTGAGCAACTGGACAGTAATGCATGTGCTTGAGTTGATCGATGTATGTCAGACTGTTGTTTCATTGTGCCCTGACTCTACACAGAATGTAGCTCCTCACACCGTTGAGATATCTGTTGCAGATTTGCATACGACATGATGAACAGTCCAGCAGCTACTCCTCACAAGTGTCTCACTCTACACGGTCGGTGTGGGAAAAAAGCACTATACTATTGTTACACCTATCCCTTGCAGTAGCCCCAATGTAAATACCTTCATATCAAATCAATAGATATAACTAATTCAAATGGCAAAACTTCGCAACAAGTTCATGTGGTTTACTCTGAAGCTCCTCAAATCATCTAACAGAGCAGTGTGTGTGTGTAATCCACTCTTTTCTCATGATAAAATCCCATTTTTTCAGGAAATTGTTATTCCCAGATAATCACATAAATAAGATCAGATGAAATACAATAATCCTCCATTAGTTCCAAAATGGGGAAGTTTGCATTGTTGAGGAAGCAAGGGAGGGATCAATTAAAAAAATAAATTGTGATCTTGAAGACAAAATAAATAAAATTTTACTCGTTATCACAGGAGAGCCCATGACCGTTAATAGCTTCGGTATATAAAAGTGCTTTTACCTACAGTTTTATTTCCTTGTCCTGATCAATGTGCTGTCACTAAAAAGTAATCCAATTATATCATCTGGAAATTTTAGTGTATGCTTCTAATACGGTGTTGGTGGATAGCTCTACACACTATTCTTTACCGTGTATTTTATCCTGTTCTCCATGCGTGAGCAGCTTCTCAGACCCACCACCAGTCTGTCTCTCACCATCTCATCATGTAACACGCCGTATCTACAGTGCTCCGCCAGGCAATGTAACGCAGTGATGAACGAGTCAGCTGACTCGCCCGACTCTTGCTGCCGTTGATTAAACACCGCCCGTTCATATATGACGTTCCTGCGAGCGACGAAGTGAGCGTCCAACTTCTCTTTGACTGTGTGGTACTCACTTGCTTCATCAGCCGTTAGGTGCAAGGATGTTAGAATGTCTTCCGCCTCCTCGCCCATTGTGTAGATCAAAGCATTCACCTGATTTTCCTCTGCTTGGGTTTCCAATCCTGAAGCGATGCAAAATCTGTCGAATCATTTGATCCATTTCGGGCAGTCCTCTGTTTTAAACGATAATTTCTCCGGTGGAGCAACCTGAAACTGGTTCATGATGAACGCTGTCGACCCGTTGTCTTGGTAACGTTGCTGTAAGCTACAAAGTTGCAAACCTTTCCTTCCGCGCAGCGGTTGGCAACACTAAGACCAAAAAGACACTTTTTTTCACGAAAAAATAACAAACCACCAGCTGACGACTCACTTGGCTACTAATTAACTTCTGACTAATTAACTTCTGACACCATGTCGTGGCGTTATCGCTAAGTGAAGACGTAAGGAGGCAGGAGCATATCAGAGACACACCAGCCGTTAGGTCCAGGAAACGTTGGTCTGCTTTATTGTCCCCATGGCAACCCTAACATTCTACAGTCACCTAGCAGGACTTATCTCTACATTGCCTGTGTAACTCCACCACCACATAGCCTATGACATGTACAATTCTGAACGTTATCGTGGTTTGTAGAGACGATAACTGCAAAAGTATTATCCTGGTGACCGGGCTTGCTTTTCCACATTCTTCTACAGTCACAGTATTATTGTATTAAACAGTTGCTAAGTATAAAATAAATGTGTGAAGTTTATTTTTAAGTCCCACATGTGTACAATGCTGTAATCCACCTCCTGTCTTCTTGTCTGCTGACAATAAGCCTATCCATTACATGAGATGCTTCACTGTTACAAAAAAAAAATGTTGATATTTTACTTTTTAATTTCTTGTATTAAGAATCCAATCTACAAGATTACATTTAGACTTGCATGGTGTGGTGAGCACCACACAAGGGTGATGGTTAAGCCTGTGAAAAACCCCAGACATGCAGAATGCCAGCTCATGACTAACAACAAAAAGAATAAGAGAGTGAGTTGTCGAATTGGTTAAGATGAATGGTGATTATGCAGAGCTGAAACTTGAGAGCCCAACAATTAGTGGTGTATACCTGCGGTGCCACTGCCTTCTCTCCACATCCTGCAAATGTTTATGCTGTTCCACTTTGGTTGTATTTGACTGCAGAAGTGGTTTGAAACAGTCAGTTCTGAGACAATTCACTGGTCAGATAACCACTACCAGAGGACTGAGCCCAGCCAGGCTGGTGGTGAAAACATAGTGCCCTTTGCAGGGTGAGACTTGCTTTCCTTTTTCATCATTTCACCGTTGCCATGGCTTTTGAGCTAACTACTCGACATTATCAATGAGACTCTTTGTTTAACATCTGCATGATAGTTTATAGTAAAATCAAACCCAGAAGACAAGCAATGAACCATTCATAACCACGTTAAACTTTAACATTACCTGCCACACCATTCAAGTCATATACATAATCAGTATTATTGGGACATTTTACAGCTTGTGTCTGACTGACAAAACAGTTCCAACTCAAGGTCCATTTACTTGGATGTTTCTCAGGTAAAGCATGAACTTGCATGCTTGGCTGTTAAGCCAACTCAGACAGGAAGTCCTGAAAGCAGGAGCTCATCGACAGATCCATCTCCATAACAACTGAGCAAACTATATCTGCTGGTGAAGATATAGGTGACAGAACTGGAAAAGGCTTGTCAGTAAACCCTGACCAATGGTAAAATCCTGAAACAAGATCACACTGCTACAAAGTGAATGAGCAGTCAGATGATCCTAGAGGTGAGAATGTCCTTGTCTTTTCCTTGTGTTTTCACATGGTCGTCATCAGCAAATTAAATAGGGATGCATGATATAGATTTTCTTCCTGCTGATAACAAAAATTGGTAACTATCTGCTTCAGATACCAATAAGATAACCGATAATTTCACATTTTTATATAAAGAAAAAGGCCAGCTGCAGTGAGCACAGATGGATGATTTAATATTGGAACATGCATTTCAAATCCGTTCCGGCGACAACACGGTGGCTTCCCAGCTGCAGCATTTTGACATCATGAGTGCAAAGACAGCGTACGGAATTTCTTCATTTTCTTCTTCTCTGTGTTTATTTACGGATGGCAAACCAACCAGAGGAGCATGCTGCCTCATACTGTCAGAGTGTGTAAATACTGCAATCAAAGCAATTTGGATTCATATTATTGGCATCCGGTTTTGGTCACAACAGAAATGTCTGGAACTGTCCCCAGGTGCTACCTCATTTTATTTATCTTGCTTGGTTATTTGTTTATTCTTCTCGTTGAGTCATCTGGTTTTAACTATCTTTGTTTCTTTGTTCTTATTCTCTATCGCTGCTGGTCTCTGAGAGCTACCAAAAAAAATGTCTTTGCATGACTACAATGACAAATAAGGTATCTTAAGTCTAAAATGTCCGCAGGTCTCCCTAAAAATACGTCCAGTTTTGGTACCACAGAAACGTGTGGAAATGTACCCAGGTGTCCTTAAAAATATCCTTTCGTGTGCCTTCTGCTGCACCGTTTGGCAGCCTTGTTAGCTGCAATAACTCCACCTCCGTCCTCTCCACCTCCTGATGTGAAAGTCAGCTGATATAATTTGATCGTGATATGCCATGTCTGGTACAAATGGCGATCTGGGGCGTATCTGTGGTTTGCAGAAACGTTAACTACTAACATTATCCTGGAGACTGAGTGATACATGAATGATTTTTGGAGACTCTACTCTGGCCAATCCAAAATACTGACATAGGTTGTTTTAAAGGCCTGTTGAATACAGTGTGAACAGGCCAACAACAGTTTTAGTGATCCTGGAGTGTCTGAGTGTGCCCAATGACGGTCAGTACAGCTGCTCAACATGAACCAAAGGTTTGCTCTGTAGGCTGTGGGGGATAGGCTTTTTTACTGGAGACAGTTAAGGTAATTATTCCATCTTTGTTTTGCTTCAGGTTGAGCTGTTTAAAGACTCCCTCAGTCAGCGATGACATCTTCTGGAAATGCCAGTTGCTATACAGCTCTTATGTCTGGGTCAAAGCGGTGAAAACAGATAAAACTTTGTCTGTGATTAAGTACTGCACATAAGCTTCTTTTCACAATGAGGTTCCTTTGCTGCGCTGCTTCTGCTGCTGTGGATGGTGATGGTTTCATTCTATATGAGCTCCTCCTGTCACTGAGCTCTGCCTGTCTGTCACTTCCAGTGCAACGTACAAAAAAACATCAAATCGTCGCCAAAGTCTGAAGAGAAACAGTGAGCACTCCCCCTCCTCCCAGCATGACTCTCAGCATGGGCCTCACATTCTTTTATCTCTCTCTCTCTCTCTCTCTCCCCGTCTCTGCAAATGTCTCTCGCTCTATCCATGTCAGACTAATGTGGCGCTCTGGCCTCGTTCCAGTGCTGTCTCGGTGGAACAGCTGGTTTCAATTAGGTCCCCTTTTAGGTCCCTATGCACATGTGCACATACACTCACACTCGCACACACTCACACACACACACACTAAAAAAGAGTGGGGCGGCCTGCTTTCTTTGGCTCACCGCTCTGTTGACGGAGTAATTGAATCATTTGACCAAAATATTTGGTGGTGCAGCGAAGCGCCCAGCGCCGGCTGTGGTCACTGCTCTGTGTCTTTCCATTAGACTTGGTTGGTCAAGCAGTCGCTCGGCCTAATGGAACAGCAATGCGCTGTAATAATCAATGTGGATAGGGACTACCAGGGACCCCCTTCAGTGCTTCCCAGTCAGGATGTTTCGTAACACTTCATTTTACTGGTGGAGACGTTTCATGGTCAGTAGGTGATAAGCAACGTCATCTTTGGAGCTGTCCTAAAATTACCACAATAATTACATCAAGATTTACTGAAAATCCCAATATTACTTAATATTCTGCTTTTTTTTAACACTTATAACTGGTAATTTCTTTAACACATTTCCAAGGAACTTCCAACTAGTTCTTATTTCTGCTTAACTTCTGCTGATTATTACTTTTTTAATATATATATATATATATATATATATATATATATATATATATATATATATGTATGTATATATATAGTGACATTTAACTGGAGTGGTAACCTGACCTGGTTATTAAGGTGAGTGTAGCCCAGATCTGGCAGATAAAATAGGTGCATCCAAATCAGACGACAAAAATCTTTTGTGTCATTTTATTTCAATCAGCGTGCACTTTATATATCAGACTGAACTTAGAGATGAAATAATAAAAATTACATCAAACTTTAATGATTCCTGTGGCTAAGTTGAGTCATTGCACTAATGACAGCAGCAGAACATATTCAAAGAAAAATGACTGAAAAGGAAAGAAAGTATGAGCAATTAAATGTCAGCAGTAACCAGTTAGGTAAGTGGTCATCCATCCAGTGGATGGGTGGAGAGATGGATGGTAGCATTAAAGTAACCAGCTGCATTATTAGCAGTTTGGCTAGATCTGGATAGATGGCCTGGAGGAAAGCTAAGTGCACTCTTTACATTTTCTTTATGCTGCAAATTTCTTTAGGATCAATTTTATTTTTTCTCAGCACTGTGCTTTTGCTCTGGTGAAGTTTATGCACAAAAAACACTTGCACACAGAGATTCTGCACTATAGCCTCAGTGAAGGCTCACCTTTACGCCTCCTGAACCATTGCAGAACCATAAGAAGTGTGACAGCACACATCATAACGTTGAGATCTGTGTGTGTTTTTAACATGTTTCCCTGTTGTGTTGTGATTGAGAACCTGACCCACCATGCATCGTGGAAAGTGACAAAGTTATGTTTTTTGCTCTAAATTATATAATTACATAATCACCATCAGTAAACAGAGGACCCTGTCTGACTCTCTCACTTGTGAGGAGGGATGCTGTTTCTGGAGGGAGGGACGACCGTCGCATTGACTTTTTTTCATGATTGATCAGTTTCCAGAGACAGTAACTACAACAACACAACAGTCAACAGTGAAGGACACAAAGACATGGTGGGTTAAACTTTTTTGCTCTAAATCTCGTCACATAATCACCTCCAGTAAACAGCAGGAGCTGTCTGGCTCTCTCTGCCGGGGACAGACGCTGTTTTTCAGGCAGAAGTGTGATGAAGAGTCAGTAGGACAGACAAGATGAGAGACAGACAGGATGAGAGACAGACAGGATGAGAGACACTTTTCCTCATATAAATTCTGTATTTCATTCCTCATGTAAGACACGACCTGCTACCACATTACTGTTGTTCGGTCCTGTATCGTTGCTTTGTGGGTTGAAGTGTGGGACATTTCTCTTTTATTTGGTGAGTGAAGGATCTGTTTAGTTGTCAGACTGAACACCATCAGACGGTCACACTCCTGTACTGTGCTGCCTGCTTACACACAGATGTTGTCTGTCCTCTGAAACTACTGGAGGATCAGAGGAGGAACCAAACTGTCCCCCATTCCACCTCTGTAACTGTCACACAGACGGGCCATTAAAGTAAAAGTCCTGGGTCCCCCTTCGCCTCACCTGGGAAAATAGGTCTCTCACTCCACCTCCTTTATTTCCTTTTCCTCTACTTTCTCCTCCTCTATACATCATCATTTCCTTCCTCATCCTCCACAGGTCATTAGGAAGCAGATATCAATATTTTACGCCCTGGCTTTTATTTCTACATGGAAATATCAAACATATTAGGCCGATGGATGTGCCGTCCCTTGGTTACTGCCATTTGAATATTTCAGTAGGTTCATGAAAGAAGCTTTCTGAATTTTAGATGCAGGTTTTCAGATGTGATTCCCCTCCTCAACCTTTCTCATTTTCTTCCTTTCCACCGCTCCAGTTCCTCCGACAGATGTGACACTAATTGATTTCTATATTTTCGCTTTTGTTCTTTCAACTATTCCTTCCTCCTCCGTCTTTACTCCCACTTTGCTTCTCTTTCAGCCATTTCTCCGTCTCTGAGCCCATTTGGTACCCAGTTCTTTTCTTTCTGTGTCTTTCCACCGTTGTATTTTCCGTGATGGATGTGACAGCAATTGATTTTTCTTTCTTTCTTTCACCTATTTCTCTCTCTCTCTCTCTTGCTCACTTCTGTCTTTGTCTTTCCTTCCACCTACTTGTTCATCTTTTTGCCTGTAGCGAATGTGATGATTTCCAGCAGTGGAGGAGGCAGAGAAGAGTGCAGATTGAATTGCAGGATGGCTAATAATTGCACTACACTGATTGCAATTTTACATTCAGTTTTCCGGAACAATCAGATTACAGTGTGTGTGTGTGTGTGTGTGTGTGTGTGTGCGCCTGTGGGCGAATGTGTGTGCACCAGCCTGAGATAGTGCAGATGTCGGCAGAAAACTGCAGATCCGCAGCGGCGATCTCATCTCTGTTATCGGTGTAAAAGGATTGTACAGCAGCTGACTTTGCATAAACAATGAAGGGGGGGGGGGTTACTGCTTAAACTTCAAGTTTAAGCAGTAACAAAATTCTCGTATTTAAATGAACCATTGTCCAAGAGACAGACTGTTTCTCATCCCGTTAATGTGGAAGACACATGTGGTGATATGTGGGAGTTTGTGTATCATAAATCTGCTCCACAGGTGCATGGGAGCGCACAGGGGAATGAATCTATGTTGTAAATACATGAGCACATATGTCAGCAGTGATAAATCATTGACGCTAAAGTGATACTAATTTAAGCAGCTGCAGTTGAGGAGCGCAAACGGGTTGCAGGCAGACAGAACGACAAAGGTTTCCATTAAAACTTTCAGCCAATTACATGCGTATGACTGGGGTTAATACCCACCGAGGAGGTGATGTTTTCTACTACAGAAACTACAGAATAGATTTCCACCAAATTTGGATGGAGGATGGTTCTCAGCCCAGAATAGACTTCATTAACTTTTGGTGCAGATCCAGGAATTTAGTCTTACTTTCTTCATTTAGAATCCCGATGAAACCAACGGCAGAGTGTTAGTTGCTTCAGCATTTTTAAGGCCCGAGCAGGGAACCTGCAAGGACCCTATTGTTTTTGTAGTGATTATTATTTTTCTTTTTTTTCTTTTTTCCCAAATGATAGCATTTTTATTCATTTATTTCTGTAAAAACGGTCCGACAGGGAGGGGCTTATCAAGGAGATTGCCTCAGCATTTATAGCCTGAGCTTATTTGCAATGCTCTTCCCTTGATGGGCCTTTAAAATACATAGAATTCAACAACAAATACACAAAAGGCAATGCAAACACAAACTCAACAATAAATACGTACAAGAAAATACATATAGAACAACATAAGCGTCACACTTAGATTAGCTGTAGGGCGATTGACCAGGCTGCTGTGTTGGACTCACTGGGGCTGTGGAGCAGATGCATCTGGCCTGTAGAATGACCTTCTACTCACATGTAGTTTGACTGGACAGCTTTTCTCAAACAAAGTAGAACTTTGTGTTGGATCAAATCATTGGAAAACACCTGGGAATCATCATCATGTCTTCATAAGTCAAACAACTACATGCAGTGCTTACTGGCGAGCTATGTAAGCAAGTTCCTGTTGGCTCAATTCCTCTTTTATCCCTATTTTTAACATTACAACACAGTGAATTGTGGGATATTCCCTCAGGCAAAGTGCGCAGGAATGCAGAATTACAGAAAGTGTTCATAAAGGACTCCAAAAGGCTGTGAGCAAGCCCCCAGTATTACAGTGGGACACAGCTAAACCTTCAAAGAGCAGTCAGGCACGTGCCTCAAACTGTGATTCCAGGGAGGACGCCGGGATTAGACCCGAGCACTTGCATCATTTTTTGGCTGCTGTCACTATTGTGTTGCTGGAGTCATGTCGAGATGATGAGTGCCAACGTGTGAAGATACATTCGAACAATGTTCATCCTGTATTAGCCCATAAATAGACTGGTTCTACCTTTGAGTATTACTCCATTATTTCCATTATAGAATGCAACTGACTGTTGTGCTATAAAGTAGGGCAAACACAATAAAACAAGTTCAATGCTTTGTGTCAACCACACATTTTCTTTCACCTCAGTATGAGTTACTGTTGCCCAACACTGACAGATGTTAGGCTCTGCTGCTCGAGTACTAGTTGACTCAAGATCAAGATCGGCCTTGTCGTATTTTCTAGAATGTGGTTTGGAATGATGTTTTTGCTTGACGAGTGTTGCCTGATCATTTTTCTCTCTCTATCAAACGTTCACCCATCTTGTAATTTACATGATGCTTTGCTGTCTGAGTCAGGATAATTAATCTTGATAACACAACCCCACTGTTGGACAGGAGCTGATGCTGGATGATTGTGCAAAACCTCTGATGATTTCCATGACTGATGTTTTTCACAACATCGAATGTTGATTGTCTGCAGTATCTGTCTGTCAGTCCAAAAGTCGTAATATGTCGTACTATGTGGGCTCTTGACCGTGGAGCCCTTCACGTGCAAACTGACACTAGAGGGGTAGAGGTCTGAAGCTTCAGGCCACTGGCTAAGCTGCTGGATTTGTGGTCACAGCGATGCTGGAAGCAAAGGACAGCAGAAAATTGTGGGGCATGCTTATCACAATACAAGCCAAGGTGACACGCCAAGTGTCATTTTACTGTGATTAAAGCAAAGGAAAAGCAGCAAATACTCACTTTAGAGAAGCTGGATCCATTAGAGGTTTGGTGTTTTTGCATTAAACAAGACTTTTAATCAGTCAGTAAAACAGTTTTATGTACTGATGGGTGGTTTGATCCACGACGGTCATATTTTATAAGCTCTTCGTATGTTTTGTATTAAAACAATGCATTGTTACAGTAACTAGAAACCATAGCTGTCAAATAAATAGAGAGTGAAAATGTAGTGCAGTGGTACGTTCTGCTCATCCAGTGAGCCATGTTGATCATCTGCATTCAGTACGCTTCTTCACAGATTATTCAGGTTTTTCCTTCGACTTGTCACCTGTCTGTACATACAGAAGCAAAGTATTACACTGCAACACAATGTGACACCACCACTGACCTATTAAATTGCTACAGAAATAAATCAACAGTCACTGACAAAAAAGTTAATAAAATAAGCTGCACAGAGCTTTATTTCAGGGCTGTTGTATTGAATGGTGTTATAATAGACAGGGCTCTCTATCTGCTCGCTCAATGTCCTACGCAGTGCCAGTGTTATATTGGTCACTCACATGTCCATCATATCAGAGATGGAAAGCTTACAGTAGATCAGTTCCATATTTCAGGAACAGTCACCCAGCAGTAGTCATGATGTAGAAAAAGAGACATCAACTATAATTACACGTTAGAATTCCTGTACAAAATGGATAAAAGCCAGAAATCTGTCTGTCTCTCTCTCCTCCAACCGTCTCTCCACACACACACACACACACACACACACACACACACACACACACATACAATAGAAGTTCGCTTGAAGAATGTGCAGAGTGATCGCACAGTTTGGAGCCTCAGACTGTCAGACATAAGACTTGGCTGCCCAAGAAACTGGCCTCTGTCCAACACACAGAGGTGCAATTAATAATATCCACACTACTGTACACTGGGAATATTATTAATTGCACTTAATGAAATGAGTTGCACTCTCAATATCATATGATCATATTACAGTCATAAAACAACACATTCATTACAATATATGTATATTTTATCTTATCAAAAGGTCGGGGAGTTACCCTCCATAGCCGGCCAGTGCGTTGCTGTCAGCTCCAGGGAAGAGTCGGCCTGGACGCTGCCCAGATAACAAAATTTACCAGACACCCTCATCAGACCCACACACATACATAGCATGCCAGGGATGACACTTGGGCAGTCCACTCCTGGCCATGCCATGGCCTGCCACAAGCCAAGATCAGCCAAGAGCCAACAAAATAAAGCAGAACTGGTACAAATTTGGGCAGTAAGCGGTATGTTGGCCAGGTCTGTGCCTCAACAATTTTGCTATCTTTGTGGGCAGTTTAACGGCAGATCCACTCAGTATGAAGGCAGCGGAGAGAGATCCAAGCGGAGACACTGAGCAAGCTGTGACTTACAGATTATTAAGCCCGAAGCCAGCGGTTGGCAACCTAGACAACAGACACTCGGACACACAAGACAGACCGATCCTCTTCCGTGGTGACTTGCCATGCATGCGCCACTTTGATATGCGATCCAGCATAGATTTTTGCAACTTATTGCTGGGTGTGTGTGTCGCAGGGGCGTGTGTTAAAGGTGCCGATCGCTACAACCTGAACTACGACACACACGACCATGATTGTACATTGTTTTCTTTTCTTTAGACTGACCCAGTCTTTCTCAAACTTGTTATGTCACGCGGGTTAAGAAGCCAAAAAAAAGTTTGCACCCCGTCATGAACAATAACCGAGGAGGCAACTGGTAGAAAAGAATCCTAATTAAATTTTAGTGAAATAAAGGTCAGCATGACAGCATCAGCTAGCTCGAGTTTGGTTATTTTACCAACATAAATAATGTTCATTCAACCTTAGCTTCACTCCTTTATTTTCCCCTGGTCATCCACACACCCTTACAGATCAGATCATCTCAATAATTGAATAATTGTTCACTTTTTTCTCTCCATTTTTCCCAAAAACCACCCGGAGGTCAGTGCTCCTCTCTTACCATAAACAGAAGAAAATGTAATTGGAATGTAAGCTATGTGCGCATGACGGTTTACATCTACGCTGCGTGTGTGTGATTTTTCAGTCTGAGGTCAAGATGTTGTCTGCACACTCTAAAACCTTCTGACCAAACACGAGTTGAGAGGCCCACACGCACACACACACACGCACAAATACACAGAGCATGTGAGCTGCGATGGAGGCGTGTAGAGGAGGTCAGGGTCAGTTCAGCAGCAGGAAGCCCTGCAGGGAGCACTGAGAGCAGCCAGAGAGGAGCCCTGGCACCACGAGGAGGGAAACTCAGAGGGTCACTGTGATGCGTCCACAACACCCGAGTGCACATTAATATTCGGCACTTTTCAGGCGCGATGCTATGACGTGTTGAAATGAAGGATACTGGCTTGTTAATATCTTTCCCTCCGTCTCTGTCAAGCAGCTCGAACATCGTCCAGTCTGTGCTGAGTTTGAAAGACGAAGTAAGATATTTTCAAAAGTAACCAACGTTAGTGGCTTCCACGCCGGTCAGCTGCCTGATCAGTACTGCACATGCGCAACTCTCAACACAGATGAGAAAAAGAAGCAAGATGTCTCACTCTGGAAAAAAAAACTGTATAATTCAGGATGTCATCATTACGACTTTTTAAAACAAGTTTAACATCTTCTGGATGTAGTTTGATGAAGCATATCTGCTGCTTTCTACTGTGTCCTGTTTTTTGATGATGAACCTAACACACAAACAAAAGCTGGTCCCGGCACAACAGCTACTCCCTACTGCTGCAGGTGTGTGCTCTGTGCTAACTTTAGCCGCTGAAGGAGGCTGCTGCTCCAGCCATGGCTGTATTATGGTACAGGGGCTGTGTGCTTCGTGCTAATCTCTTAGCGGTTGAACAGCAGTTTGTCTGTGCTGCTGCTGTCTGCTGTTCTTTGGCTCAGGGGCTGTGTGCTTTGTGCTACTGAGTTAGCTAGCTGCTGAACAGCAGTCTCAGAGGCTGTGTACTGTGAGCGCAGCACATCGTTGTCATCTTTAAGCGTAGCCAACTACCTCATGTCTCAGTCACATGTAGGAAACAATGAACATTATCATAATGTATGTAAACAATGAACATGGGTGTTGTTAGTACTCACTGCTGTCAAGCTAGCATGTTAGCATTGGGAAATTTTACTGCACTTTCTCTGCCATTCTTGTGACAATAGCTTGCTAACAGCTTTATAGTCCGGAAGATATGCGAAAAAAATGTTCACTGAGAAGAAGTAAAAGGTTTTTTGATTATCTGGACTATCTTGTTTCGTTATCACAACGTACCTGAATTCACCATTAACTGTTAATCTGAACAATTTATGATGTAGTATATGGTATCACTGTAATCCTTGATCATCAAAATATAGGTATAGACATCACCTTTTCTGTGTTATCATGTTTGGTTCAGGAGATATGATGCAAAATACATAATTCAGTTATGGCGGAAAGTAAAATAGCCGCCATGGCTGCCGCTTGGCGTTTTTGCGATGGCTCCATCTCTGAAAATGTTTGGGGCCCCAAACTGTACAACTGTGCCAAGTTTAAAGCTTTTATGAAAAAGTGAACGACGGAGACAGAGGTGTGTAGGTAGACAGACAGGTAGCCAATCTAATCTATTCATACAGGCTGAATGTGATGATTGGACGCGCTTATTAGAGGCCTGCGACAGACACAGACACAGGATTTTTTGCGCATAGCAACAAATATCATGTACAGAAATATATAAGAACAAAAATACAGAGATGTAACGCTATCACAGAGTTACCAAAGAAAGTAAAACTTATTAACTAACTCCAAACAGATTCGACAAAGAGATGTCTCTAATCAGCCTCTCATTTTGCTAAGCTGCGGAGGTATTTTCTCCACACACGAGCAGCCAGGCTGTGGCTCTCTCTGTGGCGGTGGGGAGGCAGCGTTGATTAGCTCCGACTCTGTTTGGGTTCAGAGGAGTGGAGCACAAATTGGAGCAGACCTCTAAAAATAGGACGTATTATTTATCCCTCCCAACATCCAGGTCTTTGTGTGTGTTTGTGCAAAAGCATGCTCTGCCGGCATCTCACAAGTTGTTCATACACACGATAACAACAACACACACGCACACACACACACAAGAGCGTGTGCGCATGCAGAGATGAAGAGGATCCATTTCCTGTGAGGAGAGGCCTCGGGGTTGAATGTTGCTGTCTTTTTGCATAAATCTTTCATTCATCTTTCATTCATGCAGAGGCATTAGAGATGGCATTAGTGTTGCTTTTACCTGTGTCTACGTTTGTGTGTATATGTGGGTGCGCCCATGCATATTTAGTGCACCGGTGCACATCAGGCTAATGCTGCCTCAATGATATTTCCACCATCCTAAAGCTGAATTCTATGACCTCTGATCACTGAATCTGTCCAACCACTTGCCTGGCCATGCATACTGCAGGCGGGGTGACCTCTGACCTCTGGTTGATACTTTGACCTCTGGTGGACTGCCTGCATTTGGTGGTGAAAAGGGCATCTGTCATGCTGTCCTCAGCCACCGTCTGTCTCTTTCACTGCAGCCCACCCGGTCTACTGTTGCAGATTGCCCCCCCGACCCCCACCCTTCCCTCCGCACACGGCCCCTGTGCATGTGGTGGGAAGTTCGCTGCAGGCTCTGACCTCTTGTTGCTTTACGGGCAGAACGCGACAGAGTGATGTGTGGTGGCCCGGGGTGGTTTTTGCTCGTATGCGATTAAGAATAGGAGAAAGAGACGTTGATTAAATCACTCTCCGTAAAACGTTTGTTTACAAAACCCCAACTTAATGGTTTCATATGTTGAATTCTGTTAAAGCAATACTTTCATTTACTAGAAAAAATGAGTTGCTTTGCTTCTCTGAATCTTTTTTTGTTAAAGACAGCTGATTCAACCTCTTGCAAGTTCTTGAAATCGTTGAGGGCTGATGGTTATCATGAAAATCCTGTGGTGTGCGGAGAAGAGCTCCACTGACAGATAAAGGCTCTGAGTCCCGTCCACACTCTGTGATTGACGGAAGATCTTTGAGGACGGCAGTGCAAAGACATCACCAACAAATGAATGAATAATTGAATTAAAAAAATACGTATGTGCATATCTTTGGACTAAAATTGATAAAATAGTGGGTGTGATTATCTTAGAGACACAGTGAAAAAAAAAAGTTTGTATCCTGAGCCCCTGTATGTTTTTATATCAAAACCCTTCTCCTTTCTGTGCCAGTCAAACCTTAAGAAAGCATATTTGATGACTTTTTTGATGTTACATGTGTCATAGTTTGAAGCTGAAGGCCACTGACCAAGCTGCTGGATTTGAAGAGCTGGGAGTGAGAACGTGTTGGACTGTTTAGACTGTTAGTTTCTGTCCAAATCCATCCATTTGTGTACTATAACTGAATCATTAACTTAGCAAATATATTTAGTCAGAAACGTAATGCAACATGAATCACATTCTTTTAACAGCATTAAGAGGCAATATTAATTCACTGCCAACATATGTTATTTGTGTTCTTACTATATCTGCTCCTGGCACAGTGGTGCTGCAGTCTGTCCAAACTGCAGTTATGTGTTTTCTTCTTAATTTGTCAGCGAAACTCCTCAAGCTAAAAATCCAACGTATGAGGATGAGCTGAAAAACAGACGCACAACATTAACATTCGTGTCTGTGCCCGTCTGATGAATGTGAGTCCAATATTTACTCTCTGCTAGCTCCGCTTTGGTCTCACTCCACTTTGTTCACCAATATACCAACTGCCTCAGCTCACGCCCGTCAATTCTGCTCTTTTCTAATCACACACAGAGCCGATCTTTACAACAACCTTGTTCATTTATAATGTATTTCATGTGCTTCTTCTCTGAAGTTAAAAAAGACAATAGACTTATGTGATGATCTGTGTGAGGGGTTTATCTCCTGCCAGCAGCCAGCGGGTGTGCGTCTCTCTCACTGTCTTTTTAGACGCAACTCCCAAATATGAGGAATAACTTCTTAAAAACACACTCGCGAGCAGCGTTGACACCGTTTCTAATAGAATTAACCGCATGTTTTCTTCCCACATTTGCTTGCAGCACGCTGAGAAAGTAGAGCGGCACGCTTGCTTAACATGGCCGGGCAGCCGTGGCGCTTTGCAGGGCGTCCGCCTCCAGCGTCTCCCCGGCATCATCCGGAGAGGGCAGAAAAGAGTGCACACATGCAAGAAATAACCCAATGACAGTCCCACACTTTGACATATGTCAGTGTTGATGGCATATGACGCCTGTAACTGGACTTAAATTCCAGCAGTGAAGTTGCTGCAGTTGGTACCACTCCTCTAATACCACTGACAGACTGCAGCACAGGTTGCTAATATTAACCTATAAACCACCGATGGCATCCAGGTAATGAAGCAGTGTTTTTTATTTGATGGCTTGATTGACCGGATAACGAGTGTCCATGCTTTTCCATCTCCATCAGATAAACAGTAAATGGTGACAATACCAGGACTGCCACAGTAACACGAGAGAAATCAACGCAGCTGAAGATGAAACATTGAAAATGTCCGGTCTTAATGTAAACACCATCACGTCAGCTGGAGGTGTATGAGGGTCTTGAAGGGTTGCCCCGTTTCACAGGGGGAGATCTCAACTACCACCCTTGTACTCTGTTCTGAGGGGACACATCACTGTAATGCTCTCTTTCACTGCCTGTTCTCGTCGGACTGTGCTCATTTTTAGTAGGTTCTATTTCCAGTCGTTACTGGCCGGAAAGCAAACATGCTGTCATATGTAACAGGAACATTTTTGAAAGTCATAAATATAGCTGATTGTAAAGTTAGTAGTAGTTCACTCCAAAAATATATCCTTGAAGGAGCCCTGCTCTCCAGAGGGACAAGGGACACATTCCCTTTTCTGGTTTCCTCCCCACATCCCGGGCAAGAATAGAAACTGGAGCAAACATGCAGGCTGGGGAGTCAACCCACAAATCAGTGTGCCCACAACAGTGAATACACACACACACACACACACACACACATAAACAAGAGGCATAAAAACAGATTTATTTAGACAATTTCTTTATCATGAGAAGATCAGCTCATGCTTCACTTTTGCTCCACATGTTCACACTGAGTGCTGACCAGTAGAATACATCTGGGGGTTGTGCAACTTGCTCAACGGCACCTCAGTAATTCTTGTTGAGATGGGAGATTTTGCAAGTCAATAGTTTTCTATCTTTGGTCACAAACTGGCTTTTAATAAAAGTTTGTTAACAAGTGTTAAGGTTTAAATCAGGCGTCAGTGTTGTGCACTCAGTGAAGAAGATACAAGTCTGCCATCAAACATTCCATTAAAGCTGCACTGATCAATACTTTTATATCATCGATGGGCCTTATGACAATGTGTATTGTGAACACTTCTGAAGTTGTACTTCATGCTTCAGTTACAAAGTGTAACTGATGAGTACAGATGAGTGAAACTAGTGTCTAAGACCAGACCATCAATACTAAATACATGAATTAAGGTCAAATCTGACTTCAACAGGAGTCATTAAAAATCAATTAAAGCTGTATTAATCCAGAGTTTGAGTTACGTGGGAGCAAATAGGAGCTGAGCTCCCAATTAGGTAAGGTCTGAGCTCCCCTGAAAGCAGTAAAATCATAGATCTCTGGGGTCACTGACACATTACCAACAACCATAATTCTAATAGAAATATAGCCTAGAGAGTCTCTTTTATATTGACCATATAAATAGGTCTCTGTCTGGGCTGTGCGCTGTCATACCTTCTCATATTTAGACTGAATAACTGTTGTCATCTTTTTGACACGATTGTTGTGAGAAGTGGGCTGCTGTGTGTGTGTGTCCATGTGGAAGTCAAGGACTTGGACCACGTGATGAAGTGAAGTCACTAATAACGGCAACACCCCACACTCATCGGACAGCTGATGGTGCTGCCAAGCAACAGTAAACATTAACGCCCTTGAGGCTAACGTTAGCTAGCATACGATGATGAAACTGATGAAAGAATCTTAAAATCTCACCTCCAGTTCTCTCTGAAGAACAGAAAGCCCATGTCGACCTTGTTCCCACTTCAACGTGTTGCTCCAGCGAGTTGTTGCACCACGCTAATGTGAGAGGGGTCGCACGTGAGCCCGGCTTCAGCCTGCAGAGCCATGAAGCCGGAGCGGTGAAGCCTCGCCACCACTGAACATGTAATACAAACTGCACCAGATTCCACACTGCACATACTTGAGTCCTCAGCAACATGTGTGAAGTAGATCAGATGAACGGTTCTTGAGATATGTGAAAAGTATCCAGACTGACAGAGATTCCTAACTTTATAGAAAGATTCCAGATCCTGCATTGTTTACATCCATGTTAATGCTGGCAGTCTGTGCTGGGACATTACAGCAGCTATGACGTTTGCTGCTCTGAACACGTGCTGCCTTGTAATTAAGTAAGACAAAAGCTGTGTTGTACAGAAAGTGTGTTATAATGTAGGTTGTGTACCTCCTCTCCTCTCCTCTCCTCTCTTTTGGGAACAAAACTGATGACTCCAGGCTTTTGAATGTTCTCAGTGTAACTCACCCAGAATCAGCAAAGCCACAGTGTTAGCTTTATTGGCTCAAATCAGAAGGATCTGCTTTCAGGTGGGTTTTTGGCTTCAATCGATCGTGTGTTTGCGTTTAATCAGATAACCAGAACCCACTGACTGCAGCCCCCCGCAGGCTTTTGGCTCTGTGTCAGCTGGCCTGCCTTATGTCATGGTTTTAAGTATTTGGTATAAAAAGTAGAGAATGAAAAGGTGGACGAAGCAACAGCAACCTTTAATAGTTAACTGTGGAACTGAAGAAGAAAACAGACGGCGCAATTCAATCCAGTGCTTCAGCTAATTCAACAGCCATCTCCCTATATTGTACTCTGTGACATAATATACACAGCTAAGTGTTAACAAAATTGCTCTTGGCAAAGGGGAACAGTAGGAAACTGTATTTCAACTTTGGCTGCAGCTGATGTGTATTTAAATCAAAACATCATCAGGCATGGGAGTGTTTTAACGCTGCAGCGAGGGGAGGGAGCAGCACTACAGACTGGAAAGTCCTCTCTCGAAGCCAAAACTCTCAGCAGCTGGCCAAGTAGTTGTCGAGTCACTGGCACTCATCAAGAACCAAATCAACCCCCTGCAGATGTATTAAGTTTAAATATTACTGATTTCCTATTTTAGAAAAAAAAGCATATTTTCCGCTCGGCCCCAGACAGTGAGGGATCAGCAGGAGTAAGACGAGCTGTCTTGAGGGATCCACAGTCAACACATGCAGGATTTTCTTTCCCCCTGCTCTCTGTATCGACAAGTGCCGGTGGGAGACAGCGCCGTGTTTCTGTGCCTGACGACGCAGTGCCAGTGTGAGTCTCAGACTGGGTCTCCAGAGCTGAGTGCAGGCTGTGGCTCTCCAGAATGCCATGTTCCTTACATCATTCAAAACCAATATTTGACTAGCTGCAGTCCCCAAACTCTCCGGCGCTCTGTTTTCCTTTTTCTTTTTTTAAAGCAGAGAGAGAGAGAGAGAGAGAGAGACGGCAATTTGAGAGCATCAGAGCCGTTCCCACTGCAGTCCTCCTTCTTCTTTCCCTCTTTTCTTCCTCTGTGCTGCTTTTTCTTCTTTTATTTTTGTGCAAGTTTTCATGTCTGCTGCACGCCGATCCCCTGGGCTTAGAGTGGTTTTGTGCTGAATGCGGCATAAAAAGCATAAACTTCATAAACCTCTCTCGCGTGCCTCTTTTCTTTCTCTCTTTCTTTCTTTCTTTGTCTGTCTGAGTGTGTGTGTGTGTGTGTGTGTGTGTGTGTGTGTGTGTGTGTGTGCGTGCGTGCGTGCGTGTGTGTGTTTAATGTAAGGTCTGGATCCAAGTCTGTGGCTGGGAATGCTCTCTCGAAGAAAAGAGAGGAGAAAAAGGAAGTGTGGACGGGAGAGGTAGAAAGAAAGATGGAGAGATCAAGAGGGAGACAGAAAGAGAATGAAAGAGAGAAATCTGAGACCAATCAAGCCGTGGCCGCGCTCCCAGAATGATTCCAAACACATGCCCCGCGCCTGTCAGCTCTTTTCTGTATGTTGCCTGTCTGAAGTCACTTCTGAGCGCGGTTCCAACAGTGCCTTGCGTACGCGTGTGTTTCCCGCTGTGTTTGTTGATTTTGTTTTTCAATCTAATTAAAGACGAGATTATGAAGAAACTACGATTCTCTCTGTGTATCATGTCACTCGCGCTGAACAGCCGTCCCTCGAGCCAGTCACAAACTGCCGTTAAGAGGATGACTGTAAATACTAGAGCGCAGTGTAGCCTAGCTGCACAGTCTTTACACAGCAATATCTATCTGTAACTCCTAACAGTTACCATTGGCAACCATAACCCTCTGGTCGTCAGTGGACCCAGAACATTCACTCAAGTACTGTACATTTGAGATACAATGCTGAAGTAATTGTTCAGTGCTTCACTACATCTAAGTTTAAGTACAACAACTACTTGGTTAGGTTTAGGAAAAGATCATTCTTTGGGTTAAAATAACTACATTCAGTCGTGTAACGTAAGCTACGTAACTCATGTCACAATCAAAAGCCGTTTACGTTCAGTTCTTTGAGCACATATGATCAGACCACACATGATTAAGAGATTCTTGCACACATTCATGAATCTGAGCACACGTGTACCGACTGAGATGCGGTTTCACAGCTTTTCAGACACATCTACAAAATGATACTGCTGCAATGAGGAGAGTTCTGCTTTACTTAAAACAAGTACGTTGACTTTAAATACCTACAAAAAATAAAAGAGAACATTTTAAAATCTTCATATTTCCACTCGAACCTGAGTAAAGGATCCAAATATGTGTCAGACAATAGAATGTGTCGAAAATAGTTTTTTCTATTCACAACCGTTTCTTTTGTTTTTCTCCTTTTTCTTATTTTTAAAAATCACACAGTCTGACTTCATTTAACAGATAACTAGTTAAATGAACAAACACCAGGTTGCTTACTCGACTGCCTCAGCCTGTCTCTGCAATTACAGCTGTACTGAGCAATGGTCCTTAGAAAGAGAGCTGTCCATCAAGGCCTTTTGAGATGGCAGCTGGTGTGTGTGTGTGTGTGTGTGTGTGTGTGTGTGTGTGTGCATGTGCGTTTGACAGAGAGACAGACATTTAAATATGTAACTTGTCTGATGAAATATTAAGGTTTGAATTTCTTGCTAGGCACCATTAAAGACACTGTATATGTGCATATGTGTGTATGTGAACGTGCATGTTGGCCAGAGGAAGTCTAAGGTTTGCTTTAAAGGCAGCAGGGCTTCCTTCAGTGTTGAGGCAGCGGGCTGCAGGGGGAGTGTAGGTATGGACTGGGGGTGGGGAGCCGGGGGTCGGCTGGTGTCTGGGGAGACAGACAGGGAGAGAGAGAGTATAAAGGATCTCATTGTTTTGAATTCCCTCAAAAGGGAGAAGACAGAGAGGAGGGGGTGGGATGGAGGAGGTATTATGTTTCAAGTGATGTGGAGTGGTCCATTTTGGTTATGGGACACCAGGAGGGTGGAGGTGGTGAGTGGAGGGGGAGAAAAAAAGTAGAGGGAGAAAGAGAGAGAAAGAAAGAAACTGTAGTTTCCAAAAATTCGGATTCCAAAATAAATATTTCCCATCAAAACCTCCTACTTCGTCTCCGTCCCACACACACACACACACACAGAGAGAGAGAGAGAGAGAGAGAGCGAGCCCAGGAGGCTAAACACAGGAATTCTGCTGCTTCATCATGCTTAAATCATCTTACATCGTCTCTGCTTCTCTCTGTTCTGCTCGTCGACTTGTGAGAGAAGGTTTTCTTGAAGACACAGAGGCTCTGCGCTCAGACACAACGACACATATGTGACAAATAAAAGAGTCGTAAAAAGTGCCGTGAAGTTTACAACACTCAAGTTATGATTTTTGAAAGGAGCCGACTGGAAAGTGCGCACATGTGGAAGTCGAGCATGAGAACAGTTTATAGTCACAAGTCTTAAAATAATGCCAAATGTCCTGATGGCATTTGTTTGACTTTGCCTTAAAGCCTCAGCTCCGGGTGCTATGAGTCTCAGAAGCTACAGTATGTATGGACGACCAGCAGCCTGTGAGACTTACTGCGTTCTTTCATCTGATTCATCCACAGCAGCTGCAGCCACTCGTCCCCTGAACCCTGAGCTGTTCCTGATTTCAGAAACATACTAATGGATGTTTCCTGAGACCATAATCTTATTTAAAGAGACTGTGCCTTTAAACGAGCCATCAGGACTTCTGTACGGTTGTGATGTCACAACTATGCAGTCACCACCCTCAGATACAACCCCAGTACGGCTGTGGCTGCAAAAATCCTGACGGAGCTGATGTAGAAACACGGTAGGTGGTGCCTGCTCTGGCATGTGAGAGCTGACAGGCACTAAAATAAAGTGTGAATATAGGTGCTGCAGCAAGGACAGTATGAGAGACTTCCAACGCATCACAAACAGCAGCCTGGTCAGTGGCCCTCTGCCTCTGAGTGTGACGCTGTAGTTACCCCTGTGGTGTCACCTCCACAGGGGTAACTAGTAGAAAGGGGATCTCAGGTGATGGTTGGATGGGTAATACACTGGACTTTGCCTCTAGAGACTGAGCTTTGTGTCCCGTTTTGTGTCAAGAGTGATTTGTTTTTTAATTTATGTTACGCGTAAGTTAACGTACGTAACTTGCGTCACGTGACAAGATTGAAAGGATGTCTTTTGATAAGCTTTCAAAAAAGTACAGTACATTTCCCAAAATTGTAACAAGTGCATTTCGCTAATATACATCGTTGGTCTGCAGGTCCTTTGAGCCTTGTGACTTGTACTGAATCTAATCTATGCCAGGTAACATTTTAGAAGAGTTACTGCCTGCAAGGATTGTGTCCACAATCCATCCACTTAGCAGCCACATGGCACCCAGAGTGGTCCCCAAATACTGGCCACTAATGACAGATGTTGTGTGTGTGTGTGTGTGTGTGTGTGTGTGTGTGTGTGTGTGTGTGTGTGTGTGTGTGTGTGTGCGTGTGTGTGTGTGTGTGTGTGCGTGTGTGTGTGCGTGTGTGTGTGTGCGTATGTGTGCAGTTAATGACTCATTGGCAACATAAAGCACAGACAGCTATGGGAGAATACACTGAGAACATCTCCAGTGGGCCCTGACACGTGGTTTGTGTTTGTGTGTTTGCACGTGTGTGCGTGCACTATTAAAAGAGCCTTGAGTCAGGTGTCCAGCTGGTAGACACACACTGTCTTTGTGTGACGCTACACACACACGCAAACAAACACAGAATGAGAGAGAATGAGGGGGTGAGATAGTGAGACTAGAGTCACACCTGTGGTATTTGTGTGTGTGAATCACATCACCAAGGTCATCTCCTCCATTTTCCAAACACACACACACACACACACACACACACACACACACACACACACACACACACACACAGTCCCCTCCGCTGCTCCATGACCCCATGCATTCATAGATCTCATTGTGGGGAAGAGATGCGCTCGTGGCTGCATGTGTTGTGTGTGTGTGTCTGGGTGGAGGTGGTGGAGGTGGTGGGGGGAGCTTAACCTCTGCCCCCACATCCCAGTGTCCTGCCTCATCACCGTCCATATGTTGCTTGGAGCACTGGGATAAACCTAAGTGAGTGAAGATGTCTCTTCTAAGCGCCAGTGCCTCACACCTCTGTGACCTCCTGATGTAGGATGTAAGAAACTTGGCTGAGCATTTAACACAGTTAAACGCTGATAAGGGAAACGCACTGTAAAATCGTGAATCAATAAAATTAAACACATGAATCAGCAAAACATGCATAATTAGAACAAAAAAAATCTTGAAAATTGAAATGACTATAAAATCACTGCAGGTACAACAACAACCTAACCAATATAACAAGTCTCATCATAAACACATGAGAATGAGAACAAACCTAAAAACGATTGTTACAAATTATTGTCTTAATTCAAGGTCACCTTCTTCATCATCCCGTGCTGTTCCAGTGGAGGGTCGGTAACCAAACACGTTCTCCAAAACAAATAGTAAAGTACTGTTTGACATTGCCGTACAAAAACAATGAAAAAAACAGTGAGTATTTCACAGTGGTGGAAAGTAGGTTAAGTACTGTACTCTAGTTAAATAAAGTACTTGTATTGCTATGGTGTGCTACTATCTTCTCCACTACATTTCAGAGGTCAATCTGACACTACATTTATTTGATAGCTATAATCGGTTGCGTTGGTTAATTGCAGATACGATAAGTCTATGGTAAAGACTGTGGTCATGGATGTAAACAGTCTTGTCTGAGCCCATCCACCGTATGCAAAGCCTGCCTCCAAAGAGATTTCTCCTGCCTCTGTATTTCCTCTCACTGTTAACCTGAACTGTGTTTCCCCTAAACCTCCAATATATTTTAAGCAACAGCACCTAGGGTATTGCTGTAAGTCACATTAATGATTTTCTATTTGACATGTTTGGCTGATTTTTAAAAGTTAAATTTATCACCAAACACAGTGTCCCAGTTTGTTTCCTCGGTACACTTTAATCCACCGGCAAGGCAAACTGGTACGATAAGAGTTTGGTGCTGTGTTTGGAAATTGAATAATTTGACAGGCTGCAATGATTTGCATTGTTAAAAATAGATCATGATTCAATGATGTTAGTGTGTTGTCATATTATGAGCTGGTGTGTGTAATGATGGTGATGATGATTTAAATATTAACCCCTCACAATCATGCTGCTAATAAATTGTGCTACTCAGCTTTCGGGGGGTTGAGACTTGTAGGTTGAGATGCAGTTGGGGTTGATTTTCTCTGAGGGAGGGTGGAGAGACAGAGAGGGGAGGCAGAGAGAGAGAGAGAGAGAGAGAGAGAGAGAGAGAGAGCTGTGAGGCTCCAGATGAGACTAATTTCCTCAAGAGGAAGACTGAGGGAGGTGCTGTCCCTCTGTGTGTTTGTGTGATGTGGTACGCTGTTATGCCTGTGATGTGGTGCGTTTTGATCTGCATACATTTCTGTGTGTGTGTGTGTGTGTGTGTGAGAGAGTTGGTGCTCTGTGTGCACACATATGGGCATTTAGCTAGCATGTTTCTAATGTGTATGCCTGTGTATTGGTAGCCTTGCTTTGAAATCACACAAACGCACACCACAACTGCTAGGAGGTCCTTGCCAAGCCGACAGTTTGGTGGGAGGGGCGGGGTCCGCCACTGAAAGAAAGAAATTAAGGAAGTGGGAAAGAGAAGAAAATGAGTGACAGAATGTGAAAGGACAGTCGGGGGGAGGTGGCAGAGCAGCGAGGACAAATGGAGTGGAATGAATGCTGCAGTGAAATTAGACACACACGCACACACCAACACACACACAGAGCGAGAGAGCAGGCCGATTGCTGCACTGATTAGCCGAGGTGCTGCTCAGACTGAAAAAGAACGAAGAGCCCCCTCCAGTTGGCAGAATGAGACTGATACGTGTTCAGGTTTCAACACGTCTCAGTGCCCAGTCAGTGACCGTCATTCATTTGATTTCTATTATACTGAGACTTCATCAACACTACACTGGTCTAAATAAAGCACTTCAGTTACATTTTTATTTATTTTGTTTGTTGTTTTTTGGGTGTGAATTTGACTCTGGCATACTTTTATATTCCAGATACATTCATTATCCTTGCTCCTTTGTTCCTGCTACAATTATTTTCTTTCTGGGAAGACTTGTTTGTGCGTAGAGGAGCCACAGCTGTTTTAATAAAGGGATGTCATTTGATGTCGGTGGTAACGCAACAAGAAACCAAGCAACGTGTCAGAAAAGGTAAGAAGAAAACTTACGGCTAGCAAATATGGATGCTAACAAAATGATTTAAACATCTTTTTTAATGTATTTAAAACTTTGCTTCTTTTCAAAAAAGAGGTCCACAAGGTACCTTTAACACATCACACGTGTGGGAGAGTATGAATGAGAGGAGTTTCCTTCAGCCCTCTCTGCCACAATGTGGAACATTTGATGCAATCACCAGACACACCTACTATCTGACCTGGTTATTATACAGGGTGTCAGCGATGGTCTAAAGTCTGAACGTTAGCTAAAAAATGTCACCTATCAGCTTTTTGTTCTTTTCCCGGACACTCCTCTCCACTCTCCTCTCTCCTCTGGTTCCTTTCATCTTCTTTGCTGCCTTTAAAAGGAGATGAGAGGAGCTCATCTGATTGGTCATTACTGAAGCCGCCTCACTCCACCTGCTGATTCTGTATTCCTCCTACTAATATGCAATGGCATGTAGTCAGTCGCTCTTTCAAGCTGTGCCTGACCAACAAAACTGTGAAAAAGTAGTTGATCCCATGTGACACAGACATCCTGCAAGTGGACTTTATTTATTCAGACTTAATAAAATTGCAGCAATCAAACCCACACTGTGTTTTTTCTTTAGATTGTGTCCCTGTGCAGCATACCACACCCTCAGCCCATAGGACTACAACCTCTACATGAACAGACACAGATGACTTTATTGCGCACGGTTAAACAGTAACTATATTTACTGCACTGTGTTCCTGCAGTCATCTGAAATCCTCCCAATCCATTTGTGAGATAATGTATTCAGATGACTGGACTTTATGATTTAACCCGGTTAGTGAGTGCTGCATTTTTAATAACAAAGAAAACTGGCATACCTTAAGCAAGTTTTCACTGATCTGACTGTTTGATTTTCCTGGTACTTCTTTGAGCATGGAGGCGAAGGTAGAAAGGAGGTCAATATTGTTTTTTTTCCCCCAGTTTGATGTAGAGAAAGTAGGGTGATTTCCAAATAGGCTCCACATCAATATTCATCCCGATAAGTCGCCCACTTTCATCTTTTTACATTTTCGATTCTCGCTCATTTCCACCACTGCCAACCCCCCTCAGTACTTTTTGAGGCATTCTGTATAATGTCTTAAAATCCAGGCGATGAGGTGGGCCACAGTGGAATACAAACTACTTGAGCTCCCCGCGTATCCTCAAACTGTGAGGTAAAGTTACTTTGCTTCCAGAAAAGAAAGAAAAACTCATCGTTCGCTTAAAAACTTTAAACTACCCTCTCCTGGAACCCCCCCTTGATAATGCAGAGCTAAGAGAAATGTTCCGGGTTCAGTTATTGACAAAGGTAATGTGTGATCTCCTGGAGGAAACTCTTTATGTGCGATGTCCCCTAAGGAAGCTGTTAAAATGTGAATGCTAATGTGGGGAAATGCATTAATACTGAATTGTGTGTGTCTTACAGGCAGCCTCAATCAGAGAGTGATGGATACGGGCTGATTTAGGAGAAAGTTAGGTGAGAGGTATTCTGCTCCGTAAGCGCTAATGGTTCAAGCAATGCTTCTCTCTTTTCTTTCTCCATCTAATGTCTATCTATCCCCTGTGTCGCTCCTCTTTCTTTTACTCTTAATTAAAGGAGGAGGCTCTCTTAATCTCAGCACACTGCGCGCTAATAACCTGCAGGAGGCCTACCTCCCACAAAGAGCTCGGAGAAAGAAAGACGCAGACAGAGGGAGAGGGTCGAATCAGTGTCAGCACACAAGTGTCTTTGTCTGGAAGTGTGTCTGTGGGAGGGTGATGCAGCGCGCGACTTATGAGAATGCGTGAGTTAGGGTTTAACTAAACTAAGCCCTAACCCCACATGCCAGTGGAGGAAGGGCTGAGGGGTCAGGGGTCACATGTGGCCTGATAAAAGGGGCCTGAACCCCCAACAAAAAGTCATGTTCCTGGGAGTGGGGGCTGGGAGGAGAAGACTTATTACCATCAGCTCTCGCCTGGCCTCTAACAATGACGGATCAGCATCTGTACATCCCGACACATTGACACTTATCCCTCAGCGGGAGCGGGAGCACGTCGGAGAGCAGCAGAGAGAGGGGGCTGGTGGTGGACATCTGTAGATGTGCTCCAGCACGATGAGGCGCTGAGCAGCGCCTGCTGTCGAGCAGCAGCAGATCGGCTGATTCAGGCTGCCATCCATCTGCATCTCATTGAAGCTGTTCATTGGTCCGATTGGACGAAATAACCTTAAAGTGAAGGCTGAGCGTACCAGCAGATGAACAGGTGCAGAGTGCAGAGCGCAGCTTTTGTCAGACTCACCAACACAGTGCTACCACAGAGAGTATGGTGTATTGAATTAAGACAGAGTGTAAACACATACTGTGTAACAGTGGTTCAGTATTGCTTTTAAGTTATTAAATACATTATGTAGTTGAACTTGTGGATTTTTAGGGATAAATGGAGTAGCTCTAGGCTATCTTACATAGTTTCCAGGGGATAATATCTCAATCTTTGCAGGTCTTGACAAAAGACCTTAAGATACGGTGGAAAATGAAGTGGACTCTCCGCCACGAGGTGATCTTTTCACCCGTATCTGTTTGTTGGTTGGTTTGTCAGCAGGATTACACAAAAACTACAGAGTAGATTTCCACAGAACTTGGATGGAGGATGGGTCTCAGCCCAGAACAGACCCCAGTAACTTTTGGTGTGGATCCAGATACAGGGACGGATCCAGGAATTTCTCCTCACTTTCTTTAACACAGGATATTTTATTTTTGAATGCAAGACTTGTACAGGACTATTTTCATAGTGGTATTAGTGGAAAGGGTAAAGGGGTCGTTGGGCTTTTGTGGAGGTATGTGCTCTAATGAGTGCCATTCTAGTTTTTTTCAGTTTTTACCTTCATTCTCTCTGGTTATGTCGTCATAACCATGAAAGGGCTGAGACACAGGAACACTGGGAAGCCCAGTAATCTTGTGTTTCTTGCTTGTGAACTCAGGTTAGTAGTACAATGTTATGAGTGACCCGAGAGATTAAGATTACATTTCAGAAGAGATATCACTCCTATGTTTTCTGCTGTCCTCAGCACTGTATAATCAAGTTCCATCCTCTAAATGAACTTTGCCTGCACGTCCCATGGTAAGCCCTTTAGATTAAACTGCCAATTATCATAAAGGACTTTTAATTTGGCATCAAAGACCTAAAACAATGTCCCACTGCTCGCCATGTTTGACATCAACACTCAGGGACTTCATCCCTATAGCCTCCATGAAGCTTTGTGTCATGCTCCCTTTATTGCACCTCTCCCCTTCCCTCACTCTGAAAACACTATGGCTTATTATAATAGGAGGGAAAAGCAAGGGAGTGAGGAAGAGTAGATTAGAAATGAAAGCAGTAGACGAGGGGTGGGGGTGTCCTTTAGGCAAGACCGATGAATAAGGTGTCGTGACTGATGACTAGGGCTTTCTCATGGAAATCAACGCTGGCAGAGTAATTAGGAAGCTCTTTCATTAGCTTAAACACAGCTAGGCAAAGAGATGCTTCTGGTGCATCTCCCTCTTTTTCTTCAGCCTGCCCCGATAGAGACTCTCTCCTGGGAGGACTGGATCTGTTTGAGCCTTAAGTTTTCATTAACAAACCCACTGGGATGAATGGGGGAGAAGAAGAAGAAGAGCGGCAGGGAGAACGGAGAAAAAAGAAAGCGCGCAACGCACCAAATCAGATCATTAGGGTGGTTTCTCAAAGTTATTTTTATCCTGCGCAAGGCTCTGATTCAAATTAATAGTCAATTAGCCCGACTATTAACATGCATGCCAGAGCTCGCTCCCGTATGTGAAGCAGCAGCTCGCAGGAGAAATGCTTCTCGGTCGTCTGACATTTCAACTTTTCCTAATGCAAATCACCTCCCTCTCCTTCCCTGCCCCCACGTTTCTGTCTTTTTTGAATGTATGTGTTGAGTTGCTTATGAATGATTCAAGAAGGAGCACGCCGCTAAGTGTTTGTGGCTCTTAATGTGAATCGGGGGCTGCTTTTAACGTGTCCCTCCTCATCAACACGCAGGTACTGGCCCCGGGTGCAGCGCTCGCTCTGGCCCACATTTCAGTCACGTGATTTCACACAAAATTTGCGCCCCCGTACACACACACAGACACACACACACTGCAGGCCCCGGTCGCTGTGCCCTGCAGCTGCCTGTACACTTCCCTCAGAAGCTGGGAGTGGGTCTGTCTGGAGAACATGAGCTCAGTAGATGCCAGGAGACTCTTTAGCTGTCAGAAAATCTTGTTTACTTTTCATTTTTACACCGCGCCACAGCCCCACTCTGGGGCTTTCTCATCCCTGCTACACTTCCAAAAACTTGTACCGGCTGCACTTGTGCTTTTCCCCTGTCTATTTCTCTTAGCGACTCAAACCAACTGGTGGATTTGAGAGCAGACTTCAACAAATATACACTTACAGTTGTTTCTACAAGCCCGACTCTGTCATGTTTTTGGCTTTTGCTGGTGTTTGGCTGAGTATGCACCGCACGAGACTTGTTTGATTGAAGAGATTCTCTTAGATTATCCGACTTAAACCTGAATTTCCTTCAAGACCTCGCTTCTACTGGAGGTCAGACAAAGCTGAGGCTCATACTGAGGTCATTAGTTGAGTGCTGAAGCCTTTAAGGTTCACTAGATGAGGCCCTCGCAGTTTCCTCCACAGGACAAACCTGGAATGTGTTTGGATAAAGCACCGGGTCTGAGAATCATTACGACTGGCCTGGTTATGGGCCGTGTAATAAGTACACCCTTTAGTACCCCTTCCCCTCGGGCCACCATGATAAACACAACTGCTGTTTTCACTGTCTGGACTTTTTAATTAAGGTTGTAAAACAAGATCCTGCAGTGATAACTAATAGCACTGGATTGCCTGTAATAGCCAGTTATTGTGAAACTCCATATAGAGAATGTCGGTGTCTGTGTGGGGTACCGTAGCAGGCCATTATTAACAAAGCTCTGTGGTGCACCCAATTACTCAATGGGAACTTTGTTTGCCTGTAAAGTTAGTAAGGTAATGGTTAATAATGACGAACAAATCAGAGGAATAGCCCCCACTTTAAAGGAAGTCTTGCATCTAATTGCAATATAACAATTAAAAACATAAAATATGACATGAATACGAATTAGATGCTTCCTAATTACAGGGAATTGCACACAAAAGGGTGACTAAGCGAAGGCAGTTTAGACCACCGGTTAGACTGGAGGAAAACAGGACTCGGGCTCTGCTACAGACCTCTCCGAAATCCAAATCACAACAGAGGGACAACGTCGAGCCTGCTGTGAAAGCTGATCCAGGGATCTACAAGAGTTTCCATGCAAATGGCTCCAAAATTAAGAACACGTGGCGCTCCGGTCAGAAAGATTCTACCCCCACTCCAAAAACGCAAAGAAAAAGAGAGAAAGAAAAGGCCAGCGCCTGCCTCACATCTGCCAAGACAAACAGAAAAGAAGTGGGGGCTGGTGGGCGGCTGCGGGTAGTAAATCTTCAGTCTAATGAATGAGCACCTCCGAAAATATGTCACCCATTGGCCCTGCACGTGGTAAACATTCAACTCGAGCCAGATAGGAGGGCTTTGTTCGCTCTCCTCTCCCCCACCGACACTCACAAAAACTCTGTACTTGCTGCTGTCCTCCCCCTATTGTCCTGCTAGCACGCATCACCCACAACTCTCAGACAGGTTGAGAAAAGACAGCTTTGTGTTGGAGAGCCTAATGAGTTGACACTCTTCCATGTTGTTGGCAAACTACGATTTTAGTGAGCCATGTTAGGGGGAGCAACCGCAATAACTTGGTGAGTTTTATGATCAACACCAGAACAATTACTAGTGCTTGAGGAGCCACTGCTACTTTACAGACTGAGCAAAGTTAGCCTGGACCCGTGACAGGCCACGCAACCACTTACACTCAGCTCCAACACATCCTCATACCAAAACGACAACATGTGTCACCATTCCCAAAACAACACGACCGCTGCAGTAACGACGTCACACGTACCAGACATTCGGCGTACGGTCGCAGTTTGGTTAGGTTCAGGAAAACATGGCGGTTTGGGTTACTGTGTCACGTGATGTTACTTCACTAAGTTAGTAAGTTCAAAGAACTCACTGTTGACTTCTGGTTTCACTCTGGACATGAACAGTGGTCTCCTGAATGAAAGTCCTGTGCTTGGGTTCTGGGCCCGCTACAGTCAAAGTACAATTGGCTTAACCAGACCTACTGTGTGTCATGGGCACCTGTATTCTGTCTACCGGATCTGGACCACCTCTGCACCAATAATTCAAGGCTGTATGTGGGTGGATGTGGCTGTGTTACCCATCACTGGACCTGACCAACTTTGCTATGTGGGTATGAGGGCTAGCAGAGAGAATGGCTTTTGGATGTGACTAAAATCAGACAAAAAGAAAAGTGGCATCTGGCAGATATCTGGCCCCTTTGAAGATAGAGAAAAGTAAAAGAAGGGTGTGGTAAAATGAATAAAGGTGGATGGATACATAAAGGTATTATTGAAGGTTTAGAAGATATTGTACTGTGACAACAACCAGCCAGACACTAATCTCCCAGTCCTAAGATATGAAAAGAGGGCGTAGACCAGGAAAGGCTATTGTGCGAATTCAAAAACAAGTGATCAGGTATCAGGGCAGCATATGCCAGACGTGTGTCCATCAGAGAGGAGGGCTTTGGCTCTGTCACAAGATGACTGCAGGGAAGGACCCGCTGAAAAACCTGCCTGTGATCATCCTAAACAGGCTTGTGCTGTTCGTACATGAAACATAAGACTGCCGCAAGTCTTTTGAGGTGAGCCAGAGAAGTCAATTAGCCTTTGTGGCAGAGAAAACCCGCCAGCAGAATCCTCACAGATGGATACCTTTGTGGTGTTTGTCAGCACTGCTCTAATTTACAGAGCACGGTCGATGACAACTTGCTGCTTGCAGAGAGTATCGACGAGATATTCCTGATTTTTGAAGCTCATGAATATTTCATAAGTTGTAAAACAACTTCAGCAAGAGCCGAGTTTAAAATGTGTAACTTCTGAGCGAAGGCTACAAATGTGGCTTCCTTCAAGTCCCTCCATAGAAATGAGTCTAATTTTATTTTTCTTTTCAGGGCAAATCATCCCTGCACATTCAGAGACCTTTTTACACCGTGTGGTTTCTTTGTGAGAGCTGCTCTTCAGAGCCAAACAGGACATCTAAAAGCTTCTTTTCAAAGCTCGGAGAAAGTCAACAAGGTAAATGGTGGTGGCGCACAGCACATACCTAACAAGACAAGGGCCTTGTATACAGCTCGAAAACCCCATCACCAAGTCAAGGAGCTCCTTCAATACCTCCAAATGTGAATGAAGTCCTGGGGGGCAGTTAACAAGACTGCACCCCAGGTAGAGGCAGGGGCTTTATGGATGGGCTGGCAGTCCGACAATCAGAGCTGATCAGAGACAAGAGGAGAGCAAACAAGCTTTTCTGCTGCAGAGAAAGGCGACCAGGCTTTACTGCATGAGAGCAGCTCGGGATGAACCCCCTCACATGTGATGTAAACAATGCAGTAATTACAACTTACACTGAATTTACATGACGACTCCTCTCTTTCTTTGTTTATCTTTTGTCATGTGACACAGGCCTGCTGTATTTCTCTGACGATACACAGATCACTGTACACTAACATTTAGGAGCACATGAAAATCATGTTGTTGAAGAGGCCGACTGCTGTTCAAACCTTCCTGATGTGAGTACAGATGTTTTTCTTTTATTGCTGATGTTCATAATATGCTGTTGCATTATTGTCTGTTGGCAAACACTTGTTTGTACTATTACCATTTTCCTGTCTCTCAAAGTCTATTGTGAGGTCAAATGTAAATGCATTGGACAAATAACCGGGACTATTTGAAACGGATATTTGATGTCAGTGAATGAATTCAACTCATGTCAAATGTAAGTCCAAAACAGTCCAAAAGTCCAGTTACAAAATGCCTGTTATAAGCAACCGTGTGCTTAAAACAGAATCACCCAAATCTCTCAGTCTTAACATGTCAGCAACATTTCTGACTACCCAGAGGTCAAGGCTCAGCATCTTGATTGGCAGTTATTTACACAAGCGTCACAGTTCACATATTATGACATTATTACAGTAGTCCTAGTTTGGTTAGGTTTAGGAAAAGATCATGCTTTGAGTTATAATAACTACAGTTAGTCTCATAATGTCAGTGATGTAAGTTACATTATTTACATTCAGCACGTTAACTTATGTAACATAACTTTAAAACAAATCACTCTTGACTCTTGGTCACCAATGGGACACAAACCCCAATCTCTGGAGGGAAATGCCAATGTATGACTCATCCAACCACCCCTGACTCACACTTTTGCTGCTCTACTGCAGAGAGGCACCTACAGTGTCAAACTCAGAAGGGTAGGGCAACTAACAAGGCTTCTGTATTTGATACGATGGGAGTAAGAACAGGCTGGTCAATGATAGTAGTTTTTACCCTTTTCATACCTGACACCAAGGTACATGTAATCGGGTTCTCAAGACCTAACAAATAATCAACTCCAGGTAGGCTTTTCATTGTGGAAGCCTTTAACCAGGTGGATCCAAGCAGCCCATTTCTTTATGGACCTGGCTTGGTCCAATGGGGAATAGTGATACTCAGTTGTACGCTCACAAGTGACTTGAGATTTGACTTGAGACTCTGTATCCGGTGCACATGGCCACAAGTGGCAACAACACTATGGCGACGAGCACAACAACTGCTGCTGCTCTCCCATGTGTCACAAGCTTTGCCTTCAGGAATTACACACAAGGTGCAAACAAAAGATGCAAACATGCAATGTTTGCAGAATGAATATAAAAGATGCTGGATCGACCACATCAAACTTCATCACGTACCTGAAAACACACCCGATAGGTCAGTCACTTGGTAATGTCAAAGTTAATGGACAGTTAGCAAACATGTGATGCTCAGCATCGGCTATCATGCTTTGAATTCCTTCGATATAACTATGCAGTGTTCTAGCAGACCAGATAGCATGTAGCAGATGATGGAACGCTCATTACACCCATAAGAGACTTGAGACTTGGCTTGGACTTGCAGAAAATGACGTGTGAGTATCTCTGGACCTTCCATCATCAGACCTACGGGGATAAGACCAAACCCAGAAAACAGAAGCTGTCTCTGTATTGTTCTTCCTGTGGATATCTGCAAATGTAGACAACATGATATCATGCTGTGCTAGCTTCTCCACAACTACAATGGAGCTTTATTCCAAGGCACTGACACCAGAACGTGATGTCTCTCTGATCAAAGGGCAACTATTTGCACCAAAGTTTAACAATTACCAGGAGGAAATCCAGATGAGACAAAGATTCAAATATGCAGCTTGCACGGTTGCAGATCTGTCACAATACTCTCTCTCCTGTCCTCTTTCTTTTTGTGCAATTGTGCAACATCTTCTCTCCACTGTCACATCTTAACAAAGAACCTTTTTTCCAACACATTTCAGAAATGTCCGAAAACACTATCTGCTGTAGAGATAAACAGTGCATGCTGAGGATGCAGCAGAACAGTCAAACTTACTGCTGATATACAGTGAACATCGCATGTTTAAGAGACAGAATTTTGTGAGGGGGCCTGGGGATGTTGAATGTTGTCTTTGAGAGTGAGATGCGAGGAGAAATAACAATCTCATGACTCAGCGCTAGATATGGAGCAGATCTAGGACATGATTAGCTTAGCTTAGCATAAAGCCTGAAAGTGAGGGGAAATGGCCAGCATAGCTCTGCCCAAATGTAGAAAACATACACCTACCACAGCCCGGTCTCATTCCCAGATCCATCATATACAGAAGCCTGGTCAGTGGCCTTGCACTTCTAAGTTTGACACTGCATGACTAGCATCACTTCTAGATGCATCCCTCTGGTGCAGTGGTATAAAGGGGGAGAAAAGTCTGAGCTGGAGGGGTGGGCCATTCACTGAATGCAGTTATTTTAACCCAAAGTATGGTATTTTCCTCAAACTGTGCCTAAAACCTAACCAAACTGTGACTTTTTTACAACGTTAATAACAATATAAACGTCATAATATGTCATACAATGTGAAATGTTTGTCAGCAGGGTCAACTTTGCTTCAGCACTGTGTCATCAGTGATCATGCTTTTATTTTCTTCATTAATTTAGACTGTGTTTCCCGCTTGTTTTTGTTATTAACAGTACTTGAACCGGTGATCAGCTGGTGAGGTGTCACATTTATATTCTGGCTTTATGATGTGTCATCTCTGGCCAGGCTGGGTGGGTGGAGGAGAGGATCCTGACTCCCCTCTCTTTGAGCCCAAATCCCTTCCGTCTCATGCGAGCTAACAGCATGCTAATGAGATGGTGGCAGATGCTCGCGTGCCTTTACAATCCTCCAGACCCCCCGACGCACGCCGAGACTCCCCTCCTGCCTGATGAAGACAGAGGGATGATGAATATCTACATACAGGGATGCAAATGAATTTATAACTATAGCGGTTTCTACTGAATAGTAAAGATTCGCTGTAAACAGCTATTTTTATTCTTACTTCTTTTTCTCTTATTACCAATTTTCCTCTCTCTCTTTCCCAGCATATTATATGAATTGAAAATAAGAAAAGACAAAATCCGACAGATGAATGGAAATGGAGGGAGCACGTATATTCCCACCACCACCCCCAGCCTCCACCACCATACCCCTGGTGTGCACTGATTCTCTGGGGGAGGGAGGATGGTTTGGTAGGGCCGCCCTGCGCCGCCCTCTCTCCACCTGCTATGCAGCCTTTGTCATCTGGATCCTCTGTTTCATTTCAATGACAAAGTTGCCCCTCACCCTGCACCCCCCACACTCCCCTCCGAACTCCTTTCAGCAATTTTATGGTCCCCAAGGGCAGAAACTTTGCATTTACCCCATCACCCACCCAGTCATCCTCCCTCCAACTGGCCATACGAGTGGCCTGGGAGGATGCTGCCGTCCTTCTGCCTTCTGGAAGAAGAATGAGAGTTAAAAATGGGTCTGACTGAAAATTCAATTTGCTGAAACTGGGAACATTTGGAATGTGATTGCGTCATCATCATCATCATCATCCTCAGATCGTTATCATCCCCACCAGTTGACAGAAAGTTTGTTATTCATTTAAAAGAATTAGGTCTTAATAACTCATCCATAACCTAGTCACAGTGAGGCTGTCTATGCATTAGGTTGTATCAGGCGCCACAGCCTCACACACAGTTCAGTCCCCTGGTGCAGCTCTGCAGCAGCAGCTCTGTCGGGATTAGAGAAACTTCTTGGCTGAAATCTGTGTGACGTGTTGAGCTTTTCCTTTTTCTTCTCTTGCAGAGGAAATGTGATTTGAGCGCGTTCCCGACTCCAATAATGGCATTAGGGCACCATCAGCTTCTCACCAGGGAGGCTGTAGAGCTATATGTGCAGGAGCAACGGCCCGTGGCTAATGTTGTTATATGTTACGGGACTCTTTCATCTGCGGCTGATTCTATTGTAGACATGCTGGGGCACCATGTCTGCTCCTGTGAGAGACACCACCACAGTGTTGTTGCTGCGCATGGAGAGACCTTGGCACCGTGCGTAATGGTTCTGTTAATGCGTAATCGGGTGGATGAGACCATGACTTTAACACTTACAACCCATTAATGATACAAAATACACACAGATTTAGTTCAGCGGTGCAACATTTGATTTTTGTAACCTAAATTATAGTGAGTGTGTCCAAATTTTGCATCCAACTATTTAATTTGTAAGTATCTGTTGTATGTTCAAGTAAAGATGTCAATGTCCCATGTTTGACTGACTTAGTTAGCTACTTTATTGTATTTTCTATCAGTTTTATTTCCAAATTTCCAAACCTTCTCCACTTTATTTTGTGTGTGTGTGAGGGGGACATTAGTTCAAACACCTGTATTGACTTTTTAAAAGATATCCTAACACAATGAATGCATCACTCTCTCCACTGGGGATTTATCATGAGAGTTGACAGAGTTTGGATCGTAGCGGACAAAACGAGGACTCGCAGCAGTCCCAGCAGTTTCATGGGATTCTAGCGCTTCCAGTGTTAAACTGGACTGAATGGACACTTTGCCCTTGTTGAGTCACTCAGCATCAGTGTGTGTGTATATCAGCTCAGAGCTGATGTCCATGTGTTTGCTCAGAGACAGATGGCAGTGCAGAGGGCCTGTTCCCACGGGTCACACATAGGAATTTAAAATGCAGATAAAATCCATCACAGAGACGCATCCTCTCAAAGATGCCGGCCCCAGATAATTTGCTCTGTTGAAACCAATCAGTGCGCCAGTTATCAGATATGGCTTGCACCCTGAATGAAACTTATTGAAAATATAAGTCTAAGCGCGACTCATTACTTTCCGAATGATTTGGGGGAAATGGAATCTGGGGAGCCTTCAGAATGGGCTTCTGCTGGCTTACTGGAGACTGTGACACACTGACGAGGCTGTACTATAGAAATGTTTGCTCTGATGTGAAACTGCACACTTTAAGGGTGGAGAATGAATTAATATGACATAAAAAGCCTTATCAGCCTCTGTGATCTTAATGCCCTTTTTGTTCTCCTGAAACAAATCAGCAGCTCTGAGACATCCAAGTAAAGTCAATCCAAAGTTCACTGACTGCCTCTCATTACTACTGATTAGGACACTCATAAAACTGCTTTAGAAGAGTCATACTGCAGCACTACAATGAGGATATCATACTTTATCTGACTGGGGCTTATTCTCACTTGGTGTTGCTTGGCTGGGAGGCGGCAGCGTCTGAATAGATGATAATTGTAGGTTTGGGTTGTCTGAAGCTCGAGCCAGATGGCCTGCTGCTCCTCTCATAAAGACTCTGCTTGCCCAGTTGTTTGCTCTCTGAGCGACACTTTGAGTTTGCAGGATGGTAATTTGGTGGGATCAGGAGTTGTAGGCTCGCATAAAACATTATTATGCAGCAAGAGGATGAGGGGGAGGTGTGCCAGAAGTGCACACGTGGGGGGTCAGCTGCATAGATGGCAAAGCACTCACCATAACTTAACACTTGGTGAGCGCGAGGATGTGTTTTAAAGCATCATAAATATATGGAAACATACAGAGACGACTGTTTTAGAATCAACCCAATTACAAGAATGAATGTTGGGAACGTGTGTTTCTGCAAACTACAGATATGTTAAAGCTTTACGAGTCTTTATGTTGCAATTTTCAGTTTTTCTTTTGTCTCTGGTTAGGTGTGGCACAACAATTACTTGGTAGGGTTAGAAAATCAGCATGTTTTGGTTTAAAATGCCTGTTTTGGTCACCACAGTCATGTGGATGCAGCAGATGCCCCTTGGTCTCCTTAAAAATATCCAGTGGTTTCACACTTATGACTTTTGAGAAGACAAACTTGAGCTGCAGTCACTGGTTTGGCAGACTTGTCGCCCCAATTGACGTTCTTCTTTTTGTCAGGAGAAAAAGCTGAATTAATGCAAAAAGCAAACAGTTTAAGATCACCTGGATAAATTGCAATATTATGTGCACCCAAAGGAAATGAAGGCAATGCAATCAGATTTTAAAGTAGTGTAAACTCTGGATATCTTGTGTCTTACACACAATGTCTTCAGCTCTTGTACTGATGATACAGGAATATTACCGGTGGTAATATGGGCTTATTTGGCTAAGTTCCCAATACAAAGCTCAAAGACATGAATATTGGGGTTTAATGGCACCAGCATCAACCAACTCAAAGGTATTTCGTGCATTATTGCGCAGTCAGTTTGCACACAGAGCATAAGGTTTGGTGAGAGAAGCAGTCATTGAGCCACTTAAAGGAAATGATGGCAGTGTTAAGGTAAAGTAGATACGAGTTTGCTCTTGGCCAACACAAACACAACAGACAACTTTTCTGCGATTTTGTTTTAAAGTGTCACATAACCGCGCTGAGTGATGACCATGTTTCCTTTCCTGATGACAAAAGACCCGACTTGGCACACGTTGTGCATTGCAACCATAACAATGTAAGTCTGCCGTGGGTGAGTGTGTGGTTGTGTTAAAAGTGGCTGCCCCCAGAATAATTCCTGCTCCGGCCTATTGTTGTGGCACACTTGCAATACCGGGGTGTCTTCTGTGCTGTGGGGGGAGGTGGGGGCGAGAGACGGGGCTGCTATCAATAGTCCCTCCTGTGCTGCTGAAGGAGGCCATTCTGATGCTTTAGGAGGAGGAGGAGGAGGGGGAGGGGGAGGAGGGGGGATACGCAGTTTGGGTGCGGGGCGGGCAAAGAGAGAGAGAGTGTGCGCCCTGCTCCGTGCGCTCTGCTCTGTCGCCGCTCCACACACTCCCTCCTCCCTCCCCCTTTCTCGCTCTCTCTCTCTCTTTCTCTCACACACACTCTCTCGTGCACAGACTGGGAGAAAGCTGCGCCTTTTCTTCGCTCAGACATTCACTCTCACTCATTCACAGGCGCACACGCTCGTAAGGCGACGGGCATATGTCGATATATGCAACAGATCTGTGTACAAGCAGAGCGCCGCGGGTTGCTTTTGGCCGCTTTTCTCTTCCCAAAGAAGTAAAGTTTACTCATTTATTTATTTATTCTTTGTTTGTTTTCCTCTCCTTCTGTTTTGCGGAGCTCTTTGCGGAGGGTGAGAGCGCAGCCGAGGATCTAACATGCCAGACGTCTGAGAAGACATCTATTCTACGCCCCGACTTTTTCCCTCTGTGGAAGTGATCGCCACAGTGTGCGCGCAGAAGATGGGGCCAAAAACAATCCAAACCAAAGGAAATATTTTCTCTTCGGCACTGCTCAAACTACTGCTTTTGGTCGCGCTTGTGCACGGTGCCTCCGGTAAGACTTATAAATATAAAGTTTACGAGGAGCAGAAAGTGGGCACTGTTATCGCACGCTTAAAGGAGGATGTAGCCGGGGTTTTGTCCAAACTACCGAGTACCCTGACCTTTCGGTTCCGCGCTATGCAACGAGGGAGTACGCCGTTCCTGTCCGTCCGGGAGGAGGACGGGGAGATCAGTATTGGCACCAAGATCGACCGTGAGAAGCTCTGTGAGAAAAACTTAAACTGCTCCATTGAATTCGACGTGGTCACTCTCCCGACGGAGTACCTGCAGCTGTTCCATGTGGAGGTGGAAGTGCTGGACATCAACGACAACTCCCCGCACTTCTCCCGCGCCATCGTTCCAATCGAGATCTCCGAGAGCGCATCCGTGGGGACGCGCGTCCCGCTGGATGGCGCCGTGGATGCGGACGTCGGGGAGAACTCCCTGCACACATACTCCCTGACGCCCAATAACTTCTTTAAGATCGACATCAGGACCAGGACGGACGGGGCTAAGTACGCAGAGCTGGTGGTGATGAGGGAGTTGGACCGGGAGGTGCAGTCAAATTACCAGCTGCAGCTCACGGCCTCAGATAATGGTGTGCCCCCAAAGTCTGGCTCCACTTTGCTCAAGATCAGCATCTCCGATTCCAACGACAACAGCCCAGCCTTTGATGAGCAGGCTTATATCATTAATCTGCTGGAAAACTCTCCCCTTGGGACTCTAATCATTGATTTAAACGCCACAGATCCAGACGAGGGCACTAATGGGAAAATAGTCTACTCTTTCAGCAGCCATGTCTCACCAAAGATCCTTGAAACGTTTAAGATAAACCCAGAAAATGGACACATTACTCTTATTAAAAAAGTGGACTATGAAACCACTGCTTCCTATGAGCTGGACGTCCAGGCTCAGGACTTAGGCCCTAATTCTATTCCTGGACTTTGCAAAATTGTGGTGAAAGTCGTGGATGTGAATGACAACAAGCCAGAGATAAACATCAACCTGATGACGCCTGGCAAAGAGGAAGTGGCCTACATTTCCGAGGGCGCCCCTGTGGACACCTTCATCGCTCTGGTGCGTGTTGACGACATCGACGCTGGGCTCAACGGTGAGGTGGTGTGCAGGCTGCACGGCCACGGCCACTTCAGACTGCAGAAGACCTACGAGAAGAATTACATGATCCTGACCAATGTCTCTCTAGACAGGGAGAAGCGGTCAGAGTACAGTCTGACAGTCATAGCTGAGGACAGGGGCTCCCCCAGCCTCTCCACCATCAAACACTTCACCGTCCAGGTTCTGGATGAAAACGACAATCCTCCAAGTTTTGAGAAGAGCCGCTACGAGGTCTTTAAGTCAGAGAACAATTCTCCTGGAGCCTACCTGATGACGGTAGTGGCCTCAGATCCAGATCTGGGCACCAATGGCCAAGTCACCTACACCATTATAGATGCTCTGGTCCAGGGGAGCCCCATCTCCACCTACGTCACCATTGACCCTTCTAACGGCGCCATCTACGCCTTACGCAGCTTCGACCATGAGGATGTCAGCCGGATTGCCTTCACCATTCAGGCTCGTGACGGGGGAAACCCTGCACTGTCAACTAACACCACTGTCCTGCTGACTGTTTTGGATGAAAATGACAACCCGCCCATCATCCACTCCCCCTCCCTCAGGAATCACACTGCTGAGCTGCCGGTGTGGAAGTACGCATCACCGGGTCAGCTGATCACTGCACTTAAAGTCACTGACCGCGACGCCGGTGCCAATGGAGAGGTGAGCTGCACCATCATTGGTGGCAATGAGGATGGCCTGTTTGTGATGGACGCCCGCAGATGTGAGCTCAGAACCAACGCCAGCCTGGAGCAGGCTCCACGCGACGTGATGGAGATCAGGGTGGAAGTGCAGGACAGGGGCACCAGTCGGCTGTCCACAGGGGCCCTCCTCAGGCTCTCTCTACAGGAGACCATGGACATCCTCCCCCCTCTCTACCCCACTGGCTCCAGCCAGGCCTCACTGGATCTCTCCCTCATCGTCATCATCTCTCTAGTCGCCGTATGCGCTCTGCTGCTCATCGTCATGGTGATGTTTGCCACTGCCCGCTGCAGCCGGGAGAAGAAAGACCCCAGACACAACTACAACTGCAGAGTGGCAGAGAGCAGCTACCAGAACCACCCCAAGAAGCCCGCAAGGCAGATCCACAAGGCAGACATCACCCTGGTCCCAACTGTAAACGGGACCTTGCCTATCCGTGCCCACCCACGCTCCCCCTCAGCCTCCCCTACACCTGAGAGGGGCACCCTGGGGAGCAGGCAGAGCCATCATAGCCGGCAGTCCCTCAACAGCCTGGTCACCATCTCCTCCAATCATGTGCCGGAGAACTTTGCCCTGGAGCTGGCCCACGCCACACCTCCTGTCGAGGTAAGACAGTGATTTCATGCTTATCGTTAATATCCTTAAAGACTTATATGCTACATTGTGACTGCTGTTTGTGGTAACAGTCCCGTAAACATCATCTGTACACAGCTGTTAAAGCCAAAAGATAAACCACATTTCATATTTCTGTCCCGTAGGCCAGTATGCACGTTTTGTTTTGTCTCAAATCAAGTATTTGTTCTGAATTTATCCCTTGCTCCCATATTCTGTTACCTTCAGCCCTTTGTGTCATGTTTTTGTTGACCATCACATACAGGACCTAGTCACAAACTCATGTCACCCCTACCCCTTCCCCACAATCCCCCCACCCAACATTGTCTTGTGGCCTTGCTTGTTTGACTCCATTCATTTTCCCCTCTTCATTTTTCCTTTTATTTTTGTCTTTTTCTTTCTTTTTGTCTTTTTTTGTTTCTCTTGGGATTGTAGCAAGTCTCACAGCTTCTATCCATGCTCCATCAGGGCCAGTACCAGCCACGACCAAGTTTCAGAGGCAACAAATACACCAGGAGCTACAGGTAATGCACATACAGAATGAAGTGTCTGAAGCCGTTACTGTCTGACATTGGCAGAAGTAAGGTCAAAATGAAGGGATACCCTTGTGTACGCCTCTGTAATATTTTTCCACTGTATTTTGTTGTCAGCACTCTCACATAATCTGTTATATCCATATCCAGTAGCTTTTTTGGTTTAGAGTCAAAGTGTATGCTCACTAACTTTGAATTTGCATAATTTTATGTAAAACCTCTTCTGCAGAGCACTCTCTGCCTCTCTGTGCGCCTTATTATCCATCAGTAGCATGGCTTCCCCTTAACAAGTTGATAATATTATTGTCAGTGATTAGCCAGTCTTCTATGAGAAATGTGTCAAACCTCTGTGTGTCTCTCTATGCAGATACGCCCTAAATGAGATGGATAAGTTCAGTCTGAAGGACAGCGGCCGCGGAGACAGTGAAGCCGGAGACAGCGACTATGAGCCTGGCAGGGAGTCACCCATGGATAGGCTCCTTGGTGAGGGCTTTATTGAGATATATGCCCCTGATGGCCAGCACAGATCGCATGCAGGTACACCCTTTGGTCCCCCATCCACCACACCCCACAACCCTCCCTTTATATCCCCTACCATTCCCCTCCTGTCTCCCTCGCATCTAGTCCTGAATCCAGAGTGCAGTTTATGCATCAGTTTTTACAGTGCATCAATTCATTTATATTCATAGATTTCATGGTAAGAATTTGGTGGTAATTAACATAGAGTTGCTGTCCAGTCAAAACCACATATCTCCAAAATGAGCTAGGAGAAACAGCCATGTCTTCAGCTTTGTGGAAATGCATTTTTCAGATCATTCAATCACTTTGTAAATGGTTTGTTTGGCTGAACAAATACGTGAATTGTCTCAACTCATAAAGGTCCTTCAGTTTTATCAGAAAAACAAAAACACCATTTGGAGATAAGTGGTTTTCACTGGACAGCAACGACATTTGAAATTCTTTGAACTGAACCCCAAATCACAACAGTAATGATAATTAAATTATCCCAACATGATTTAATAATAATATTCTGCTTTCCAACAAACAGTTAATAAATAGCTGCTAATTTATTTAATACATTTCCAGGAAACTTCCACCTGGTTTCTGCAAAACTGCTGATCAGTAAATTGAAGTGTGTACATTCTCACCAATGTATATGACTTCAGCAGATCAGTCCAACTTTGGAACAATTTATCTAAATGTCAATTTTTATAGTTAACCACCATAAATAGCTAATTACCAACTTCATAATTAAGAATCAGGTGACTAATTATTAATCAACCACCTACTTGCCATGACATTCTGAGACCTGTAAAATGAAACGTTACCTATCCTTATGTTGTACTATAGGTTTCCAAAAACTGTTATACTGTATCTACTAAATTTCACTGGAAAGGTGTGAGCAGAGATGAGGGCTGATAATTGTTCTCATTACTGTTTGAAATGAAAAATTCCCATGACAAGTTTCCCAATTCCAAGTTGTTGTCTCTAAAATATAGATTTAAACCCAGAGAAAAGACATACAGGGGCCGGAACATGCGTATGTTAAACATTTTCATTTGGTATGAGACAAGTTGAGCAATTATCAATTGTTCAGCACTAAAAGAGTTATAGTGTAAAGGAAATGATTCCATCTATGTCACTACATGGTCAGTAACACAGATCATCAACTCTGGTCAAACGTCAGCCCACAATTACTTTCTTAAATCTTTAACTATGGCTGAAGCTTCTCAACCTCAGGGTATTAACCTCTATAGAGGTCACCTGTTGAGCACAGACTGTGGCAGATGTCTTGAAATCACATGTTGATGCGCTCAATTTATTTTCAGTGTAGAGATTGATTTAATAGTTTTGAATTATACATATATATATAAATTTATATATATATATATATATATATATATATATATATATATATCTCAAAGGATATGTTCTGCTTTTTAAGTCTATAGTAATGCAATACTCACATGCTATATGTACAATCAAACATACACTGTCCCTGAAGTGATCCCTTTCTAGCACAGTTTCAACATATTTAATGAGGAAGAAAACAATGTTTTTTACACAATTAAAGACATGTCATTATGTATGACATTTGCCGAAATAATGAGAAGGCCCAAATAGTTAGGAATTGGTCAGAGACAGTGTTTCACAAAGTTTATAAATTTTCTCACTAAATTTAGTCATTTGTAAAATTGTGACTAAAATCACTCAGGACGGATGTTGATATCAAATGTGAACAGTCTCTAACAGTGGAGTCAAGCTACAAAGTAATCACTTGGCAGCCATTGACCAATGACTCAGTGTGCCTATGGGCAAATTAAAGGCTTTATTGTATTAAGACAGACTTTAGGAAATTAGCCTATCTTTAATTTCCTCTGTCATTACATGTGGGGCTCCCTTCATGATGGGATCATGACAATCTTGTGTTAAGACATAACAAGTGCCATACCCCTTTGTACTCATCCGCTGCCTGTTAGCAGAACACTGCTTTAGCAGTTTCGGCATGCCTTCTTTGTTCTGCAAGTGACTGCATGTGCACTGGCCTTGGAGGTTTGTGAATGATACCGTGCCTACTCCACCACTTTGTTTCACTGCACTGTCACAAAGTTGTTGATATATTTCTCTGGATAGCTCAACTGATCCTCCTTCACAGTCACCCATGTCTTCTCCCTACTGTCACATCGCATGGAGTCTCCCCAACCATGTAAACGAGGAAGAATTTTGAACACTTGCTGAACATTGATTGACCTGACTGACTTCCAGATATTCTACCCACCTAGCATCAAATATCTGGCAGGCAGGTTTCCCTGACTGGTTGAGTTGGAAACACTAGGTCACACACTCTAAAACTCCTCTGCCTCTCAGCCCGTCTCAGCTAACTTCACCCAGGTTGCAAGCTGCCACAGCTTCCTTTATCACGCCATCCCTCTCCTCCCAGAGCTCCCGCCGTCTTTCCAGCCAGCTTCCCACACAGCCATCACTCGACACTGCATTTGAGCTACATCCCAATTAAAGTCGACCCAGACGGGCAGACAATCTCATCACTAACACCACCCCCCTCCCACCGCCTTCCCTTCATAGCTGTGTGGAGGAGCTCTGCTTGTTAGTCATTCTCCCTTTTCCCACCTTCAAGCCTTCACTTTCAGGCGTCCAAAAATGAAGCCCTAGTGCTCCTCTGATGAAAAGAAGGCATTTAATTGCCATGTGACGAATAGTTGCTATGGAGTCAGCACAGAGTTGTGCTCATGATTAAGCCCTGAAGAGCATAATTACATCTCAAAGCTCACCTTTCTCCTTCTGTATGTTCACCCCGCCTCCCGCCCCCATGTCCACTGCAGCACGGATGATTTCAGGCAGCGTGTAGTCAGTGCCCTGTCATTATGGATGGATGTGGCAACTCTCCCCACACAAGGATGCTGAAGTAGAAACTCTTTGTTGTAGCCCTATAGATGCAGACGATATTATACATAGTATCACCTGGGAGTTTACCTTCGGGCTTGCAAAACTCATGCTTAAATGCCCAAAGAACCCCTTTGCGGTCCTTATTCTGTTTTGTCTTCTTTCAAGAATAGCTGATGTTTTGTGATATACAGTGAGAAGAGAAAATAAGTACCGCAACACTGATGAACGGGAGGTCAGAGTGCTGAAAACAGTTTGTGTGCGATAACGTCGGTTAAAAATATTCTCACTGTTGAGCCTGACCCCATTCTTTTTGCATAATGAATGAGACGTGTTGTCACGCACAGGCAGGAGTGAAGAAAGACATGTAGGCAATTTCACATGTCAAAGTCAGTTTACTACCTGTCAGTACTAAAACTGTTGATTAAGACCTTGTGTGGCTCTTTATACACTTTGGGGAAATAACCCTGAAGATGTCATAGTGATGAAATCAGGGCTTTACCAGCTTGGGCGTGGAGACAAATGTATTATTTAAAGCCTGTGTTATAAATTGAGTGTTTGGAGTTTGTCTTTACCAGGCTAACGATAGATGCTTTCTAGTTGCATCATGGCAAGTGTAGAACTAGTGTTTTTACAGTTGGCCATATACTCTGAACTGAAACTGATATCTTAGCTTCTGCTGCCTCGATTTGGACAAGTCTTGTTTGAATCTTTCTCCCACAGTCACTCGGACTTTGTGGAACTGTACTAAATCATCAAAGTCTTGTAGTCCTCAGTCTAAGCTGAATCTCACTGCCAACACTCCTTGTCTGTCCCTCTGCTCAGTGGATAACAGCACCCTGCCTCTTGCATCCTGATCAAATTTGAAAAAAGAAAAGCTCTTAAATAAACAAACACATTATCAGCAGTGAGCTAGTTTAGAGCTCTGAATAAAACTAGTCTAATTTACTGGCCAATAAATGATCAGTCAGGAAGTTAGCTGAATTAACATTGCAGTCAGTCAGACGGGCAGGCTTTCAGTTAATGTTTGCCTGACATGTTCTCTTTTCATTTTTACACACAAATCATTTGGGTTAAATCTTTCATTTTTACCCTTTCATCAGCAGGGCACCAATCTGCTGCTGCCCCCGCGCTGTTTTTTCCCTTCCAGTGCACCCAAATGCACTTTTCATCTGCTCTAAGATGTATTATAAATGTTCCTTTCATGTTAATGAGGGGATAATGAAGTCCCTCAATAGCACGCCTGAAAAGCGGCGCACTCTTTTAATGAAGGCTTTAAGTTGGCATATTTGATTTGTCTAATTTATTCTTCAGAGATTTTCTATTTGAAGATTTAATATTGAAAAGAGTGACTTGAAAGGGAAAAATGCAGGGCTTTTAGAGGAGGAGTTATTTTGAATGGGTAATAGGCATTGATCAGCCTTGCTGAATTGTCTCTCCATGGTAAATATGTTGGAAGGTACTGTACTGTAGCAGGCAGTGCTCCTGCAGAGAGCCTTTCAGACTAATTAGGGCAGATTTCTACCATGTTTCCAGAGACAGTGCAGCAAAAACACCTGAAGAGAAGCACACAAATAGTAGATGGGAGGAAAGAGACTTCCTGACAGGAACCAGCTTCAAATCTTCTTATATTTTGTGATCAAACTTATGGTTTGTACATACACATAAAATAATAGGGTTTATTTTAGCATTATCTGCAAAGTACATCTAATATATGCAGGATCATTTTCTCAGCTCATAAAGTAGAATATTTTGGGTCATCCTTTTAATCACCAAATATGGAGTTCTGTGGGTTTGACTGGTCCACTGGCTCCAAGCAATTCCTCCCACCCCCCTTCCTGTTCTCACATTCTCTACTTAAATATTTGTGTATACTCACACACATACACATATCTGCACAGCAAATACAACACGTATACAACTGACCAACCTCAGTACAGTCTAATCTCTTAATCAATATAGTTTAAATACAGCTGAAACAATTAGGAGATTAATCAATGAGTCGATCAACAAAAAACTTCTTGGCAGGAAGTTTGATAATGGATTCATCGTTTTAGTCATTTAATCAATAAAATGTGACAAAACAGCTTCTAGCTTCTTTTTGTGCTTCTTTCTGTATTACACCATTATAACTGAACATCTTTGGGTTTTGGACTTCTGCTTGAACAAAACAAGACATGAGAAGATGTCTCTGGGAACAGGAGGTGTTTTGACTTTAATCGCTTAAATGATTAATTGACAACTAAATCAGTAATGAGTATAATTGTCAGTCGCGCTGAACTTCTGGCTACAGTGACAGCATGTGGCTGATTACTTATGAGTGTTTCTATCTGTTTTCCCAGCTATGAGGCTGTGCACAGAGGAGTGTCTTGTCCTGGGCCACTCAGATCAGTGCTGGATGCCCCCCCTGGCCTCCCCGGCTTCATCCTCGTCCGACTACCGCAGTAACCTCTACATCCCGGGAGAAGAAGCCCGCCAACCCGCCGACCTGTCCCAGGAAAAGACTCCACAGCCCTGCACTGACACTGGCCCCGCCCGGAACCAGAGCTTCTCCACCTTCGGCAAGGACCTGGTTGGTGAGGACGGTGGTGAAGAGGAGGGGGGAGAGGATGGTGAGGGAGAGGCCAGAGATGAAGATCTGTGTGGGACCACATCGTTGCTGTCAGAGATGAGCAGTGTGTTCCAGCGGTTGCTACCCCAGGGTCTGGACTCGTACGTCCAGGTCAACGAGAACCAGAAGGGGACTAGCCTGAGTGGGGTGGGTGTCCCCATGACTGGATCTTTAGATCGCAGGAGGGGACATCTCCCTGGCAAGTCCAACCCCTCTGTCCACCAGCAGGGAGTGGCAGCCTGGGCTGCCAACACCCACTTCCAGAACCCGGGTAGCAGCATCGGCCCATCTGGCCACCACCAGGGTGGCAGCTACCACACCCTGAAACCCAGCACCAAGCTCAGCTCTCAGAGTACCAGCCATAAGGGATTGCAGGTGCCCAAAAACAGCCCCCAGAACAGCGGCCACACCCTCAAACCCCACAGCAGCCCTTTGCTCACAGCACTGGTCAGCCCCACTATGGTGCAGGCTTCCCCGGCCCCAGTGCAAGTGCCAGTTCCTCTCCCCGGGCCCTCCTCCAAGTGGCTGCCAGCCATGGAGGAGATCCCAGAAAACTATGAGGAGGATGATTTTGACTCAGTGCTCAGCCACCTTCAGGGCAAACGCAGCGACAGCAGACATGAGCTAGTGGATGCCAGCGAGCTGGTGGCTGAGATCAACAAACTCTTACAGGATGTTCGGCAGAGCTAAACATCCGTTTTTTACCCTCTTTATTTATTCACCACTCACTGACTGCTCTCTTTACTTCACAATAAAAGTGAGGGACAGTGGGTGGAAAAAGACGGACAGAAAAAATCTAAAGCAGAGAGAAAAAAACAATGAGACAAAAAACAAGACCTGCAATTGTCGTTAAAGTTGCATTTCTAATGTAATAACTGTGTTTTGTGAATGCTAAATATCCAAAAAATTGTTTGTAATTGCTGGTTTGGTACACAATGTACACTATGTGACTGTATTTATCTTTGTATTTTAAAAATACATTTGTATGCTTATATTTATAAAAAAAAAGTGTATATAAACTTAATCAGAAGTCTATTTTTATATTTCGAATGCATGTTGAGTTTAAAAACATTGAATCAAGACTTTGACATGCGATCGACATTCTACATATTTAAATTGTCTTTTGTATTGTGATTCTTTTTTATTTGTCACTATGTTATGTATATATAAATATATTAATTAATTAATGGACATTTGTCGTTGTGGATTATTGTGGGGAAGTGGACCGTACACAAATAAAAATAATAATACACAAATATTATTCAGGTGTCTGTGGTTTATATCTGTATTTTGTTATGATAGTGGGAGGTTCTATAGTATTAAATGTACTTTATAAGAGTGAATACATTTTGGGTACCTCCAATTCTATTCTCAACTCACAATATGGAAGTAAGACATCTTTACAGGCTGCAACAACCAATCAAGAAGGGGTCAAGGTACAAATCGTAGATAGAAGATGATGGACAAGTAGAAATAGAAAAAAAAAAGCTAAATAATTGAATATTTATCACCAAAATAAGTTCATGTCTTATATCCAAAATGGAAAACAGAGCCAGCCACTGTTGAGGATATATGAAGTATACGAACTATCTTACTTATCCAATCAGAAGCTGCATCTGCATCACCTGATTTTCCTCAGCACATACAGTCGACCCGGCTGCCAGGAAGTTGTAGATGTTTACTAAAGACTAATAAAGACTTACTCTACAAGTAAACAGGCCTTGTGGTGAGACGGGTTTGTCAGCTATGTTTACAATGCCACTGAAGTAAGAAGTGAAATAATACACAACACACACTCAGTACCAAAGAAGACAAAATGTTTTGAAGGGGAAGAATTCATTACTTCATTTCAGTACTGGAACAATTAGGCAGTAAGTATGTGCGACATCTCTCTGGTTCTTTTGGGTTTCAGACTGTTGGTCAGACAAAAAAAGACATTTGAAGTCCCAGTAGACATCAGACATATCTCTAACAATAGTCATACAGCAGCCCTGCAGTGCTCTTGTTTACTGAAAGGCGTGGACAGATTGTGTCTGAAAACGCTGTGTATGAACAGAACAAAAGTACCCCTCACTCAAACTATCAGGACTCCTCATTTTCACATCAGCAAATTTCAGTTCTTGACTGTGTTTGCAATCTGCACGACATGTTCCTGCTCATTTGAAAAAGCTCTGAAGCATTTCCACAGACACTAAATGACTTGATACAGCCAGGGTTGTTGTCTTAGCCCAGAAAAACACGGAGAGGCTCTGCGTTCAGTCAGCAATCTCTGAGCCACTTGAATTCACAAAACAAAAGAATCAGGCTTGGATGTGTGGTGGCTAATGGGAGAAATGTGCTGTGGAAGCAGATGGAAAAAAGCTGCTGTGGAGAGACAGAGAGCTGTTGAGAGTTTCAGGAGGGGTTTGGATTCGATGGAGTCACCTCCCACCTCTGTTGCCCTAACAACTAGATTATGGGTGACACCTAGAGGTTCACCATGTGCACTGTAAACCAATGACTCCAGCAGCCAGCTTTTACCAACACATTACTACTACAACTAGCAGCACCAAGCCCTGACAAGGAGCCAAGGAGGAGTGAGAGCAGACAACCAGACAGAGCCCCCTGGAGGAGACATCGCCACCCTGCAGCTGTCAGGGAAAGTGGAGGAAAATGGAACCTGCAGGAAAAACCAAGCACACGCACAAACAAACAGTGATGTCAGGCAACTCTGCTGTGTGTCAGCATGATGTCACAAATAGAAACAGATTTAACTGACATGCATTGGGTGGGGATCACTGTTGATCAGTTCTGCTCTGGCCCAGCTCATCTCAACTACAATTCGATCCCATTCCACAAAACAGAAACGAAACACAATGTGATCCTTTGTGACATAAGTCAAATATACTTAATATTTGGCTCAACAACTTCATAGATTTTTGTTGATATAAGCGTATTGTGAATTTGATGGCAGCAACATATTTCAAACTGGTTGGGTACAAAAGACTGAAAGTTATGGAATGCTCCAAAAACACATTTCTATTTTTGGGGGGGCCTATGCAAAATGTTGTTTGGGGGGCCCTATTTTGGGAAACTATGGTGGAGGGGATTCCAAACCCCTTTTTATTTTTGCTTTACAACAACACAACAAAAAACTTTTTGACAGAAGTTTAATTTACTGCTGTTATTTTAGTTGTTCACAATAAAAAGAAAATAGATAGAAATAACTTTAATGTGGGAATACAGGCAGAGACACAATGACAGTGTTTAATGAACAGTGTGTGCATCATTTTCCGTTACAGCAGTCATCAGTGCGCTGCCGATCACATCTGTCAGCTCATCGTGTCAGATCACTCTGTGTCTGAGTTGTGTACAGCTACACTTCCCCGTCCTCGTTACTGCAACTTCTTTTTTATTTTTAACAAGAATAAATTCACAACCATATTACAAGTAACATCATTCAAACAGTAATGTTTACTTCAAAAAGTAGGTACCACACACTATTCCTGGGTCCAGTTGATTCAGTATGCTATACCTAGTTAACGTCATGTTCAACCAGTGACTCAAACAGGTGGATTCATTTTAAATATTAGAGAAATTAAATAGTATAGCGCAATTAGAGTAAAATCACACTCTAATTGTGATAATCTGTAAATCTGGATAAAATAGATGGCTCTAGGATGATATGACGCAAAGTGTGCTGGCTGTGTGTAAAAGACGTGTGAATTATTATATCCAGGTGACAGGTATGCTACAGTCATTTCAAAGATCTTTGCAGAAGACAAGTTTGTCATTAACCTGTACGAGTTAACAAACATAGTTTCAGATAGTTTTCCTCCGGCAGTAGCAGCTGCACTCTGTCACCTGGTTTAAAACAGGCAGAGTGACAGCCATCGTTTGAGCGATCAGTGCGATAGACAGGGGAAAATAATAATACACATATTTTACAGAAAACAAACAGGACATTTTCAACCATTCAAAGCAGAAATTGTAGCATACCTACGTCATTTAATCAGAATATCTTCACAGATTCAGTTAAAAAAAACAAAAAAACAATCGATCTTCAAATTAATTTAGACTATTTCATAATTTAATGAAAGGGTTCTCTCATTTGAATATCAGAATATCATCTTCTTTATTCTGGTGACAGCAGCAGCTTGTTGCACACATCTCTGTTATGTTATTAATAATTCATGACAATTTGGCAGCACTCAAAAATACACAGTAAGTTCAGAGCTGCATTTATCAAAATTACTGTGTCACCAAGTCCGCAGTTCCAAGTCCTCAGCATTATGCCTGTTCGGTCAAAGGCTCATTTATTTGTCATTTGACATCACCAGAGTTTAAGCTCCTTTATCCCACTTGAAACACAAAACAAACTATTTTATAAAATGGAGTTTTGAGGATGAGTTCAGGAGTCTCACAGTCTCATGAATGAAGCTGCTCTGTAGTCTGGTGGTACGGCAGCAGATACTTCTGTATGTGTTGTCAGATGGCAGCAGGGTGAACAGACTGGGGCTGGGTGGGTGTTGTCTCTTAGTATCTTTGGGCTCTGTGCAGACATCTCACTTCACTGATGTCACTGATGCTCTGTAGATGGTCAGTGATCATGGTCATGATCAGTGATGTTCTTGGTGGTTTTAATCACCCGCTGTAGAGCCTTCCTTTCCTGGACTGTGATGAACCATGACAGTTTGTGATGGTTCCAGTCAGGATGCTTTCTATTTCTTCTTTGTAAAAGTTAAGGAGAATTTGGCTACAGAATCTAGCCTCTGTGATTTTGATTTCCAGGAGTATGTATCAAGTCATGTTCAGTCTTACAGCACACAGATGTCTTCATATCTTATCTATTACTACTGATTTTCAGGACAACAAGGGCAGGATTCAGGATTTAGGACAACTGTTCATTATTTGGGACCATCATAAATAAATACATTTTCATGGCAGACATTTTGGTGTGTCAAAGAAGGAAAATCACAGGTGGAATTTATATTATTAATGATGATTGCATTATATTTAGGTGAGCTATTTCCAGGGCTCTGATACTGTGCATGCTCACTCACTGACATGACTTACTAAGACAATACGTTATCGATCACACCTGTTGTTTTCCTGCCTTAAGTCCAAATGTCTGCGATGAAAAGGGTCAAGTTTTCAGGACGTCCAGTCAGCTCAGTGCTGAGCCACCACAACAAGGTGCTGTTTCTACTGCTATCACCTGTTATCAGTATGCAACTGCATAATCTGCATATAGCAAGAAATGGCTATGGTTCCACAGGTAAACAGGTTCTATTGGTGATAGTATCAGGATTGGGTATGAAGTGACATCCAATTAAGGATGGGGCGAGGTTCAACACATGATTGTATAAAGGAGTCAGGCTTGTTTATACAATTAATGTTTATTGATGTACCTTATAGTCACATAATTCAATGCACAATATCTTATGTAATGTATGTATATATTACAAAGTGTGTGTGTGTATGTATATATAAATATATATATATATATATATATATATATATATATATACGGCTGTCAATCGATTCAAATATTTAATCACGATTAATCGCATGATTGTACATAGTTATCTTGCAATTAATCACACATGGCAAATTTTTTATCTGTTCTTAATGTACCTTTAGTTTTTCATACTCTTGCCAACATGGGTGTGACAAATATGTATGTTAAATGTAATATGTAAAATGTATATTTCTTATTATTGCAACAATCCAAAACAAAGACAGATACTGTCCAGAATATTCTCTAAAATAACCTAAACAAATATGCTGAAAGTGTAGTGTATAGTGTACAATGTTGTGTCCAACTTTACCCTTGTAAAGGTTAAATAAACAATATTAATCGACCTGCAAGCTGGTTCTGCTGTATCAGTTCTGTGCAGTCCAACAGTGTTATAGGAGAGCAATGTTAGTATAGTGAACAGCTTTCCAAAAGCTGGTGCTTACATTAACCACAATGCAACTTGGCCACTGAGTGGCACCACTGGAGCAATTTTTAACATTTTTTTTACATGCAGCTTCCTCTGGAGCCACAAAACGCTTTATACTACTTTAAAAAATGCACACTTTTCACTTTTGAAAAGGTGTTTAAATAAAAAGCTGAATGAACAAAAATGAATTGTATGATCAGAACAACATGGAGAATGCCACTTTGGTATATAGGCAGTAGTATTACTGGTTAGTGAGCTTGTTTTTGCTGCATTATTTAAGGACCACAATATGTTTCAGTTGTACATATTACAAAACAAATATGATAAAAGAAAGCAAACAAGATTGCTTTAATCAGTCTGCTTCTCTTTTCAAAGCCTCTGTCTGTCAGTGCAATCTGAGGACAGACAGAGTGAGTGAGCATCAGAGAGAGAGAGGCAGACAGAGTATAGGAGAGAGAGGAACTGAAACTGTGTGAGGGAGAGAGGTAGAGAGTCATAACAGAGCTTTGAATGCAATTCAGCCCTCATTCTCATAACACACACACACACACACACACACACACACACACACACACACACACACACACACACACACATTTTGTCTGCTATCTCGTCAGTACAGATCCCCTTAGTGACAGCGGGAATGAAGCCACCAAAGCTTCTGTTGTCGTGAGTACACTGATACACAGTGTGTGCTTCTGTGTGTATGTGCGTGTGTTGTTCATCGCGAGTGTCGTTCATCATAAGCGTTTGTGTGTGTGTGTCGTGTGAGTGTAGCTGCCATTATCAGTTTTGTATTGACTGTCTCAACAACAGGCTGAGGATGACAGCAAGAAGCTGCCATCTTGTTGAGATGCTGAAACACTCTCTGGGATATTGGACAGTGATTTTGTCTTCTCTTCTCTGGTGGCTGCTGGAGATATGAGCACAGGACTTCAGTGTGGTGACATCACTAAACAAAATGTCCTCACCCTTCCCCTAGTCCTAAACACTCTCCTCTATACTTCATCCCTTGATTTTGCACACTCGTGAGTCGGCACTATTCAATTTAGGGCTGTGAGAATCTGATCTGTCTAACTGTATAAATGTATCTCCCTCTGTCTGTCTGTCTGTCTGTATGTATGTTATTCGCATTTCCTGAGAACCATTCATCCAATCTACCTCACACTTGGCAGGGTTGATGCTGAGGACACAAGGACGTGCTGTGTTGAATTTGGTGGAATTTAGACACGCGACACTATGAATTCAATATGAATCATTTTGAATAAACAGGGAACACGGCTCTGTGCAGCAGACTCTGCAGACAGAAGCTGGGAACATGTTTCTCATGGGGAGGCAAACAACTTGCTGTGGATAAAAGTAGCCCAGTAGTAGTTTTGCCACACTATCTTATGACACTAACATCACTATGGCTAAATAAATCCATGCTCTTCTTTATAACTGCAGTGGTTACATCAATGCAAGCGACTAATACACCTATTTTGCAATCAATAACTATGTTTGCAGTTCCCTTTACAACCTTTCAGGCGTTTACTGAAGGTCATATATGCCACTAGTGTGAAGAAAGAAGCATCTGAATACACTGCTCAAATATGAATCAAGATCTTGTTACTGTATCGCCTTACTATACTGCATTTGTTACTTCAAATGTTTTTGAATGATATTTAAGTGTACGCTTTAGCTGTACAAACAGAATGTTTATTACCAGACGGCTGCTTTGTAACTCTCTTGTGTGTGTTGTTCAGGGGCAGATTATTGAAGTGTGGCCCCAGGCAAATGTCTGTTCAGGGTGGAGCTTTAATTCTAATGTAATAGCTGAATAGTGTGATGAATAATAATGTATCATATGTTTTATTATTGGACTGCATGTTTTGAACTAGCACTGTACCAGTGTTTTTAATTCCACCTGTCCTTTACTGCTTTCACAAGTCAAAAACGATTTAGAGTTAAGCTTATTGACGCACATAGAGGAGGTAGAGAGGCTGTATCTGTAGGTATATGTGTTCCGAAGGGGAAAAATCACCAACAGTTACAGATTCTCGGTGTAATCCACAGATCTCACGGTCTAGACTTTTCATAGGCATTATTTCTTCAGTACAGGCTTCTGTATCCACTCCATAAATGCTACAGATGAGTCGAACTACACCTGTAGACATTGAAATACATAAGTTATTGCTGGTTCTGGTCAACATACTGTAAATAGTTTAGAAGAACCTGTTAAGTGTACATTGTTGAGACACCTAATACATAACACTAAACATGTTAATGTTTAGTTTATTATCTACTGTACAATAAACATCAACATGTTCAGGGTTATGTATTAGGTATCTCTGTGGATCATCACTCTTGTTTTCACTTTGGTTTTCACCGTTCACAAAGCAACACAGCTGCTTTTTGTTGTCAAGACAATATGCTCCTGTTCTCATCCCAGAAGATGTTTTTCTTGTGGATTACTGCTGCAACAATAGCTGTTTTGTGTATCACTGCATTTATGTGTGTGTGTGCAGGTGGGTGTGTATTTCATTCTGTGCGTGTGGAGTAAATGTAGCAGCAATGTAGTGTGACAGAAAGCTTATAGCCACAGTGGGTGGGACAGAGGTTTGCTGTCCAAATACACACACACACACACACACACACACACACACACAAACTGATGAGAAGGTCTGGCAGATAATGGACCATCAGCTGAACAATAGCTGTGTGTGTGTGTGTGTGTGTGTGTATGAATGTCTTACGTTCTCGCTGCGTCTTTATCTTTTTCGTGATCTCCATTTTGAGTGCGAGACGTTTTGATTTTCTTGTGGAACACATTTATGTAATGACATGAGCATGTATGTGTGTATATTCTTGGTCGATAGTATTCAGTATGTAGCTCCTTTGATGCATCTGAGTGTTTGCGAACCTGTGTGTGTGTGTGTGTGTGTGTGTGTGTGTGTGTGTGTGTGTGTGTGTGTGTGTGTGTGTGTGCGTGTGTGTGTGTATGAGTAGGGCTCAATAAGCCAGTGTAATCTCCCTGTCTATGGGAGTAAACACCTAGCGAGGTTGCTGGCCACTATCTGTAGACACATTGGGGCTGTACCACAGCAGATTAGCCTGATATCACTGTGTGTGTGTGTGTGTGTGTGTGTGTGTGTGTGTGTGTGTGTGTGTGTGTGTATGTGTGTGTGTGTGTGTGTGTGTGTGTGTGTGTGTGTGTGTGTGTTGGTGGGTTTGTGCGTGTAAGACATACAAAGCTGATGGAAGTCTAGGTGTGCAGGGGGGTTAATCTTCTCTCACCTTAGATGTACTTTATGTGATTTCAGCTGTGTGTGTGTGTGTGTGTGTGTGTGTGTGTGTGTGTTAAAAAATAAGACTTGAACTAGAGGGAAAAAAGGCTTGAAGGACACATCAGCCTTGTGTGTGTGTTTCTGCAAAAGCCATTCAATCATTAATAACGAATATTGTAATAATAAAATTTAAAACAAAATATAAAACTTTGCACATTTTTAATTTAAAATAAATCAAATGAAAGATAAAAAAATTCAACATGAGTCAAACGAAATGTTCTTCTGGACACATTTGATGTGTCAAAATGCCAAGGCCCGACAGTCCCCTTCAATTCAGTCACACCTAATCCAATATCAAACTGGATAGCACCGCATCACTTTAAATATTAAACCACCCATAACTGCTGAACCATAATTTAAGTTCAGCAGATGTGTAGCAGCCAACCACAGGAGAACAAAACACTGCAGATAGAGTCATAATCTCCACTGGGCTGTGGAAGAAGAATGACTGACTCATAGATACCAGCCACCTAGATATGCCTGATTTTTCCCCCTCCAGATCTATGCATTATTCCCTGAGAAATAAACAAACATTGTTGGAACACGCCATATTTCACAATGCTAAAGAAAATGCAGAAAATTCCTGGATCTGTATTTTCATCCGGATCTGCACCAAAAGCTAATGGGGTCTATTCTGGACCAAGACACATTCTGCATTCAAATTTGGTGGAAACCTGTTCAGTAGTTTCTGTGTAATCCTGCTGACAAACCAACAGACATAGAGGAAAACATAACCTCCTTGGTGGAGGTAATAATCTAAAGGTGTGGCACCCACCTCTTGGGCTCTGTCTTACTCTCGTCACAAAGCAGCACACAGCTCAGGTGTCATTGCTAGTTTCAGACTGACGCAGTTGTCATTTTCACGCCCAGCGCCCACGTTGTGTAAATAGCAGATGTACTTGCGCTCACCTGTGTGCCCATGGGTGTCTTGGTCTTAAAGTGAGGTGTAGTCAGGCGCACTGATGGAGGATTGCTATCTTGAGGCAGCAGAAAGTGACAGCACCATAAACGAACAAAAAGCTGGTCTGAAGTCAAAAGCGCAGTCTGTTTCCTGCTATTTAAAGGACGCATCAGACGCACCTACACAGGCGGGTTCACACCGTTCATACACTCTGATTTTATGATTTGAGAGGCTGCTCTCAGTTACTTTAAACATTGCCATGAACACGGTAATGTCACTGTAACAAATATCATGGCACATTCAATCAGCAAAACTAAAAGCTGTAGTTATAAACTCTCCAGACAGAATGAGTCAGGAGTTTTAAATAATCAATAAAGCTTATCAGCCGTTCCTCCTGCACAAATGTGCATGTTAATGTAGAGATACACATATGGTTTGTGCTGCTGGAGGATCGCTGCAGGTATTGTCATTAATATTTTCCTCTTTAAGGACGTATTTCACCCTCTCATCCCACCGTTATTGATCAGGATGATACTTTTTATGACCCGTCCCTCCTGATCCACGGACTGAGATCAGCACACACAAGAGACAGCAGTGCTCCTCCTCCTCCTCCTCCTCCTTTAAAATCTGTGTTTAAAATCTGTGTATTTTTTCATATGCAGTCAAACAGAGCTGTTGATAGGACAGATGGTTGTGAGACGGCGGGGCAGAGGGTCCAGCAGCTGAGGACCACATGCATGTTACTATGTTTCAGGTCCTGGTGCTCCTGGCTCTTAAAGAGAACGGGAGACGACACTCGGATTGGTTTATGTTCTGCCCAAAACATAACCCTGATTGAACTGTTGGTGGTTGCATTTCGGGTAATGTAAGCACCAGAATTTGACAAGGATGAAGAATGCATGTAATAGAAATGACAATATGCTGCTGCATCATTTCATTTGTTTTAATTGTATATCAAGAGCCAGAGAATGCTATGGGTTGTTTTGTGCTGTTTTAAGCTGACTAACAGATTTTTTTTGGACATGTTGTCATATACTGATTGAGCTGTAATGAACAGTTCAAAGCCTCGAAGCTTCATTCAACACGATGACATTCAAAATTCTAAATCAACAATCGAATGCTGCCCAGCATCTGTTTTTATGTCTATTTATTCTGTTTAAATGTCTGCCAAGTTGCAGGTAAAGATGAATCTACATTAATATTATTATCATTCCTACTATTTGTAGAAGTATCTTCCAGTGGTGGCTGTGTGGCTTGTTTCTGATTCATGTGATTCAAAATGTCCAATAACTCCAGAGCGCTGTAAAGTCCAAAAGTCAGAATCTACTGAATGAAGATATTTCAAATAATTTCCAAAACATTTTTTTATCCATTAAAATATTCTGCTACAATCAATATTTGTTGGTGTTAAGCCTTTCCAAAACATTTTCTCTGTCGTACAAACTGCTCTGCTCTCCCACTTACCCGACACAGAGTCACCACCTGGGGGTGGTGTAACTGCAATCTAACAGCACCATAAATTACAATAATATAAGCACAGTAACAAAAAATCAATGTCGGCTGTTAGCCTCTCCTGCTCAGTTTCCAGGCTGTAGTCAGGGAGCAGAGGAGGTGTTTGTTTTCTTCCCAGGCCTTCTCCTTTCCAGCACAGCACACAGGATCTTCACTCTGGTCCAGCCTTTGTTTACTGGCAAACTTTAACCTGCGCTGTGTGTTGAGCGACTGACAACTTACTCTTTTCCTCATGCTTCACTGTTCCCTTAAATGAGCTGTGCTCATGGCCATTGCAGCTATTATGGAAGGGTGGTAATTAGTTTACAACCCACAACTTTTACCTTGTAGAAGACGCATCGGTTTATCCGCTCGGTGCTCTTTTCAAAGCGCTGTGTCATTATCAAATCCATTTCACTTGCTCATTGAGAGAATCCAAATCAATGAAAATCCAAACCACGTTTTCACTGCTACCTTGCATAAGTTACGAATGCCCGGACGCTGAGTTAGGGAGGGTCACGCAATGTCTCCTCAAAAAGCCTCAAGCAAAGGAAGTTTACAAGGAAGAAGGGAAACGTGACAGGAAAGTGAGAGGGTAAATGAAACTAAACTAGAGGGAGAGAAAGGGCTGAAATGAAGAGGTAAAGAAGTGAAGTAAACAAAAAGGTATGAAGGTTAACAAGTCAGGCAGGAGCTTTAAGCTTGCTATTAGAAGTGTTAGCAAATATCTATTTTCAGCTAGAAACAAGGATCTATCACATGCCTCTACCACACATATAAATTAGTCATTGAATCAATTTCTTTACTTTTTCTTCTCAACATCTTCAAATATGTTAGTATGCTAGTATATCCAGATACATGCATCAAGCCACCTGTTAGAAGGCACCAGAATACATGAAATGACATCTATGCTGTTTTAAAGAAAAAAAAATAAAACACTTCCTAATCATTTGTAAACAAAAAGTTGTCTATTGCTGGTGTAAAAATATGTCTTGTGCATGTGCTTGGTACTCACTTTAGTCCGATAAATCACTTTACTCAAATTGAGGATTTCGTTTTTTTCGGGTGAGAAAATATGACAAGAGACAGACAAAGCCGCTTAATTTGAAAACCTCAATAGAGGCTTTGAATGTCAAAAAAATACCTGGTCCAGCCATAATACTTCATATGAATACTGTGCGAACAGTTGCTACATGCAACATTGCACATTGTTGATCTGGAGTCCTGTTTGTTCCCACCTGATGGATGAAGTTCCATCTTCACTTTCCAGAAATGGCCCCAATGAAATCTCTCATATCTAAATCTAAAACTTTTTTATTATTTAGTTTATTTATTTCAAATGCTCTTCTCCCCGTACACCCTGTTCAGTATTCCCCCAGTCACACACAATCAGAGCTCAGAGCTGCTGTTGGCCACTGTGCAGCTTCAACATCAGCAGTGTGTCTGATCTGCCGTGTGTGTGTGTGTGTGTGTGTGTGTGTGTGTGTTTCTCTTACCTGAGTCACAGTATCACACTTGCCAAGAAGGAACCTTATAAGATACAGTAACACCCGACTTGGCAAACTATAGCTGTGCACCATATAACCTGCCACACAGCATACGTTTCTCCACGCCGCGCTGCATCAACAGCACCTCATAAATTACCAAACACTTCTCCCTGCCAGAAACAACCAGCCGCTGATGAATGAATCTGCTAACAAAGCTGCCTCCCATATTAATACAGACATGTTAGTCATCAGGCAAGGCGAACCCACCTGACACCTTTTATAACGCTGTGTACGAGGGTGATATAAGAGTGTGTGTGTGTGCAGCAAGAAGGGGCTGACCCTGGTGTGATAATGAGCAATTGGCTTCTATTAAAAGTACAAAGAGAAGGGGAAAAGAGGGTGTTACTAAAAGGTGGAATTGACATGTAATTGAGTCTTTGTGTGTGTGTGTATAGGTGTGTCTTTTGCGAGCAAAGGTTCGCACTTTCACAACTTATTAATATCTGCATTAAAAAAAGAGTGTGCGTTTCACATCTTGATTGTGCCATGGCCATTATATGACACGTGTGTGTGTTCAACCTCCTCTCTCTCTCTCTCTCTCTGTGTTTGCATAAGTTCCATTTTTTTCCCGCCACTAGGTGGAGCTCTTCCTATACCTCAGGAGTCTCCCTCACTCTCTGCTTCTTTTCCCTCCCTGTGGATGTGGCTGCCAGCTCTCTGACTAAAGCAGCGAATGGATCAGTGGTGGAATAACAAAAGGATGGATATGATCCCTCGATATCCCCTGTTTCTCCAGCTCTGGCCTTCTCTCCAACTGGCACCAGCATGTGTCTCGTATCTGCTGTGTGTCTCTGCTCTGATTTAGCAGGATTACATTTACACCTGGTGTTAAAATGCATCTCCGCTATACTCACTTAAATTGGATTTCTCGTCCCGTCTCCAAAGCCTCAACAGATTGCTGTGCACATCTGCTGTCGCTTTCTCTTTTTACACCAACAGCAATACATAAAGGATGAGTTCAACCGTGAGATACAGTTTACACACCCTCTCTGCTCCGGATCAACTTCAGTCACAGGTGTAACCGTTCTGGCACGGCTCTCAATAGCTGTGGAACGGCTACATCAGGTACAAAGAGGATGTCTTATTGTAGATGCTGCCACTTTCTAATCCAAACACATTTTCTTATCATATTTAGGGCTTTTAAATTAAAGCAAATAATTTGCTTGCATGGTTGTCACACAGTAGTACACTCTTACTCTGCTGGAGCTGGATGAACATGCAGCCCCAAGGCAAATAAAAAGCTTTGGGCCCAAATTGGTCAACCATATCACCCAATTTTGCACTGATACTGTAAACCATACTGAACTTTCTTATTAAGAATGGGACATGAATTGTGTACTGCAGACTCAACCAAAATGAACATCCATCCATTATCGGTAACCGCTTATCTTTGACAGGGTCACGGGTGGTTGGAGCTGAACCTGCTGACATTGGGAGAGTGGTGGGGTGCACCCTGGACAAGTTGCCAGTTCATCAAAAGGCCAATATGAACACACAAGGCTGAAATAAAAAAAAGTGATATGCACAGTCATAGTCATTTTCCATGATTTACTCATTTGCAAACAATATTTTTTTCAGAAATGGGGCACTAATATTGACAACATCCTTAGTTTGGCTATGTTCACTACAGTTCGTTAGCTAAGAATTAAACAGGGTATACAATTGGCTATAAACAATGTTTGTTTGTTTCAGTCATTAAAAAATGCTGCTGCGAGGTTAACTTTGACAACATAGTGTAGCACTTAATTAAACAAGAATTTTGATAAATACAAGCAGGTTAAAAGTTTGTTCTTACCTTGAGAACTCCTGATCCAAAAATTAGGGTTGTTGTAGTGCATGGCACCGTCCAGGTGAACTGCTGTTGACCCCTGTTGGCTATGTGTGGTTGCCTATGCATTTTTGCAGATGCCACAGATAACACAGTTGAGTCAACTAATAAATGTATGTTGCCTGAACTATTCTGATTGAACTGATTAGTTGGGCATCAATTTCTTTGATACAGTGTACTGAAGTTTTTATGTTAAGCTAGCTTCAGTTCATCCTGTCTCGTTATACCGCTTTATAGTTGTACCTCCGGTGGAGATATTCAGCTCGAGGTACTACACCACAGTCACAGATGTATAAGGAGAATACTGTTAGCATCAGTCAGCCGTTACTCTGGTGATACAGATGTAGTCTCTTAAAACTTCCCGTTCCTCCGTGACGGGGCCATAACCGGTCCATGACCGGACCGTACTCGGACCTGGAAGAATCCGCGTCTGGAACGCGGGGCCGAATCGCAATGCCATCTGTCTGAACAGGCGCAATGCATTCTTGGGCGGTTGGGTATATGCAGTAAGCTTTCGCCACATACTCAGAAATTCTGCCAATGTAATCTACAACCGGTATTTCTCAAGTACACAAAATCTGCATATTATGCAGTTGAAACACACTACATACTCAACTGACGTCAAACTTGGTTTGAGTAGTATGTTAGTTGGCAATCACGAACAAACCCTAAGTCAGCTGTGAGTGGCCTGTTAGGGCTAATGCTTTGAATACTCTCAAGTGTCGGGGTGGGCTTCAGTTAACATGAAACAGCTTCTTTAACTGCTTTTTATTAAGCTTGTAGTTCAAAGAGTCAAATAAATACTAATGCTTTTTTTTTGCAATGCACAATACCCAGAACTACACTACACTCACACTACATCCAACAAAATTCACATTTTAGTTCCTCCAATCATTAGCTGTTAAGTGTCGACAAGTGCACATTGTGATCGTTGTCCAGTTAAAGTGCCCTTCCTGGTGGCATCCTGAGTATTGCCCCTTTTGAACACACAGGTTCGGTTCTCAAGTAGTGAAGACACAAGGCCCTGTGCTGCTCTATGCCACACCTCCTCTCTGCTTTTCCATCAGCTACAGCTTAATGTTCCGTCACCTTTCTCTATTTCCATTGTATCTGGTTTACAGTATGGTAATTGTGAGACAAGACTAGGTTCATAAAAGTTTATAACCTGCCCTGCAGCTATTCTGTGCTCCTCTGTGAACAGTGATGCAGGAAAAAAATACAGATAACTGCAGTAAATAGGTTAAATCACTGATTTGTTAGGCTAACACCAGTGCTGCAGCTCTCTAAACGTGGTAACTGGCTGGAGAGCTCCTGGTAAGAGCTGCCTTAACCTAACAATGCTGACAAACTGTAAATACTAGAGGGATGGTCTGTTAAAAGTCCAGATTGTACGATTTAAGGAGTGAGTCCTCTTCTACAGAGTCTGCCATGTTTTATAGCCAATGTGTCTATGGAAGCCCTAAGTGGACAAACCAAACACTGGCTCTAGAGAGGGCCTTTGGCATTTTTAGCGGCCACTGTAGGAGAGGGTGAGGCGAGGGGTATTCAGCTGGTTGCAATCTGCAACCTCATTGCTAGATGCCACTAAATCCTACACGCTTGGACTTTAAAGATTGGCAAACAGTTCCTAAATAGTTCCTTGATGATTTTGATGATGAAATACAATAAACTACTCAGCGAGATTGTTGATTTCCTTGATGACCTCACGTTGTTGTTTGTAATGCAGCCGATGGCGGTGGTGTCGTCCATAATACTTCCCAATAGAATTCTCTTGCTGTCAGGGAGACCACAAAGAGTACTCAAGTACACAGACAGGAGACCTCAAAGGATGCTGGGAGTCAAAAGCTCTGGAAAAAAGCTAGCAAGCTTGAACCTTGAGATTTTGAGCACTAGAGTCTAACTAGACACTTCTTTTTAAGGGTTTTTTCATGGCCTTGTTAATGCCTAATCAATATTTTAAATTACTTTTGTTTTACTCCACATTAGTTACAAGCCTCTAATAAGAACACATTGTTAAAAAAATGCTGTAAAAGGATGCTAATTCAAAATAGACAACGATATGAAATGACTTGACATAGCCACTGAAGCATTTAATTTAACTGTGAAGTGTTGTAAAAGAACATGAACATGTTCTCCTTCCTAGATAAAACACAGATATGTACAGAGTGACACACTCTTGGCAATTTTTCATTACAGAGTGTTGATCGACAGATGGATATTGGTCAGACTGGGCTTTGGCAGGGTCTAGCAGTAGTATGGCGGATGTAGTCGAGCACAGACTCTGTACCCAGGGGCCTCTTCACCCCTTAATCCACCCTTGATGACGACGTCTTGACAACGTACCTGTATAAGCCTTAATCATAGTTTGAGCCACGCAGAGCTTTACCTGGCCTTAATATGAAGACATACACCACATGACACACACCAATAACCTTCATTAAAAGCAAGGTAAATCCAGCTTCAGTGAACATATTGAGTCAATTTGTGGTGGATTATATGTGATTTTTTCTTTAACCCCAAACATAAAGAAACATACCTTTTCATTCGCTGTAAAGGGTATACAGTTTTGGATTTATCCACCAAGGTTTTGAGATATCCAACTGTGATATTTTTGCCTCCACTCCAATAAAACACATGAAGATAATATTCAGTATGTGGTGCTCACAGCACTAAAAAATGACATTCCAAAAACATCAGCAGCAACGTCTCTTTCCACAATCAGAGTTCATGGTGTTTAGTCTGGATAGTCTTCAAATGTCACTGTTTAGAGTTTGTATAACGACTGTTCATTATCAAAGAATGACTATATACAGTGCCTATAAAAGGTATTCACCCGATGTTTTCCCCTTTTATTACTTTTATAAATGGAATCATGGTCAATATCATTTGGCTTTAGAATTCTACAGAGTAATGTCAATTAATTAAAAATATATATCGTTAAATAAGTGATTGCATAAGTTTTCACCAATATAGCACCAACTGGCTTGACTTTTGTTGAATAAGGTCACTTTAAAGGGAGTGAATACTTATGCTATCACTTATTTTACATTATATATTTTTAATATAAATCAATAATAATCAATTGACATTACTTTGTAGAAATCTGATAAATCTGATACTGACCAGGTTGCTGTATTTGACACATTGGGAGTCAGAACGGCTGTATATGGGACAGCTGATGTGCTGGTAACAAAATAAAACATAAAACAAGAAGACAGTTAGGCAGAGCTTGAGACACTGCAGACTTTCCTCGGATAACAAACAGACATGATATTGATATCATTCCTCTTTGTCATGTCGGTATTGGAAACAAAGCAAATATTTCCCAAAAATGTTTAACTTTAAATGTAGGACATAAATGAATAGTTATAGTTTAAGATACTGGAGGTCCTCATAAGCATAAGATAACACAGGAAGTTGTTGTATTTGCAGATTGTATCTGTGCATGTGCTCCAATGTGTGTCAGAGGTTTAATCAGCAATGTGTTGGAGTAATTAGAAGCAATCAGCTCTGCTAGAGTCAATCACACACGGCTGAGAGGACAGTGGATTTACAACAGGAAGGAGATGAGAGGAGGAAGAGGGGAGATAAAGCTGAAGAGAAGGGGAGGAACCAATTAAATTTAGGAGAGAGAACGTGACTCCCATTTGTGCTTTTAAGAAAATTCTATAAAGATCATTGTCTAAATTTACTACATATGATTTGTCAGCTGATCAGTACTGCATTCTGTCTCCTGTATTCTATTTTGGTTGTATTTCTATATTTTACATGAGCAATTAATGTGTTTTTAAGTTTTATTCTTTATTTGATGAAGTCTATTGTACTAGCCGTGGTTTCTTGCCCTCTTCTGTCACATCTGTCATCTGTTTTTATGGCCTCGGCTGTACCCTTGATTTCTCCCCCCCCCCTCCTTCTTCCTCCTGTCTGTGTCTGTGTGGTCTGTGCCTGCTCCCTGAGATCATCTACACACCTGCTCCAAGCCGCTCACCGGCAGCCCATCGAGCAGTCAACTCTGCAGCATCTACCCCGCTTCTTCACGCCATCCTAGCCAGATTGTTAAACGTCCTCTGTGGTATTTGTGACTCCGGCTCCTTGTGTTTTTCTAGCGTTTTTTGCTCTTTTGTGAATTTTGCTCTGTTTTCTAACCGTTGCCTTTTTGTGCCTAGGATTCATTCTCAGTCTCCCTGCCTGCCTGCCTGCCACACCACCACCTACCACTTTTGTTTCCACCCGGACCTCTCCTGCCTTCCCCTGCCTGGACTTCTCTCCCTTCCATTTCCCTCACCCTCTGAAACAGTTTTTGGACAATAAAAACTTTTCCAATCTACCCCTGAGTCTGCGGCTGCTTTTTAGTCCCCTGTTTGAGATTGTAACAAGTTGAGCTTTATTTTAGACCTTCCTTACCATTTCCAAGCTCAAGAATTAACTTCAAACTTCTGCTTTTATAATAAAAAGAGTGAAAAGTGGGATAGTGCTTAGAAAAATATAAATGTGTTCAATTTCATGACAACCGGGCAACTCCATCTGCTGATAAAGATGAAATGTAGTTTGACTGAAAATAATGGAAAAAGAAATAAAAAGGACTATTTTTTGTCAGCGGATTGATGGTTAAAGCTTCATATTTCTTTTAACTCTACATTTTGATTAGGGTTATAAAGATATATGGAAATATCTGTATAACTTATCCATTAAGTTTGTCATAGACTGTCGCTTACCACTTGGGTGATCTGGCTGAGTACAGAGAGTGTTGGTAGGGCAGGTTTGATTATTACAAGGTAAATACAAGGTTGCAATTAAATGTATAAAAGGGTTTTATAAAAAACTATGTTTGAGTCCTTTGTGCTACATCTAATTATTAATATAAATTATAATAACAGGGCTGTTACTACAACACATATGCACCAAAAATTCACAGACAACTGCTCTGTACAGTATGATAGTGTCGATTCAACATTAGCAAAATTGATCAATAATCAATAATACTTCTATACATAAACATCAATTATCAAACTACAAAACACAACGGTACACTTAAGCATCAACAAAACATGCATGTAGTGTGTGTGTGTGTGTGTGTGTGTGAGTGAGAGAGCGAGGCAAGATGGCGGACATGGCCTCGTCAGTGGGTACGGCAGGCAAGCAGCTGGTCAGACGGCGACCACAAGACTGGGATGAGACAATGGTTGAACCGTGTCTGCTGACCTAACACGTGTCTTTAAATCACAGTATGGAGTTGGACAGAGCTGAACATTACACACCCAATGTAGGTGTGTGTTATACCGCGACACATGCATCTGGTGTAACAATGGCTTAGGGGTTAAATAAACTAAATCGATCTCAACTTGATCTGTTCACAAGAGGTGTGTGTGATGCATGTCTGTTTGTGTGTGTGTGTGTGTGTGTGTGTACGTTTGGGTTAGTAGTAAGGAGAAAGCGAGCAAAGGAAAAAGAGACTTGAGGCCAATTCCAATTCCTATCTTAAGCCTCAATCTTAACCCTCAGGCTCAACCCTTAATCTTAACTGGCCCTCAAAACCAAGTGTTGAGGGTTATTTTGTCACTTAGAAATGGGACACCCCTTAAATGCGTCTTCAGACTGTGGGGGGCAGAATAACGCGAAAGCTGCGTCCAGTCCGTCAACTCAAAAAAAGAAGAAGAAGAACGCATTTACGTCATCCGTACTCGACCATTACCATCGACGCATATAGACACGACGTGTATCAACACAAACAAAACAGTGACAATGCCGTCTGCTGCTATGCTGATGTCTTTTGCGTGGGCTTTAGGCATCTTTCTGAGATTGTCCGCAGCCAAACGGAGAGATGTACGAAGGAGAAGACTCGGGTCCATCACATCCGTTTGTCAGTTATAAGCTTAGGTTATTACGGTATTAATTTTTGCAGCCTATCAGTTAGTTATAAGATGATACTCATACAAATAATCTGTATAAATACCACAACCACGGACATATTCAGCTGAAAGTTACCGCACACCACAGCTTATTGAAAAGTAAAAGATAGCAAACGATGGCTTGTACGCACCGGCTGGCTATTGACAAAAGATCGTAAAATAAAAAATAAATGTTAACCAACGATGACGTAAGTAATCCATAAAATGGGCCTAAACTAAGATAATACAATGGTTTTCATAATTTTTATATTTCTATTAACAAAGAAAATACTTACATTTGTAGCTTACTCGCTTTGCTGCTTTCAGCGCCATCTTTGTCCGGTCAAAATACGCAATGCATTCTGGGTAGTCCTTACTCCCAAGGGTGGTCTCGGAAAATCTCAATATTGAGGGCTATACAGCCCTTAAACTTGCCCCTCAACTTAATTTTTCTGAGAATCGGGACAGCACTTGCACTAGCGGGAGCGCGCATTTTTGAGATTGAGGGTTAAGCGAGGAATTGGAATTCACCCTTGGAGTGCAGCAAGGAGGTTTAGACCGTGAAGAGACACAATATTTGTTTTTCTATCACCAGGCTTTTTCTATCAGGCTTGATCACCTTCCTCTGGTCCCTGTTACAGATAGAAATATGGCTTATTTTGCGCTCACACAGTGGCAAAGCTAACACTTGGATCCACAACGTGTAGAGGCTCAAATCAGCTCATGAAAGGCAAACAATCAGAATACTTTACAGTATTCAGAAGCAGCACATAAATCAGACTTCGTATGCACATAATACACGATAATATCTAGTATCTGCCAAGACACTTCCCAGAAAGCAGTGGACTGCGGGGCAGATCCATCCTCAGGTCGGCACATCCGCTCTACTGTCTCAGTCACTTCGGACATGCGAAGAGGATCAGCCCTGCCTACAGGTGGCGCACCGTCAAACAGCGGACTCAGTGCGGACACCAGGCGGACCCGCACATTGTGCGTGCCTTTTTTGTTTTTTTTTGTTCATGATTTCTAACAGTTAACCGTTCTGGCGGTTCTCAGGGAGAGCTGGAAAGGAGCTGAGGACTAGCATCAGGACAGGAACACAGTAAGTTACCTATGTAATATATGCTTTATTAGTACTACAGTTGACTACAGCCAGTAAAATTATAACGTTATCGGTCAAACGTAGTTCTCTGTTTGGTTTTGTCATTTCTAATTAAGCAGTGTGTGATAATGGCTAGCTAACCTTTGCAACAAGTTAGCTTAACGTTACCATTAATGTGAGCTCTAAAAGATAACAAGCCTCATTTGTACTGGATTTATTTCTGTCTGGGAGGATGGCTTTCACATTAGCTAGTTACCTGCCCAGCTACGTTTAATTCAGTCACAAGCGCAAAACGTTGTGTACTCTCCACAACCCCCCTTCACAGGCGAAATTAATGCTGACGCATTACCAATGCTAACCTAGCTTCAAACGGGCTGCTGAAGCTAGGTTATACTACACGTTTGGGTCCTGTTTTTAGCCAATATGTTCACATTTTGGCAAATTGAGGGCGTTGTAAGTCTGCTTAATTTGCCGTTAACAGCTCCGTTTGCTATGTAGCCATTGATGTACAGAGAAGTATCTGTGGGTTACTTTGACACTGAAGAAAACTTAAACACGATAATTCATAGTCAAGTTCTGAAGCTTTTTTCTCTGATTTTAAAGTGGATTTATGGACATTTACCTCAGAGATGTCATCCATCTCTCAGAGTTTAATCACACTGAAATATGCACTGTGTTTCGTGTGACTGTACTGTATGAAGGCTTAATTATGACTGAGAGATTAGCTACAAGGACTTTGTTTTTTTCTTTTAACTCAAATTCAACCTTTAACTCCAGCTCTGTATAACCAAATTGTATTTGGCTTGAATATATAGTGATATTTACAAAGACAGCAGGAGTAGTTGATATTTAATGCAGTAGTGAAATTATGTCTTGTTAACAAAAATGTAATGACAAACAGTGAGATGAATTAGTGACTGAACTTAACATTTTGTGCTATTTGTGCTCACAATGAGCTAGAACTGAAAGTGTATGTGCAACTGTATCAGATAGCATTTATTTAATAAGAAAAATGTGTTGTGTTGCCGGTCTTTTGCGGGACTGTTTTGCTCCTGTCTGCCCAATGCACAAATTTAGCACCAGCCATCAAACAACTGATGATAAAATATGCAAGTGGCTGGTATAATTTTAACACTCACCAGACATTTGGCTGGTGGACAAAATCGCTAATTTTGCACACTGTAGACTTATCATAACATGTCATATTTTAGTCTTTTTGCATTGCACAAGGTGGAAAAATCATTGATCATTATTTTTAAAAGTGGGTTAATCTGTTTAGAATTAATCTAACAATTTGTATTTTACAGTTTTATTTTCAAGGAAACAGTGTTTATTACTCGTTGAAGGTTGAACAAATATAAATTCCCACGATGAATTGATGTCATTGAACTGATTAAATTAGTTGAAATAAATCTGTTCAGGTTTTTGTGAATCATAATCAAATCTACTCTTGAGATCAATGCCAATAGACAGCCCTGTTTCATGATGTGTTTTATTGGTTTATATCACCTCTGCAAATGCCATGTAAAATCTATTATCTCTACTTACAAGCAATTAAGAAATGTCTCATTGTTACATCATGTAAATATTTTTTTGTGGAACACCAACTGCTTCTCCTTTTTATTTATTTAGGCCTACAACAGTCTCTCTGGCCTGGAAACCACTCAACCAAAGTTCTGCTGCTCTGATTGGTCCATCAGGTACGTCCAGCACAACTCACCAGGCTACATGACACAGATCAAAGTGTAAAAACTAGGCAGTGGATGATATGGATTTTTTTCAGGCTATGCCGATCATTAACTGCCTTTCGAGGCAACATCGAAGATTTGTAGTGTTAAAACACTTTAAGACTTTTCCCGTCCTCTCTGAAGTCTTGTAGAACCTGTTTTGCATATTAAAATCATGTTGACCTCCTTTGAAACACGGTTTGAAGCCATGAGTGTGACAACAGCATATTACGCTTGTTCCTCCCCTTCTTTTCCTTCTTCTTCCTCTCCTCCCTTTGTGAAGAATGCTGCACTGATGAAGTCAATGAAAGCATTTTAGCTTTGTATTATTGCCTCTATTGATTGGCTATAATTTCACAGATACCGATAACTAGCAGAAAATAAAAAGTTGCCAATATCAGACCAAATTATATCATGCATCCCTAATTACAGCTATGGCAAAATATTATCATAAGTGAAAACGTTGATGTCATATTTTCTTGTCGTTTATATATATATATATATATATATATATATATATATATATATATTTTAAAAAACATCACAAATCATTGCCACTTTTCCACACCTTACTGGTTGCAATCTGTCTTTTGTGTTTCTGAAATATTTCTTTCAGATAAAATGAATAGAAAGACTGTGCCTGTGACAACAGAGAGGGACTTCAGAGGAGAGTTTTTGAGGAACCAAATTGCACAGACAATCCAACTTGTTAGGACATTGCAACTGGTGTAGTCTTTAGTGAGGAGGAAGGTGATATAGAAGTAGATGAGGTGGACATAACTGAGGGCTCTGTAGCTGGTGGCTGTGATGGGCCGATTCAGTCATCTGATTCAGAACATTCTGATGATGAAGTCTATAAGACTTCACTCTGACAGCATTTTCACCTGGGCAATACACTTTGGCATTTCTTTGGTTGCTTTGACAGCACTTTTGGGCATACTTTGAATTTGCCATCCTGATCTTCTAAAGGATGCTAGGGCCCTCCTTAAGACTAAGACCAAATACTCTATTCTGGAAAAGTCTGGAGGACAGTATCACTACTTTGGTATTCTGCCATCTCTTAGAAATACCCCCACACACTGGCGGACAGTTTCACTTTAAAGTTGCAAATAAACATTAATGGACTTCCTCAGTTTAAGAGTTCTAGTCTGCAACTGTGGCCTATCCTAGGTCTTCTACTGAGTGTTCCCATGAAAGAACCAGTAGTGATAGGTTTGTTCTGCGGACCAAAGAAACCTAGCTCAGCAAAAGAGTTCCTTGAAGATTTCGAAGAGAAAGGTTTTGATTTTGAGGGTAGGAATTTGAAGCTCAAACTGGACACAGCCATTTGTGACACACCAGCCAGGTCCTTTGTTAAAACACTAAGAACCACAATGGCTACCAGACTATGCCCTAAGGACAGACAAATCATTCGAAAACGAGGTTGATGAGAGTCATCATCATGAGGGGCCACATCCACTTAATGACAGCAGTGTTGGCATGGTTTCACAGTTCCCTCTGGACTATATGCATTTGGTTTGTTTAGGTGTTGTTAGACGAGTGCTACGCATCTGGCTCAGGGGTCCTGTTAGACATGCGTTCCTTTATTCACACAGTATGCTTGCACCTTACTTAGATCTTTTGTTCATCATTTTGGTGAAATATAAGGCAAAGATCAAATTGTTTATAATGTACATGGTTTGGTCCATCTGGCAGATGAAGTATGACATGGTTGCCTTGATTCAATGAATGCATTTCCCTATGAAAGTCACCTGGCCAAGCTCAAAAAGCTTGTGAGAAAACCAGACTTTCCTCTTGCCCAAATTATCCGTCAGCTGTCAGAGAAGAGGTTCACTGATGCTCCATTAAATGTTACCTCTTTTAAAAAACAGCACTTTGTTGGACCAATTGTAGGTGGACTGTCAGTGAAAGCACAGTATGGTGAAATGGCCTGTGACAAGTGGACTGTCAAAGTTTCAATTGGGGATAATGTTTTTGTCATTGGAAATGATATTTGTTGCATACATAACATTGTAGAGTGCAGTGATGGAGTGTATGTAGTATACAAAGAATTCTCACAGAAGTCTTTGTTCTTCACTTACCCATTCAAAATATTTACAAAATTTCACAAACATCAGGGATGTCTAATGCGTTTTGGTGAGAAATAACAGTATATCCACATGTAAGTATATACATACATACATAATATACATTACTCTTTATATTCTTCAGGAATTATTTGATGTTTTAGATTCACAACAGCATCTTTTAGTGCTAGGGGATGACAAACCTGACCACAAACGTTAAGCTTCTACCCTCGGGGGCCGCAGTCTTTCATCTCGCTGGATGAGCCAAGATTGCCCTGTGTTTACCAAACACGTTCCTGACCCAGAGGAGAGCTGTGCAACCCCAGTCTCTCATCACTGCAGAAGAAGAGCGTCCCCTCAAGGCGACCAGCTTTGACCCGTTTCCTTCGCCCATGTCAAACTCTTTTCATCAGCCACCGTCAGCCCGTAGGACGCTGCAACGCCTTTAATCCAGGCTGAGGAAGCGAGCTGGATAAAAGATGACGCTATCACAAGTGAGGCTTAATTAGTGTCTGGGCAGATACTAGAAATTAGCGTGTATTGCATGCTTGTAAGCTACATTGTTTGTGAGTTTGTGGACCACTGAGTCCTTTTTACTGCTAGTTTTACACTGTAAAACTTTGTTTGTTGCTTGCCTTTCTTTCTGCTCATCACAAGCTGATATGAGCCTCTCCACTCTGTGGATCTAAAGTAATATCTTTGCCACTGTGTGAGCATACAATAAGCCACGTTTCTATCAAGGATCAGCTGAAGGTGATTCGAGCCTGAGTTCGTTCACCGGCCGCTGAGTGATAGGAAGGTGAGTCTTCTGTCTCCACGGCTGTTTCTCCCTCCTTGCTGCGCTCCCAGTGGTAGCTCTCTTTGTTTTTCTCTACTAACCCACACATATACACATTCTTATGTTCGGGTAAACGCACACACATAGTTTCATGAGCATCTTGTTGAAAACTAAACATTAACAACCTTTGCTATATCATCAGACACGTGTCACGGTAGCACCCACAACAAATTCGGAACATCATGGTCTAACTCTGTCCAAACCAAACTGTGATTCAAGGCACGTGTTAGGTCGACAGACACCGTTCCATTGTTTGTTCAAGCCTTGTCGCCTCCATTGAGCAGCCCTTGGCGTGACTTGGCCACGTTCACCATCTTGAACAGTCCATGATGTCATCTTCCAAGAGATCACGTCAGCCTTCTTTGCTCTCTGCCATCTTGGCTCTCTCTCTCTTTGGCTGTGTCCGAAATCACTCACTCATTCCCTACACCCTAGTCACTACATAGGGAATCCAACATAGTGGACTATATAGGGAGCTCACCGGCAGAAAGAACACTACTCAGGCACCGTTAATTACGTCACTGGTGTCGCACAGTTGAAACGTCACACATCAACGCCGGTTGTGGCTATCAATAATAAATACTTACATTTATATAAAATCTATATACTATATACATGTATGTGTATGTATAAACACCATTTTCGCGCCACATCTTTTGTCTCTTTTATCTTGTACCGCGTGATCAAAGAGCTATAGTTAGACCCCATTTACTTCGCAATTTCATGAGTCTCAGAGCTCCCCAAAATGCCACCAAACATCAATTTATCTATATTCTTACTCACCATCATCCAGATGATTTTGATCGAAGGAGAATAAGAATCCAACAAACAAGACGAAGAAGAGTGAGATTTGCAGCTCCAGCCAATCTAGCAAGACGTCCTAAGATTGTAAGTATAAAGATGAAAGATTTTTACATTTATACAAGACATCTAAATCATGAATGTATTGTCAGTGTCAATAATTCACTCGTATTGTCAGACTACAACCCCTTCCTGTGGAAACAGACATTGCACAACTTTGTTCATACATCTAATTAGATGGATGGATAAATAAATAGATACTTTACTCATCCCTTAGGGGAAATTCAGGTGTCCAGTAGCTCATAAAAACACACACAATAAAATAAGTTAAACATAATTTTTATTGCACATTTCATTTTATGACACTATGTTATCAGTTGTATTTATTTTTTTTACAGTGTTAACAACCATCTCACTACTGTAGACTGAACCACCAGCTCCCTGTTTTGGCCTTATACTTTGACGGCCAAAGTGACCATCACCTGGACTTCCGCCTCTCAAGACCCACAGTGGCCCATCTTGTCCATGTCCTCCGCTGTCCGTTTGACCACGGCTGGGGTCATGATCTTGAGGTTCTTGTCTTCTTGTTTTGGCTGGCGAGTGCGACGTCCTATCGTGTTGTGTCCAGAGCGTTTGGCATCCCATGGTCCACAGAACATGATGTCATTCACAGGGTTGCTGAAAAAATAATAAAAATAAAGAACAGAGTCATCCGCTTTCCGTTCCCTGATGACCTGCAACAAATTGGTGATGGCTTTGCACGCTTGGCTGGATCACCAGCATTCGCCAGGGTTGTGGGCAGCATTGATGGCTGCCATGTTCGGATAAAGCCACCCAGTGCAGATGCTCAGTGTTATTTCAATTGCAAATTGTTCTATTCCATCCAATTGCAAGCTGTGTGTGACCACCAGTGCCAATTTTTGGACATATTTGTCGGGTATCCAGGCTCAGCGCATGACTCCAGATTCCTGAAAAATAGCCCTCTTTATGTCCGCAGCCTGTATCCACCTGAGGGCCACTGCATTCTAGGGGATGGTGGATACCCCTGCATGTCCCAACCAGTTGCCCTTGTAGCCCCCTACAGAGAGCCTGTGAGAGGTGTGGTCGATGGAAGGTGTAACTGGCACCATGCAAAGGCCCGTTCAGTCATAGAACGTGAAGACCAGATGGCGATCGATCTTCTTCAAGGCTCTGGAGGTGCACCCTACATTTGCTGTCAAGGTGATTGCCCGTTATGCCATCTTGCACAACCTCTGTATCAAGGATGGGGACATACTAGAGCCTGTGGAAGAGGTTCCAGATGATGGAGGTGAGCAGCTTCAGACAGAGCAGCAGCTGCGTGGGCGCATCGCTGCTGCTCTGTCTGCACCGGACAACACTCCTCGAGCTCTTCAAGAACATGACTATTGTTAAAAATTATATAAAAAAAAAAAACAGAAGTACAAAGTCAAGTTTTTTGGTTAGGTTATACTTCTTGTAAATAGTTTCAAATGATTATGTAAAGTGTTAATAGTTTAATAATATAATCTTTGATTTGTTTGTTAGTTAAGGAAATGTTGATTGATGATGTTGAATTTGCCTTGTAAATATGAGTACTCACTTTTTGTTAATTGATTATTATTGATAAATGTTTATATGTTAGAATTTGCATTGTAAATATCAGTTTTCATCAGTTTTTGTTATTGATGATCTTTAGTTAAGGTTAAGCTATTGTTGGTATGTTGATATGTTATAATAGATATGAGTTCACAGTCAGTGTTAATCATTTTTTTAAAGAAAATTTTATTAACAAAGATCTGTCTTTTCAATATCTATATCTATGTATATATTTCACATTTTTTCAACAATCTTTTCTCTCAAATTTAACAGCCTCTCCTCCCTGGCCTCAGCTCTCCTGTCTCTGTCCTCTGCCCTCTTTTCCTCCCTCTCCAGCAACTCCAAAATGGCATCACGCCATTGCCTTTTTGGTGGTCTCATTCCCTGGCTCTGGTGTGTCACTGTCTGAGGCTGGTGGCACTGGTTCTCTCCCCATGCTGAGGCAATGAGGCATTGAGGCTGAATAGATGGCCTGCCTCCTATCGCCTCATCCATGAGGGAGAACCACTTCCATGTCCCAGCAGTGGGCTCCCCTGATTCAGTGCCACTTCCTGTCGGTGGTTTCCTTAGCTCCTGCACACATTGCAAAGTATATGACATGTTATTATCACTTTAGTTTACAGCCTGCAATGCAAAACTTGACCCCAGAGTTTACAGTGTAATCTTCTTTTCTCAGTGTACCAGTACAGCACATACCAACACATAACAAGACTTTAAGTTATGGAATGAAGCAGGTAATAATTTGGGAACTTCAACAAATGTACACTGTAGTTATTTTTTATCTACCAAGTACCAATTCAATCATTACAGGCTATGTAGCAAAAACCTGTAAGTTTGGTATTAATTGAGGCTGACATTATTCACGACAAGACACTGTCCCCTAGACCTATGTTTCCTATTAAACTTAGTTATTTTAAGTGTTCCCACAATCATAAGGAAACAATCTTGTTAACCTGTGTGTTGGTAATAAGGTAATTTTGAAATAAAATAAAATCAGATTATTAAGCATTGCAGGAGACATCACTCCATCTTCCCTTAATCATCAGAATTTTTACTCAGTGGGTCATACATATCCTATAATCATAATAAAATGAGTACCTCATATTTAAAATATAACTACTGGACTTCACATATCTTGCTCCTGTACCTGCATATGTGTATAAACTCTACTGGTACAAAAAATTACACTGTAACTCCAGGGTTGTTTAGTTGTACTTTGTGGGCTATAATCTAAAGCGTTGCCACATTTTTGTAGCGCACAATTCATGTAATGTTCATATTTTAAAAAAAATGCTAATACAGAAAATAAACAACTATGATCATTCATATACACTTGCACTACATAGGGCTATAGTAATAGAATGCACTTAATACAAACCTTGCATGTCTTTTTTAAATTTTCCCACTTCTTGGCTGCTCGGGCAGAACTCACCACACCGGCCAAGCCCATCTCTTTCAACACAGCTCTACAAAATGTAATAACAAGTAAATAACAGTCAAATCTATCCATTCAATTTTGATAGATGGTAATTTAGTCACAAAATAAAACTAATTTCACCCTAATTAAGAATGCACATCAATATAAGATGTTCCTTCACAATAATGTGACATAACTCACTCCCTTCCAGATGCCGAGGCAAAACGTTTGCCTGAGAAGAGGTCCTTCTCTCTCCTCAGGCGGATAAGTTTGGACACATCGTCGTCAGTCCATGAAGAGATTTTCTCTAGTGCTGATGTGACAACTTAAAAGGGACATGGGGCAGGATGTGTGAAAAAATAAACATGCATTTTAAGTTTTTTATTGCTAATGGTCGATGGCGCGTTCAAAACCAAAAAGAATGAGCCCACCCACGTATCTCTCCATTGCCTTGAACAGGCTGTGTGCTGCATAATGTACTGCAATTCGTTGTCCAAATCTCCCGCGCCGAGATGTCAGATGACGCTGAATGCACGTCCTCAATGGCTTTCGACTTGGATACGGGAAGCAGACAAGTGCGGTGGACCTGAAACTAGTGTTTGGGTAGTAATGGATTCTGCTACGGCCAGCAAACGACCCACCCCCACACAAAGTCCACTATGAAGTCATACTAAGAAAAAAACGAAGGTTTTATCAGCGGCATGTCGTGAGTCGAAACGAAATTACGACCAACCCGGATAAACATCGGATACGCGCTTGACTCATGGAGGCAGCTTCAACTTGAATTGGGACTGAAAACAGATGCTGACATGGCTCATTTCCTAGTAACCAGGTAAGAAAACATTACAGGTCATGTTTAGAGCTTGATTTGAAAATTGTATGAGATCACAGAGGACTCAATGTGACTTAATGTGCAAAGTAGTGTTAGCTGCAAATATGTAACTTAGTCCACCGCTGTGTAACACTGAATAGTTACAGACTGCGCATTTTCCACGGTCCTTTAGTCTGAAACCGAATACTTAGAAATATGTCCCTTTATATATGGGACCGAAAGCCCAACCTGTTATACGGGAGTAAACAGTAAACAGTCACGTGAACAGCGAGTAAAGAAATAACAGTGTTACAGCATCAGCTGCACTGCTGTGAAGAGTTCATGCGCGCTCCCATGCTGGCTTGGCTGATGGCTGCAGTTACCCTAATGGCCACAGCGGCTGTCGTGTCACTATTGAGTCTTATTTCTTCATACTGCCCCAAGTTCCGTTAATTTCACTGCTAACCAATTAGAAAAAAATTAGCTCATCAAAGTTAGTTTTCACTTAGTGCCGCTGCTAATGGCAATTACAAATTACAGTAGGGAAGAGGGCAACAGTCAGCTAACATTAGCAAGTGTCGCTAGCTGCGAATTATGCCATAATACTACTAAGCAACTGTTAACACAAACTTCAACACATCCATATATATTTGGTATTAAAATTACTCGCATTTTTTATATCAGCTCCCTCTCCGTGACCTCCATACGTCCGTCCGCCATTTTTCTCTCAGCACAATGCATGATGGTAAAAATTGCTTGGTTAGTGACCATCGGTTGTACACTACTTTTCACAATGCATTGTGGGATACTTTGAGTCCACTATATAGGGTCTAATAATTCCCACTAGACATTCGGACAGCACTACAAAATGGCGTACACCCGGGAACGTACCTATGTTCCCCGGGTCCTATGTTCCCCGATCGGGGAACCCTAACCCTACCCTAACCCTAACAGCACACATACAAAGTGGGGAACATAGGACCCAGGGAACATAGGGATGATCCCATTGGGGCCTGAGTCCGGGGTGGTGCTCCATTTTAATGATTTGATTAATACGTTTGATTAATAAATTGATTATTCATTCTAACAATTACTATTGTTAATTATTAATTTCTAATAATCACACCTGTCCTACCATCAATTTCAATATATTGTTAATAAATTATTAATTTGACAATAAAACCTTAGATTGCAAACGAATAAATATTATATCACTCACTTCACCATGTAGACCATATTTTGAAATAAGGATTAAAAAATTAAAAGAGTTATCATGGCATAAAACCAATGATCCTAGACCAGACTAGTCTAAAAATGGCTAGCCATCTGTTCTTAAGAAAAAAAATTTAAAAAAAGCTTGGGAATCAAAACGAATCGTGACCTTAAAATCGAAAATCAAATCGTATCGAGGATTTGGAGTATCATGACAACCCTATTGGAGATATTTACATGTTTTGCTCTGCGACATAAACTACATTAAATGTCCCACAGTTTAATTATAATGCTCTTCCGTGTGTTAAAAATGGAGGGTTACACCCCGCCTTTCCGAAACCCCGCTGTTCCGAAAATAGACTTCCATTCATCGTAATGGCGTGGTTTCCCATTTTTTCTAAAGACCCCGCTATTCCGAAAAGGCTATTGTGGTACCCCTGACCCTAACCCCTAACCCTAACCATATTGGGAAGTAATTGGAAGTTGAAAGTCGGATTCGGAACAGCGGTGTGTCGGAGTGGGGTGTGTCAGGATGGAGGTGTTTCGGAGTGTCAGGCTGTTCCCAAAACGGAGGTTGCTAACAGGTGTCTAAATGAGACTACAGAGGTTGTCGGGGACATTAAACGTCATCACGAACACAGAGACTCATCTACTCACTAGTCCGTCTTTACAGGCAGACTTCAGTTAAAAACTGTTCCAACCTCCACTTTACAACCTGTACATTGATCAGTTTATATAAAACTATAGAAATTGTGTAGTAAGACGCTTACCCAGGAATTCCACTGGTTGCATGTACGTTGTGGAACGGCTCTGCTTCGGTTTTGCGCCATGCTCTGTCGTCCATCAAGCCCCACCGGCTGCGTTTAGAGTGCAGCATGGTGCGGCACTGCTGGAGTTGTGAGACCGAGGAGTTCCCGCGATAATTACAGAATCATGTGCGACCGCAGTTAGACTTAGAGTTAGAGTGCTTGGATTTGTCTCTTTGTTGAGATTTTTCTGCTGGAGTCAACACAGAGTGTTTTATTATGAAAATTAACAGGTTTTTTTGTTATGTTGTTGTTTCGGTGTCTGACTTCCTGTCTGCTCTGTGCTGAATTTGGCTGAATTGATGCGCCATGCTCCGGCAGAAATAGAAGCCTAGCGTATCTGCTACAGAAGGGTCCGGACTTGCCGGAGCTGCAACGGCGCAGATACAAAACACAGCAGAGCCAGAGGAAGTACATACGTAGACTAGAGTGAAACCTATCAGCTCTGCTGCCGTGGCAGGTGGGAGACGGACCAAACACAGATCTGGTGGAATTTAGGGGTTAGTGGTGGTGACGTTTAAGTCGTGTTACCGTGATGTAGTCTATTTATAGCCTAACATTAGCTTTTTAGAGAGCTAGAGATTTAATTTACACTTCAAAAATCACAAAGCAGTGTTCATCTGTGAAGATAATATTGATGAACAAAACCTGTAAGTATCATAAACTTGTGTTTGTCACAGATTATTTTCAGCGATAATCCAAAATCCAATTCAAAAATCCCATAGGCTTTTTGACAAGGAACCAGGGCGATGCTAACATCTGGGTTCACGAAAACAAACGATCAACATGTTACATATCCATGTATGTCACAATACATATCTGCAGGATGATTGTCAAAACTCAAGAGTCATTCACACTGGTGCACCAAAATCATTTCTGTCACACTATAATAAAATGCTTTCAATGTAAAGCTCTCATCAAAGGAAGAACATTTTGTACATTTATTTGGTTTTAAAAGCTGATTGCATGTGGACTATAGTCAGTATTTGACAAAATATTCAGCTAAATCTGTGTTTATTCTTTCTTTACACAGGCAGCAGGATAGGATGGCAGGCTGAATCAGATTGGTGCCACATGTGAATATGCTGTAAGCATACAGAACAAAGATGCATTTAATGTTAATGTATCATAGTATGATTTAATATTTTGAAAGAAATTGTGGACATCTCCTTTTACAAGTTACATTACATTTACAAGTTAAGCCCCATTCAGATCAGCATTGCAGAGAGCAGGAGAATATATAAAAGTTCCACCTCCGTTATTTAACACATCTTTCCAGATGGGATTTTAACCAATTTCTTTAAGGACATGCAGCTGGCGAAGCCAAAAGCCTCCACAGTGGAGTGCAGGTTAAGGTTGATGAATCATCCTGCTTTTACTGTAATTGAGATGGCTTGCATCATGATTGTTTTTAAACTTTTTAATGTTGGCACATTTACAGTCATATCCATTAATATGCACTGTCCCTGAGAAATAACCTGAAAAAAAAAAAAAGTCAGAGAAAGATTATGCTTCAGAACTTGCCTGAGAATACTCAGATTTTCTTTTAGTTTTGTTCAGTATCAAAGTAATCTGGTAACAAATATCTGCATTCACTGCTATTGGAAACAAGAACTGTCAATAACTTATTCAGCATACTTTCAATGGCATTAATTTGTCCAAATGTAAACATAATCAACTAGAAACAGGGTGAGTTACATGAGTAAGAGCAGCTTCTTGGTATTAGCATTAATTCTGCCTGCAATTACTACTCAATTATTTACCACATATCTACTCTGAACTGATTAAAATGACTGACCAGTGCTGGTAACTGATGCTGATCCGACTAGGAACCTTTGAAAATCATCCCACCTCCCAGGCAGGAGTAAATCCTGTCCTAAGAGCTTTATTAACTCAAAGCTAAGTTAGGTTAGCTAATTAGCTAACATGCTGCACGGTCAGCTAGCGTTAACTTGGCTTAATGGCACAATTAAAAACAGCAAGTAAAGCAATAAAGCATGTTATTTATGATGGGTATAACTTTACTGTGTAAGTGACTGCACAAATAAAGCATATTTTGACAATTTTTTTTTTTTTTTTTTATAGTTTACTCACTGTGTCAGGTCAGAGATCTGTGTGCTGCTGTCCAGTCCTCAGAGCGCTCTGTGTTAACCTTCATGACAGTTACAATTTGAAACTGGAAAAAAGCTGTGACTCGGCCTGGTGCCCTTATCCACACTGGTTGGATAAGAAGAAGGAGAAAGACGGTGCAGACAGCCATGTCCTGTTTGCTGTCTGAAATGACTGACATCTGCATATCTGCTGAGTTGAGGGCAGAGCGAGTGCTATCTGGGCTGTCACATGCAAAGATGTCAAATTTGGGGCACACGGTCCAAAGTCCTAATATTTGAGAAATTATGAGAAGTCACCTGGTCATTAAACTGGATTCTACAGAGAATTAAGAAAATTGTTTCTGCATTCGTGGGCTCTTCAAGATATAAATTGTATCCAGGATATGTCCCAAAAATGCATCTTTCATCCATATTTGACCAGATATGGTGTATGCCAACAACACTATGAATATGCAGGTGAATGGTCTGTATTCTGTAGAGAATATAGAGTAATTATATGACTTTCAGTCATATATGAACTGAATATGGACTTCTGTTTGTTTGTGCAATGACATTTACAGATATGCCAAAGATACAATCCGTATTCTGAAAAAAATATTGAGCTTGGATATCTCCAGACAGGTCACGAGGTAGTTTTTGAACTGCATACATGGCAAAGATATGATGAATCTGGTATCCTAGTATACTATACTGCATGTCCTCACGTTGTATATCGAGTCCATATTTGACGAGATATGGCACATATCAACATAACTCTGTATATGCATTAGAAACAGTTCGTATTCTCCAGAGACTTTCAGAGATATCCATTTGAAATCCTTCTGGATTCTGGCCCTTTTCTTTGATCCAATTTTATAACAACAGATAAAACTGGTGGCCAGAGTGAAGTATGCCTATCTGCTTACTTTCTGAGGATGATCATCTCATCCTCAAAGTAAGCAGATAGGCATACTTCCCAAAATATTAAATATTGTTTTTTTATATCAAACCAAAGCTAAGCCCAACTCAAAAGTAGAAAAAAAACAAACGGGTTGTCATAAGGAAAAACACCTGACCACACACGTTCCACAGGATGGCAGGGATTACTCACTCTGCTCTGCCGCGCAGTGAGCCAGACGGCAAAATCAATTAAGTTCAGCTTGTGGCTTTAGCAGTTAAAGCATCTGCAAATATTCGATAAATGTCAGCTCTCGCATCGCTCAATCTCTCTCCACACCAGCCAAAATCCTCCGTAATCACAGGAAACTCCACTCACAGTAACAAAGTTGAGAAGGTGATAGTTTTCTAAGAGAGATTCACCTGATTATTAATAGAAACCTGCTACCAAGTGCTGCAGATATGGAATGAGTACTGTGGCACTCTGCATTCCTGATAGGGACATAGATAATTATCAGTGCTAATAGCCTACTTCCAAACTTGATAAAGGGTTAACTGATAAATGTTTAATCTTAAACAAAAACTGCACTTATCTGGGAGCTTAATGAACCTATTATAGATGTACAGAGACAAGAGTAAAAGGAGAGTGACTAAAGGCAACTGAACAGAGGACTGGAGCTCCTGATGAGGTCTGAGATGCTCTGAAGTCTGATGCTCAATGCTAGCTATCTTACAGCTAACGTCTGTAAAGTTAGGTTACATGGCCTGTTTGGGGTAAATACTGTATATTTGTACCAATAATAAGGAGAGAAAAATTGCTTCACATGTTTTCTGAAGTAGCAGCTCTGTGAGGCTGTGCTTCGGCTCAGCAGTGCAGAGCTAAATGCTGAAGTCATAATGATAACTTGCTCGCAGTGACAATGTTAACATCTAACAGGCGCAATGTTTGTCATGGTTACCATCTTCATTTAGCATGTTATCATTTGCTAGTTAGCATTAAACACAAAGTACAGTTGAAAATGATGGGAATGTTACTTTTGTAGGTATTTGGTCACAACGGTATCAAATACATTTCATTTTGTGCAAATCCATGTGGTAGATGGTTAGGGATAAAATTGCTCAGTTTCTCGTTATAAAACACTTATAATGTTTACAAGATTTAATTCCCACATAAGATATTTGTCATATGAATATGAATGTTGGACACAAGATTTCTCTCACTTGACTGACAAGCCCATTGAAGGTGAGCAGAGTGTAAACTTATACTTTTGACTGTATAGGTCGATTGTCAGCATCTCCTAAAATGACGTACCATGTATCACCGTCTCACCGAGGAACGGTGACAGACGTACCTTCATTGAAATAAAGGAATAGCTGAATGTGGCTATCCTGTCTTGATTGTTGCCGGTTTGGGGAAACGAACCCACCATAGATGATCGTTCAGAATCATAAGGAGCCAGTAGTTCAGGTTTAAATCAACTCTTTATTGATGCTTGTGATTGAAAGCATAATATGTGTGGTTTCTATAAAGGATATAAACAAATAATGATTACCAAATTCAGGCTGGAAACTTCGACAGAAACTTTATAATTGTAAAAATATATTTCTCACTATAAACAAAGTGCTCGTTAGAAAACCACCATGAATGCATCATTAGTGACAGTCAAACATAAATCCTCAAACCCGTAGAGCACCCAGTGAACCAACATCCGTGATCAAACAAACCCAACACCAGCAGCCTTAATGTGTACAAACCTATAGCAAATATCAAGAACACCAATTCATCACATTACTCACATACTGTAGATAAGTACGCACACTGTGCTGAGGGGCAAAAAGACTGGCTGTGTGGGAAAGGATTGACTATATAGGTGATGACAGGTGTGCTAATTAGGTGCACTGCAGGTTTCACCGGCCCATCCCCCGGAATGTACCAATGCTGTGAGGGAGTGTGATTGTCTTTTGTACATTCATTGTACGGTCACTGTTTTGTTAGGTTTAAGCACTAAAACTACTTGGTTAGGTTTAAGAAAACATTTTGGTTTGGGTTAACAACTTAAATATACGACCTATATGGTCCTTGTTCTGATGAGGACAGCTCACAGATAAATGTAAAAAACAAACTGCACACAGCCAACAACCTCTGCAGGATGACAAAGTCAATTAAGCATGAGAAAAACACATTTTTCACTGGAGACGGACTTCGACTAACAGGTGCGTTGAAGATGTCAAAACAAGTATTTTAAAATAGGTTAAATCATTTACTTTTACTCTAAAAGTAATTTAGTTCATCTGTGAGCTCAGGGTTTTATGACTTTACACATCATGATGAATTATGAGAGAGAGAGCACCGGAGTGGGCGAGCCAGAATGAGTGAGTATATATATATCGACGTAGAGAAATGGACGTAATGAACGAAATTAAGTTTATTAAGATATCATGTTGAATTAAACTTCCCCCTAATGAGAAAATTGGATGTAGTCACATCTTATCCATCATAATGTTAAGGATCGATTTGAGCAACAAATGAAGGAGATGCCAATTGTTTCATCCAGTCTATTTTTTATTTATTTATTGTTTTTTGGAGAAATGCCCTGTGGAGTTTTTTGTAATCAAACTAAAACTGTTTACATTCATTTTATAAATCTTGTACTGTTTACATCCACATGTAGCCGTCTTCCCTGCTTTTGATGGCTCATTGCAGCATTTAGCGTGTTACCACCACCTGTTGATCAGTGGAATAGTGTAACTCAAGTGTGTAACACATATTCAGCTGAAAATATGAGATGACACTAAACTCAGTGCTCATTTAAGTGCACCACCTTCTTAATCACCTCGCCCTCAGTATTTGTGCTGGCAACTGGACATCTGTTTTGTGATATGACAAGATCAAGTGAAATGTTGTTTTTTGTAACTATGTGTACAACCACATCAATGTGTATCTTCCTGTTTACCAGCAGCTACTGTAACTAGCAGAGTATACTGTTAGTCATTTCATCATGGCAATTGATGTAGATATGCAGAAACAGGAACTAAGTCCTCTCAAGGTGGCGTCATGACTAATCAGGGACATATTTTCATAGGCAAAGGATTATGGGAGACTTCCAGCTATGGTGTGAGCATAAATCAGAGGTGCCTGGTGCCAGCAGACTCTGGATCTGCCTGGACAGGTGCTGTATTTATTATCAAGGAGAAGAGTTCCAGGCTCTTTACAGCAACACAGTGGAACAATCATAAATTCACACGTATTCTACAGTCATAGTATGTATCAACATGTTGCACTCAGCAACCTGAGCAAGAATGAGAATTCAGTATCCTGCCCAAAAGCACTTTGGCAGCAGATCGGCTGGCAACTTTGGGATCACAAGCAAACCTGTTTTTGACCCAAACGTGAAATGCATGTTATCACTGAATATTGTGGAAACTGTCACACAAGGTTTTCTTTGGGCTATCTCTTTAATATGAGCTGGGTTACTATTAGCACTGATTTAGAAGAGCGATGCACCAGCTATGTAAATTGGTCAGGCAATCAGAGAAAACTGTTGTCAATGAATGGTACAGTAGGATGAATGTATGACAAACTCAAATGAGAACGCAGAGCTGGAGGAGCCACTGATGACATTTAGGTGTAATGATAAGAAATGTTTCCAACTAAGCTACAGTGGACAAAGTGTGGTGAATCAGACAAGAACTGTGTCATTGTTGAACCGACACTTTCTAAGTCTGACAAAACAAACTGCTCAAACCATCGGCAACAACACCACTGAAGTGCCTGTATTACAGGGGTGTAATAAAATCAAACATGCCAAATACAGGTCACTCATAGAAGGTTTAATTACAATAATAATAATAATAATAATAATAATAGATTGTTATTATGTTGGGACATCACCACATGTTCCTAACAATAGAGAGGCCTGCATGTAAAACCAAAAGCCTAACTACGCACGGCCTCTACACACTGGCAGAGCCTGCAAACAAAAGACACTGTGCGTAAACCCTAGCTATACAGTAAATCACACCTGGAGGTTCGGTTTTCCAAATTCAAAACTCTTGTTCCCCATTGGCTGAGAAGGCACCTGAATGCATCTCTGTTCTGGCAGAACAGCCATGATGTTTGAGACTCCCTAAAAACTTGGTATTTCGCCGGGGGGTGGCACCAGGGGGGTTCTCTGCCAGAAGAGATTTGAAAACCATTAGTGTTTAACTACAGTTTCAATGTCCCTATTTGTAGAATATGTCACAGACATGAAAAGAATATACACAACGCGAAAAGTCAGCTTTTTTTTTTACTACCCCACCTTCCCGGTAATGTGCATTAGCATGATATCCCCGATTTTCCATCCTTATTAGAAGCCTCTTAACTGTGTATGGTGCAACTACACGATTGGCTGATTTGTGTTCCTGATCGCCTGTTATAAAGCAGACGATTGGCTTATGGGAGGAAGGAGCAGGACATGTCATGCAACCGCCATCTCTGACGTAACAGACTTTTCTGTTTGAAATACTTTAAGTGGGTTAAATCCTCTCTTTTAATGCCTGTTGAATTATCCAGTGTTTAGACCAAGGCTGTATTGAGCGAACTGGAAAATGTGCTCCAAAATGATGCTCTACGCATTGCAATAAAAGGAAATGAACCAAACTGTGACACCAAATGGAGACAAGTACTGAACCGGGGATATTGTATACCGAATACATAGACAGAAAACCTATTAAAAGACCTATTAAATGGAGTCTATGGGGTAACAGACTGGGTTGTAGTGCTGTGCTGTGGGACTGCATGCTGTGCTAATTACAAACTGAACTGTTTTGCTTATCAGTGCTGCTAACTGTGTATGTTTCAATACATTTAACTATTTTAACTGGACACACACACACACACACATACTAATTCTACAAATACAAGAGCATATATTAAATTTTTTCATTACTAATGAAGTAGACTGGATGAATGTTTCTCGAGAGATGCGAGTAACAGAGTTTATGAACAGGAAGTGAGATGGGAAGTTCAGGACTGGAGGAGAAGATTTTAATGTATATGGGAAAATAATGGTACAACTGTTTGTGAAAGAATAAGCTGTATTTTACTGATGAAACTGTGTGTTACCTTTGTCAGAGCAGATCAGTAGTGTACCCAGTCAGAACCAGCTGACTCTTCACCAGTTACACTGACACAAGTCAGCAATCACGTTGCATCAGACCAGTGTCAATGTCATGTATCTGAGTGATGTGTGTCTTTTGGCTTCTGTTCTGTAGAGCGCAAAAGGCCTCGCTGTAATCCCTGCTGAACCTCTTGCTGTTGCTTGTATTCAGTGGAGAGCACCCTGCAGAGCCTGCTCTGCCATACTGTTAATATATATCCGTCTACATAATAAATGATCTTATATTCATGGCTACATTAACTCACTATCCTTCTTTCTAAAATGAAAAGTGACTTTCAGACAATTAATTTCCAATTAATATGAGTGGATGACACCAAAGTGTCACAGTGGAATATTTCAACTAAGAGAACATCTCACCTAACCTGCCAAGATCCATAAAGTGATAATGGGTGGGGATAGGGTGACTTCATCCACCTTAGTGGGAACATAAAAAGAATAAAAAAAGGTGTTTGATATTTGATATGTGTTAATGGTAAAATAATGACTGCAGGAAACCACACATTGTTATTTTTATGTTAACTTTCCGGTGCCAGCTCTGTACACACAGTACAGAGGCATTTTGAGTTTTAGTTCCATCCCCAGTGCCTACATTGGTGTTGGATTCAAATGCTCAGTACGCTCTCAACTACGAAATACACTAGAATCAAAACGACTGTTTCTCTCAATCTGTCTCTGACAACTATCAGCCTGCAAACTGTATCTCTACCCTGAATGTTACCGGATTTTAAGAACACAAAAGCAGAGTGAGAGAGAGAAATGAGATTGCTGCCACCCAACAGTGTGCTTTATTTGTCATTCAGGTAGTCTGAAACTCGCAGTATGTGAGCTAACGAGACAATGAGAGTGGCTCTGGATGAACGGCAGCGATGCCTCCTTCCTGTGTTCCCATCAGCCTGACAAATGAGAGCAGAAACGAAAAACACTTTGGTAGTCAGATGAGCTACAACGGCTCTTTAATGTTGACACACTAATTGGAGTTGAATGTTGTATGAGTGTGTGTGTGTGTTTGTGCTAGTGAGTATTTTACTGTCACTGAAAGATAGATAAACTCCACACCTTCAACTCTTCTGACTGCTTTAATCCACATTGAAATGTCACACAGTGTGTGTGACCCTCAATAAATTTACCTTCACCTCATTGTCCCTGCTCTGCCTCTCTATTTGCATTTCTCTGCTTGTTCTGTGTCTTCCCTCAAGGAGAGACTCCAGGTATTCTGCTGGCTTTGACTACAGGACCCCAGCCAAGTAGACAGAGAGAACATTAAAGTGATGAAACGCATTGCAAGTTCATTTTCTCTAATCATTTTTCACACACAGGGATGGATTTGGAGTTCCAGTCGGCTGATGTGCTCCGTCAAGGGAGACACATAACGAGACTTCAAAACTAATAACAAAGCTCTGCATTTACTCCAAGCAGAAGCCATTCAGGAGCTCAGAGAAGCAGTGATGTACTTTCACCCCATGCAGAGCGGCAGCAGACAGCAAAGAAACATGTTTTAAGTCTTTTAAGTCAGAGAGGGAGGAAAAATGCCTTCCTCATTCTTATGCATTCTGCTTTGTCTTTGTTTGAGGCAATAATGGCTGACAGAGGGGACACAAAATTATAAATCTACTCAGAGGGAAAATGCTACACATGGATTTTCTTAATGATCTATTTTTCACACCCGCTCTACTTTTGCTAAAGCTTCCGCTCAGCGACTGTTAGACAAATGAAAGCACTTTTCTGCAGTATAATTTGGATTTGTTATCACATTTTATTACATGAATGCCAGCACGCCTGTGATGCATGCTCGGAGAGGGGAGAGGGGCCAAGAGACAGAGAGTCAGAGCGGGAAAAATGGAAAAGTGCACCAAGCAGAATGAGCTTTGTATCCTTAAGGCAAGGCTAGTTAATATTAAAGTCAATTTATAACCTTTCATAGCGCGGGTCTTCAGCAGGGAATTAATCTTGCATGAAGGGTGATTTCTGTGACGAATTACAAGGCTCTGCAGAATGACCGTCGCTAATGCACAGTTCAACTCTTTTGCAGTGTGGGCAAAGAATGTAGAGAGTCTGTATGTGTGAATGCCAAAGTAAGCATTCTGTACCAACACCTGTGGATTATAGTCACTGAATCCAATATCGTTTACCACCAGAACTTCAAGACCTACTACTGAGCATCTAGCCTGACTAAATAGTGGTCAAAGAAACACAACATCAAATGGGCTCTCGAAAAGGCGAGGAGATGCTGACTTTTAACCCATTCAGTCATTTAGGTATGAGGATGCGTTGGATTAAATCATGGAGCTTAAATCAGAAAAAAAAAGTAAGATGATGCCAGTAAATGCTTACTTATACCTTGTGTAAAGCACTTGCACTTGACAATGATTATGAATTGTGCTGTATAATTTTGTAGCCTTGGAGGAAGATATAGTCAACAGGTCCTGGTCAGAGAACTTTAGCTGGGATTCAGCAGAACAGTGGGCAGCTGTCAGGAATTAATACAATTTCATAGATGGATTTCAAATTTCAAACTGTAATATTAACAATGTCGGACCTGTAGCTGCTTTGAAATGGCTCCAAGTGACTTTCCTGACTTTTTCAAATCAATAATGTGCTCTTTCAGATCAATGCTGAGCTCCTTAGACTTTCCCATTGTGTGTTTGTGGTTGAGTCTAATCGCTGTATCAAACAAGCCATATTAAAATGGGCCCAGAAATGTCAACAGCTGTTATGAATGTGTGAATGCAACCACCTGCATATAAACACCAGTAAAACAAAGGAAATGGTGATCAACTTCCAGAGGAAGACACCACAGATCACAACTGTGAACATCCAGGGTTTGGATACACAGATGGTGGCAAAATACAAACACCTCGGTGTTCACCTTATCAATAAACTGGACTGGACTGATAACACGGATGCCCTGTACAAGAAGGGCCAAAGTCGCCTCCATCTGCTGAGGAGACTGAGGTCCTTTGGGGTGCAGAGGACATTACTACGAACATTTTATGACACTGTGGTGGCATCGGTGCTCCTTTATGCTGTGGTCTGCTGGGGAGGTAGCAGCAGGGACAGGAAGAGACTAAACAAACTGGTCAGGAGGTCCGACTCTGTCCTGGACTGTCCACTGGACTCCATAGAGGTGGTGGGTGAGAGGAGGATGTTAGCCAAGCTGACGTCAATCATGGACAACACCTCTCATCCCCTGCACCAGACTGTGGAAGCCTTGAGCAGCTCTCAGCAGCAGACTCTTACACCCACTGTGTAAGAAGGAGCGCTACCGCAGATCATTCATCCCCACAGCCATCAGACTGTTTAACTCAAGTACTACATAAACAGTCACTTTACACTCACTTTGTTTTTTTTGTAACTACCTTATTTTTTTTCTATTTGTTTTCTATTTAACTTTAAGCATATTTGTCTGACTCTTTTTCCTGTACTTGTTGCATCTTGAGCTGTTGTAACAAGTTAATTTCCCCATTGTAGGATAAATAAAGCCTATCTAATCTAATCTAATCTAATCTAATCTAGTCAATCAGAATCACTGAGAAGAAGTTAAGAAGCCATGCTACAAAGAACATTTGATTCACACAACTTTCTATAATGACCTCAATTGATTGTTCAAGTTGCTGTATGTATATTTTTGATCCAGCAGGTTTGGTCACATTTTTAGAAGAACTATAATACATTTATTACTGAAACAAACTTCATGAATGTTCTTTGTGACAAAGTAGAGTGTCTTCCACTCATTCCATCACAGAAACATGAGAACTCATTGGAACTCAAGACTGCCATGATATACGTACATGTTCTTTATGAGTGGATATAAACGTTTGACCGTGACTGTACATGTCCACTGTATCACACACACCCTACCTGGTGACAGACTGTGGTCGTCACATTGATCTGAAGGCCTTTTCTCGTCCGTACATGCTCTGGCCACTACTTATCATCTTCTCTTTGTCTCTCACTTATTTGTGCTGCAATACACCAGTACATGCTCTGACGAGTCAACCTGAGTTCTTTTCAATTCATCGCCTGTCTGTGTCTTTGCTTTTCACTTTGTCTGCCAACCATCTTCTCCCACCCTCTTTCAAACACACAATAAAATACCCAGCGAGATGTTTTCCCCAACCTCTGCGAACACTCCACTTTTGCTTGCCTCTTCCCTGCCCCTCCCCATTCATTCTCTCTCATCGTCTCATCGTCTCTTCATCTTCGAGCAGAAAAGCTGCAAAATTGCATAATAGCAGATCCAGTTTTGCAGCTTTTCTGCTCGTTTCCATTGTATGTTATTTTTGTACTTTGGGCATTTAGATGAATTACTACCATGGAGTGCAGTATCAGAATGAGCTTAAAGAGGCAATAATATATAAGAATGTGGCCACAAATTCTTACAAAAACAAATAGGGGCAGAATGCAGTAAGGAAGTGTTGGTGTTTACACCACAAGCACTGGAGCTATGGACCAGGATGGGCCATGGCGAGCTGGTTAGCATGCAAACTTGAGTAAATATATCTGCAACACAATAAGTAAAGTAGATGTTATAACTTCAAAAAAGTTATTTCTTTACATTCTGTTGCTAATTGTAGTTAATTGTTTAATGTTTCCATCTAAAATTCTAAAACATTGCACCTTTTACATTATTTGACAAGGCGTGAATGGTGCTGCTCACGCGCATGCCAAGCGAGGCTGCCAAGATGCCTCCGCGGAATCTTAAACACACTGTTAAGCCAACTCTTGCTATTTGTTTAGCTCATTACATGCTATGGACAATCTTTTTTAAATTGCACCCTTATAGAGCTGCTAGAATTGCTGTAGATGCTTATTGTTGTCATTTGTTCATCTTATCCCTCATTAGACAGGAACTGCATGTACACAACTACAGCAGTGAGTATGGTGTGTCAAACTTGAGCTAGGAAGTTGGTTTGCAAATTACAAGCCCATGTTTTGTTTGTCTGTTCTAGGCTACGGTAGACACATGGCGTGAAAGAGGACCTTCTCCATCTATAGATATAAACCAGTCATTATAAGGTAAACGAAAACACGATACATTTTAGTCTGAGGTGATGAATATACACTCATGAAAACATAATTATGAATGTTATACTTATACATTTCTGCCAATAGATCCATCTAATTCAAACACACTGGACCTTTTTTCAATAATGTTTATCATTCTCTTTTGTTATCCCATCAAAGAAGCATACAGCAACAATACATCAGTTATACATACATTATACAGACGCACACACACATACCCACATACACACCACAATGGATTAGTGTACAAATGAAAATATAATTTTTCGCTACAGTTTTTACACATTCTTTTTAAGTAAATCTTACAATTCAATCTTACATGATGACGGTTCCCAGAGCTAAAATAAAGCCTTTCTGCTTGCCCTGACCAATAAAAGTTATTTTTCCCAGTCCAATACAGTCAGAAAGCTCCCTTATCCACATCCCTAATGAAGGTGCATCCATACTGTTCCAACACAGTGCAGAAGCTCTCCTGGGTCCAGAAGTGTAGTCTGTTTTGATGTTAGTAGGAAGCTCTTTGGATATATTCCAAGCAGCACACACAGAATTTGAAGACACTTTGACATTAAACATCTCAGATAAACATTTTATAATATTTGAATCTTTGGACATTCCCATAGACAATGAAAATGAGTGCATTTCTCTTCCAAACATCTGGAATATTTGCAGACACGTGATAGAGTCTGACGGGAGTTATGCACATTCTCATTAACCACTAATAATGCTTAAATTTTTCATTGTTGATTGATCTTGTTGTTTCCAAAACTGATCCAGAATTTAAAAGTAAATTGATTTCAGTGGCAGATTGTGTGGTTGTGATTTGGTGGTGGTACATCTGAGTGAGAAAACATGAGTTTTGAAAAATGTGGTCATTTAATGCATATTTTGTCAAAGCAATGGACAGTGACCCACAGTTTAGTCCAGATTGACTTATGTTGACTGTGTGAAGAGTTTTGCAGAGATCTTAGTGTAGAGAAACTGTGATAGCTGATATCCTCTGCAACTGTATTCCATATTCCGGTTCTTTGGGAAATGTTAAGACTTGACTGACAGTTGTTTCAGCCTCTCGAATTCAGATGAAGTGGTTGCAGCTTGCTCGACCCATCTCACCTCCACCCAGGCTTCTTCACTTTGCTCAGATTAAGATTTTAATAATCCAGTTTGCCAAGATGGCAGTGAACAGTCAACCCAAATCTAGGCTTCAAAATACCCTGCCTATGGGAGATACCTCCTACGGATAGGTGATGGCACACTACATCCATGTTTTTTTTCTGTAGTGGCCAAGGGCAACAGTGCAACAAGAGCCACCCACTGTTAACATCTCCAAAGTAAATAAAAGTGCAATACTTTTTGGTCAGCTCTGAACATTCATGCTGAACACAACAACTGATGGTACTTGTATGAAGAGCGAGATGCCCCTGAATCTGACCTTCACTGTCTGATCTACATTTTCATCTGACTATAACTTCATGTGGGGTGATATCTGAGTGTGAATAAAAACAGTTTTCATCAGGATAAAATGTTCCTTGGTTTTTGAAGAGTTGACCCTTCATAGCACTTGGATTTTCATTCCACAACAGCAGCATGGAGTTCTTGGATGTCAACAGCTATTACTCTCATCACGAGTCACCATTAATATGTAAAAGTTTCAAGATTTGCTTCAAAGCTTTAATTTTAAGCCTAGAAAGACCCACTTGTACATTCGTGCTTGTACTTGCCTGGAGGAGACTCATTAATAACCATGCTCTTGCAGAAAGCGAAGCACTCCAGTTATTTGATATAACTGGTGCAGCATCTCTCAACCTGCCTGACCAGTAGGCTACAGAATTATAGTGAAGTAAAAGGAGTCACTGGCTGGACAACTTATTTTTCTGGTTGTAAAATTTAATTTGAAAGTTTACCTTGAACAATCATGACATTAAATTAAAGTGAGAAACGTGATCAAAATATATTTTTAAAGTTATTGATTTTAACTGCAGATTTATCTGCACCAAGCCCAAACTATCATCACAACTGCCGCTGTCAGCAACACAATGCTAAGCCATGGGTCTAAGGTTAGAGACTTTAAACTTGGACCCATGAACTGTTGTATGTTGTCAGCTGGTACGTAAACAAGTTAACGTATATAAATGGCATAATTGACTTTAACGCAGTATGATCTTTTCCTGAACCTAACCAAGTAGTTTTTGTGCCAGAACCTAACCAAACACAACCATTTCACAATGTTAATAACAATCCAAAAGTCAAAATATGTTATCCTGTTCATCAGAAAGCTTTATTTTGAAAGTCTAACAGGATGTTGCGTATTATGTATTATTGCTAACAGCGGAGCCCTTCCCGTGCAAAACTGACATTGGAGGGGTAGGTAGAGCGTCATAGTTTGAAGCTTAAGGCCACTGACCAAGCTGCTGTATGTGATGAGTTGGGAGTTGTTGGGACATTTTCAGATATTTTGACTTTCTTGATTGGTGGAGGCATCTCCGGATGCAGAGCATAAGATACTGTTGTGAATATAAAATGAACCAGTCACCCCGTAAGTTATTTTTGTATAACTCTGAGACGGATCGTTGCTGTGGTGTTTGGGTTGTGTAACATTCTGTAACAACTTTGTACATACCATTACCATTCAGTTAATCTGTGCTTGATAGCAATCTTTATAAGCATGTGGTACCTCCTGTTCTAATCAGCCCTTAGTAGCTGCTTGTGAAGTCCAGACACTTGCCATACAAACATCAGTTTGCTGCGAGCATCCATGTTTACCATCATTTGCATTGGCAGGCTGAAATACCGACTCAGACTTGATAATTTGCATTAAACACAAAGTACAGTTGAGGCTGAGAATGTCATTAATTCTTCAGATATTTGGTCATAAACCAAAGTATTAGACACATTTAATACCAGCAGGGGGAGGAGACAGGGGCACCGGCAGGGATTTTGGCCCCATGAAAAAATATAACATGGGCCCCATCACCACAGGCCAAATGAACCCCGCGCAACTGCTGTAAGCACATCTCCAGGACCCAGCTGACCCATCCGAAGCTTTAAATAACTCTGCCTTTGCAACTGTCTTGTCTCTTGTAGTCCAATACCTACAGTATGATATTTACTGCCAGTGAGCTGTGCAAATATAACACTGTGCAGACATACATGCAACAGTCTGCATACAGTGGAATTCACTATTCGATGCAAGACTAATGTGCTCTATAAGATGTTTTATTGCGTTTATCAAGTTATTCATTGAGATTATTAATAGATTTGGATTCATTTTACCTCCCTGGTGTATTTGTTGGCATATCGCTGCTTTAGTTTTGTTTTGTGTTCAAGAAGCTACTCAAACAAATTGCCCCTGAAGAGATTTATGAAGTCAGTGTCTGTAGATGTCATTAAACGGCCATAATTCAGTCAGTAACTTTAATACAGACTGAGTCAGTCACTGCTTCAAAATGTCCAGCATCCAATACAGACTATAGGCTTTTTTTGTTTCATATAATTATCATGATGTGGAAAAATAGTTAGTGTTTGATTGAAGAAGATTTATTTTTCTTTTTTCAAAATAGCAAAAAAAAAAAGGCCCACAGACCCCCGCAATGACGCTAAATGACATGTCATTCAACACAGTGTTGCTCACCTTCTTGAGATGGTTCATTGGGTTGGGGAGACGGCAACAACTGATTGGGGAACAACTGATTTAGACTGATTTAGTATAATTAGCATGTTAAAGCTTACCTGCACTGATTAAATGTAGGTTAGAAGGGTAAAGTAAATGTAGCTTATTTCACTGTGGACGTCAAGCTAACAGGTTAATTTCAGCCTCTCACAGACTACACCCACCTTTCTTGGAGAAAAACTGGGAGGACATACTGTTGCCCTTTCTCTTCTCTTTCCTTCTTTACTTTTTTCTTTTACTTTTGTGGAAGCCAGATTTCCTTTTAGGGAGCATGACCATGGCGGTCCTCTTGGGGCTCACTGCACAACTCCTGTCTGCACCGCTCTGACAAGCACCATTGGCTCATGCAAGGCCCCATTTCATGCAGATACAGGGGGGCTGGTCAATATGGATGTTTACTTTTTGCCAAAAAAAAGTAAAGACAGAGAGACCGTTAGTTTTATTACTTCATTTTAATTCAAATTTTACATCAATTATAGTGGGTTTTTTTAACACAATTTTTGGGGGGCCCTGTCAGTCATGGCCCCTTAGAATCATCCTATTTGCATTTGCTGTCCTGTTGTATAGAAGTGAAGACGATCTGAGTGTCTTGAGATACTGTTCTGCTTGGGTCGTCTCTCAATGCTGCATGTATTAAAGAGATCTGATTCATCACATCAAGTCTGTAGTTCTTCAGAGAACTAGCAACTCTCAAACTTCAACAAGGAGAATTTACAGTCAACAAGTGAAATATACCACAGGTTCCTGGCTTACATCACAGTTGAGTGGGGTCACAGAATTTGGCTTCAGACTGAACTTTAAAAACCAAGGAGATGTATTCAGGCTAGATTTTAGCTAAGTAAAATATATAGCTGGAAAAGGCTTATGTACAGCTGGGCGGTGTGGCTTTACGATAATATCCCGATATTCGTAGGCCATATTGCAAAATACGATACATACCTCGACATAAAATCTGCTTCATAAATGTTAGAACTGGGCAACAAAATAAAATATCACAATATTTTTGACCCAATAGGCCCTAATTTAATGTCGATATTGTAACAATATTGTAGAGATGACTATTGGTACTTTATTTCTGATCAATAATCATCAGGTTTGTGGATATAATCACTAAGTGGGTAAAGGCAAGTATTAGAACGTAAAACAGTCTGGTAAGCTCAGAAAATTACATCACTTTACTGTAATGCAGCCTTAAATCATGATATAACGGTATCCAAAACCTTAGATGCCCGGCCCGAGTCATATGCCATATACATCATATGCCATCAATACAATAAATACATGTATAATACACCAATAATCTGTGTTTCAGGTGACTGTGTTGGCCCATTTACTAATCCATCGCTGTGTGTATCGACGAGAAAAGCTAGCATTATTAATGAATAAAGCTTAGTGACTCTCTCAGGACTTGCACACAGTGCTCTCTCACCTCCATCCCAGCAGCACCACCTCTCTCTTAAAAGTAGCTCCCTCCGTGCCTCCTCATTGATCTTCCCTCCTCATATTGTTTAGTGCAGGGACAAGAAGTCACTGTAGTTGAACTTTCTGATTGAGTGCTAATCAATACCTTTCCTTTCCTGTCGCTTCTCCTTACCCTCAACCCTAAACCTTTCCTCCTGTGCCCTCCACAATCCCAAATCATGGTCTTATCGATATGCATCTACTGGGGGCTCCGAAATGTCTGCCGGCGTGGCTGCTTTGGGGGCCCAGCCTGATGGGACAGGGCCGGGATAAAATACCCTCCTGCCAGGAGAAGACAGGTATATTTAGCATTTAGCCATTAGCAACACTCATTGATTTGAACCTAGGAGGAGAGGTATAGAGGTGACAATATACTTTAGATTTTTTTCCCTTCTCCTTCCTTTTTTTCTGCTTCTGGACGTATCATCATATTGCCTGCAGCTGCATTAAATCCTGTCGGCTGACTGTAATGACTGGAAAATGAAATGGGGTAGAGGGTTGAGGCAGAGCCTGAGAAAATTAAGCGGCTGATCGATAAGGTGCTTGGATTTGCCTGGTCACATTAAGTAGCACATCTAATATGCCCTGTGTGCGTCGATGTTCGGCCCGTATCATTTAATTACGCTGTGATGTGTTACAAGCAACTCGCCTTATTCATTAACATTAAGGAGAGCAGGCCTTCTCTGTCTGCTTCTCTTCCATGTTGATTATGCTGATATATAGTCCCCTTGGAAACATGATGTTCAATTAAAAGAAGCTCCACCACGCTATTGATCATCGCAATTGATTAACAGGATGAAACAGACAGAAATAGAAACACGATATGCCCACAGTTTGTGTGGTTTAAGAAGCCAGGATGTAATAGCTTTGAATTACTTCCTGGCACGGAAGGTGATATTTTTTCCTTTTCTTCCTGTGTTTTTTCTTGATGTAGTTCAACATAATCTGACACCACAGAATGTTCAGAGAGACACATACTTACCCTTCCCAATACAGTCTGACCTAAATTATTTGGTTGATTTAACTTACAATGAATATTGTAAGTAAATTAAACATTGTCAAGCAACTATTCATTCAAACTTAACAGTAACATAGAACATTTGTCATTTATCACATCCTGACACCTCTATCAACAGGGTCAACAGACATTGTTTATTAATAATCATTTCAAATTTCATTTCAGATTCATATGGCCTCTTTTTTCAACCTTTATGGTTAAAGGATAAGTTCACCAATTTTCAACCGTGATCTCTATCTATTTTAATGTGGGGCAAACTGAGGGACATACAGTACCAACAAGTTTTCTTTATGTTGACTGTGTCGCTGGGGGGACAGCTTTAAAACCTGCTGTTCTTCCGCGAACCAGTGACGTCACTGGTACTCTGCTGGAAGAACTACAGGCTACCTCGGCTTTGGGACTTTTCACTTCCGGGTTGCTGCCTGTGCAGTCGACTGGTTAGCTCGTGGCGCGGTTGTTTTGATATAACTGCTCCACGTGCCTTGCCTTGAATTGCCCCACGGGGGCAAATAAAGTTTTTTGAATTGAATTGAACTGAATTTGATTTCTAGTCTCTACCTCTGGGTTTCCAGGCTGTATGATAGAACAAAATAATACATTCTTGTGGCACGTGTCAGCTGGCACTCAAACACAAAACTTCTTTCTTGCCTCGCTTGTATGCAATTGCTGATGCTCACCTAGCTCCTACGCCAAAAAGGTTTTCTAGCTTCCACATTTGCTTCATGGTTATGTGGCCCATTGAATATGTGCAGTAGAGCTTCCCCCACTGGCCCTGCCCGCTCTGTCCATAGATTTACATATTATTATCATATATTATTATATCAACCCTCCATGGATCAAAAATTCATAATAGAAAGAGTCATAATTGACCTTGATTGCAGTTCTTGGTGTTCTGTCAATAGTTTTACAGACGTCTCTTTAATAATGGCGGTCTTTGGGGAAAATGCTTTTTGGGGCTGCAGGGGAATTTTGCACTAATACAGCGAACACACTCCATTGTTATTACTATGGTGTAGAGCCACTCCTTCAAAAACCATGAACGTGGATGAACGTCTGACTACCCCAAAACCGACTGACCAGCAGGGGGATGTGTAAGCAGCTTGTTCACTAGGTTCAACAAGCTCTCTCAGCCTTTTAAGTCTAATAAATACATAAATGAACAACTCTGTTAAATGCCACAATCATGTTAATACATGTCGTATCGTACCTCAGTCTGAAAAGGCTTCCCAGTGCAACAGTTACTCCTTACTCCTGTAGGTGTGTGCTTTGTGTGAAAGTCAGCCGCAACATGGAGTGTGTTGCTGCCGCCACGGCTCTGTTCTTTGGCTCAGTGGTTGTTGGTTTCGGCTGATTGTCAGTCCCTAAAGAGGTGCGTTAGCCACTAGAGTAGTTTGTTGCTGTGTGCTTAGTTCAACTGAGTGGCTGCTGAACAGCAGGCTCAGAGGCTGTAACTGTGAGCACAGCACATCGCTGTCATCGCTTACCGGATCCAACTACCTCATGTCTCAGTCACACGTAAGAAAACACCTAACATTATCATAATGTATGTAAACAACAACCACAGCTATTGTTAGTACTCACTGCTGTCAAGCTAGCATCAGTCAGTCTTGGGAAACTTTGGCTGCACTTTCTCTGCTAATCTTGTTCCACCGCTAACAGCTTTAGCAATGCATCCACCTAGCCTTGTGGAAGACTCCGTCATACGCAATGAGCGCAGAGTACAAAGTACAGAGTGTGTGCAGGCAGACAGGTACGTAGGTAGACAGACAGGTAGCCTGTCTAATCCTTTCTTATGGGCCAGATGAGGCCACTGAATTATTAGAGGCCTGCCACAGCCTCAAACACTGGATTGTTTTTCTTTTATTTGTAAGAGCATTAGATTTATAGTTTTCTGTAAGAAATTAAGTTTTAGTTTGTAACTATTCCTTTAATGTAAAGCACACACACTTCCCCTTTCCTCCATTGAAACAATGACTACGACTCCATCCATGAGACAGGTTCAATTTCACCAACAAAAGACTTTAAATGAGAGCTAATTAATGACAATAACAGTAGAGACATTTTCTTTAGTTACCTTAATGACTGATGCTGGTGGTCTTGTAGGTACAAAGACCTTGGGGATTTGGGATGGAAGGATGGAGAGAGGGACTTTATTAAACCGATGAAGGAGCTTGACAGTAAATCCAATTGAGCTCCATGGCCCCGCCAGAATTATTGTCTTTCTGCTTCCTTGCTGGCATTATCTGGGTGTGCTCAGCACCCGGGGAGCCATTTGGATGGTTGGGAAAAATAAATCCTTGATAGTGTTAGGCATTATGGAGCAATAATGCTTAAACACGTCTATTCCTTCCTTTTTCATTAATAGAATAGTGTCCCAGCTCAGTCATACACATTGACAGACATTTTTTGGAACAGACACCCCCACCTCCCTTCCCTCTTCCATTGTTGCAGTAAAGGGCTTTATCCATGATTAATGGATGTATTCTGAAGTGACTGGAACTCCCCTCTAGCTAACTGGAAGTCTTTAGTTAAGCTCTGGCAGATAACGGCCCTTCCCTTCTCCCCAAAATATGCCGGGGCAGATCTATCACCATTCCCACCCTTTGCTCTATTATGGCGTGAGATTGTACTGAGCCACTTCCAAATAGCCAAGCTGTTATTGTTATGCTTTGGAACAGCAGAAATTGGAGGGTGCAGGTGGGAGCTGGCATTTACCTCCATGTGACTGCTCGTTTAAAACTCAATGAAAGAGGAAAAGTGCTGAGTAAAGTGTTAAGTGGAGGAGGGAACATCTGTGATGCTATTTTTCTGCATTTAGCAGTGTAGTGTGCAGTAGAGTCTGACTAAAGACATGGAGGGCCATCCACTTTGTCTTATACTCTTATTTTTTGTCTGGAAACCAGATATTCAGGGCGCCCATGAATGCAGTAGATACTCGACCATGAACATTTCAACACATAATTTTCTGCCAAGCCGCCATGTAGTTGCTGAGATACTCAAATCTTGACCAGAATGGCAGAGGACGAGCTGCTCAACCTTGTTGAGTTAAAGTGGCACTGATGTTAACTCTAGAAGCAAGGTCAGGGAACCATGTTATCCATAGAAAAAGCCAATTTAATCCAACAAAAATGTCAGTCCAGGATCAGTTTTGGCCAGCCAGACATAGGGCAATAAATCAATAGGAACCTTCCTCTGCACAGTAAAATCGCCAGTGTCAATATAACACTTAAAGAGTTAATTTTAACACTACCTCAGTGAACATATGGTCCCTATCTACAGAGTGTTAAATGTACACTGAACATAGAGTTAAATTTCCAGAGTCAATTTTACTCTGGTAAGAGTTAATGTTTTACACTACACTACACTGATAAGTGTTAATCAAGTTTTACACTATGTAAGAAGTAACACCCATAGTGTTATTCACATTTAACACTAAAGAGTTAAGTGTTACGAAATAACTTTTCCAGTGTTAAACCTACTTTACACTATGTTGATTATGAAATTACTCCAAAGAGTGTTGATTTTAACCAACTCCTACCAGTGTTACATATAATCTACTCTCTCCCAGTGATACGATACAAAACTTAATCTTTGCAGGGGAAAAAAAACACACACAATTGTATCCATACCTTAATACATATTTATTCCAAGTAAACATGAAATATTGGCATTACATGTAAACATAACATGTAAAATCTCAAATCTTATCAGTCTCCATTATAAAAACATATTTTCAGTTGAACGCTGGAGAAAATCTCATGTTAAACTTCATAATACTGTATTGACATTTCTCACAGCCGTGAAAATGTCTTTAAAGTGCATTTATAACGCTACACACTGAATCATTTTAGCAGTGTTCAAACATGAGTAGACTTTGCCATCACCTGGAAACAATCAACCAAGTCAAACCAAAATTTTCCAAATAGGTCACTGAATGAGATATAGTGTATGTGTACAGATGTTTTTCACAACAAATACAGACAAATGGAGGTCTGCAAAACTCTTTACAAAAACCTTCATTGTGACTGGCAAAGATCTTGGCTGTAATCCATCAGTATGGTGACAGAAATGTATCTAAGGTTGAATAACAATAATAACTTTTGCTTTAATAAAACAATCCACCCTCAGGAAACATGGCGAGTCAATGATTTTCAGTGAGAGGGAATACAAAGTCAAAACCAAAAACTCTGGTTAAGGCTGCATCATATGGCAATATGGTACTACAAACAGGGAAACATCTGTTGAACCATATGCCATTTGAACATCCATTGGTTTAAAATAGAGCAACTCTTGAACACTGAACACCTTAGGTGCCTGGGATGGCTTGTACAAAACCTTGAATGCATGGAAATGTTCGTCAAAACAAATAGTTTCCACACCAGAGCCAATAAGTACAACTTGCTCATCTTTCACTACAATAGTGCTGATCTTACAAAATACTGGTAACTCCTCATTAATCTCAAGACACACTACTAAACCAGGGCGATATTCAGAACCATAGTGCTTTACCCATTTCACCAAAAGAACATTGGCACATGTGTCTACATTTAGTTTGGCAGCAATTTCAGGACCTTCTTGCAAATCTGTAATCTGTAACATCTTCCCTGGACCAATAGTTACTCTGCTCAGGCTGAAAGATTCCCAATGCAAGGCCATGTATTTCTGGTGTTTTCTGGCCAACGTCTTTGTGATATCTTTGAAACTTTTGAGTTGAGTTTTGAAAAAGTTATGCTTTGCCTCGTAACGCATACACCACATGTGCAGGAGTGGTCCTATATTTCTTATACATCGAGGATAATGCGTCATGAAATGATGCTTAGGCAAGAGATTTCTAGTAGGAAACAGGCGTTTAAAAAGCTGATGATGGTCAATAATGATGTGCTTCAGAAAGATGGTCATACCAGTTGTTAGGATGGGAGAAAACACAATATTTACTATCTGCAGCAACAACATTAACAGATGCCAATACTCATTGTCTCTCTGCACTAGATCACCAAATATCAACGGCATGTTTCGCAGTAAACACCAGGACTGAATGGCGTTCAGGCCCAAATCATTGCTTCCATCAAGTAACTTGACTGCAGGGGGGCGATTTCTCCTCTCAGTGTACCCATAGTTGAATGACTCTATTCTACTGGCCAGTTCTTTAGCAGTTAAGAAGTTTTCCTGTAAATACTCCAATACGAGTTTCACTTCTAACTGTGCAACACCCTCTAAAATGTCATGCATGATGTCTACGGAAAAATTATCAGCTGTGTTGAAATACTGCAGAGTGTTTAACAAACATGAACGCTTCACACCATATACATGAGGTAGGTGTGGATTTGTTTGTGCAGTATGACAATGTTCGGCAAGCATGTCTTTAGTCCGTAATATCACGTTTTGGTCATCTTCACAGAACACAGTTTGAAATTCACTCTTCTCAATGATACAAAAACGACAGCAATTTCGGGCACTGAACGATTGCACAAACCCAAACAGTCCATGTATACCAAGATTATCGCCGGTAACCTGCACAATACTGCCATGAACTGCATCTTTGAACAAGGGAACTTTGATCCCATCAGTTTCAAGCATTTTCAAGTCATTTATGATTGGCTCAAGGATGGTGTCAAAACCATACGTTTTAATGTCCTGGGCATGAAAAAGTGCACACAAATGTATGTTGATTAAACATGAATTTAACTTTGGTGGAAAATTTCTCAGTGTAAAATATATACCCCCCAATTTATGTATACCCTTTTTGGAGCCTAATGGATTAGCAGTCTCGAACTCATCAAAAAATAACTGAATTTGCAATGCATTCTTTTTTTGAGAAAAAAGAGGATGTCTCTTCACATACAACCCATCATTTATGTCAAAATACACACCGTCCTTGGGAGTGTCGCTTGACATAAACATGTCACTGAGGTTTGGATTTCTGAGAATAGATTGTAATGTTTCTAGAATTGGAACATAGGCAAATTTGTCAGTTACAACTACTTGATCATAAGTTCCGGTGCTTCTGTTTCTTCTATTTTCAAATCTGACACCAAGTACTTTTTCAACAGGCTCAACAGTTTTCCATTTTTGTTCAAAATATGCATTACGTTTTGATTCAGTGTTCAATGCAGTAAGAGGGTTTTCAAGTGTTTTAAAAGTTTGTTCAATTTTAGCTTTCACATCTGTATCCTGAGAAGATAAACATTTCAAAGCTGCATCTTTAGTTTGACTCTGTACCTCCATTATGACTTCTTCCATGGATGATACAAAATTGTTTAAAGTGGACTGGCCTACACCAGCAACTTGAAGCTGCGCAATAGCAGATGCACACATATCACGAGTACTGATGTTGGGTGCTGGCAGGACATTTGAGCTACTGGCCGCTCCTTCAAAATGTTGTGACCGAGTATCATCTGCAGCATCATAACTGTCTACAATGTTATCAGTTTCAGTTTCAGCTTCACTCTCAATGTTCTCAGCATGTTTAGAGTTTAAATGTTTCCTGAAACCTGAAAAGGTACTAAGAACATGACAACATCCTCTCTGTGCACATTTAAGGCGAAGTGATTTACCTGGACATAAACCATGAGTCAACCGCAGATGCCTCACAAGATCATTGGTTCCCACAAAATGAGAGTGGCAAACAAAACAAATCAGGCCCATGATATCGATTGAGACTGAGTAAGATGGTAAAATCACTCAAAATACAGATACAAGAGTTTTTAGTGAAAAGTGACAAATATGTTGCCCACCCATCTATTACCTAGTGCAGCAGCCTGGCCCGAACCTCAGCAACACGTGGGCTCTCCTGGACTTGACCAACATCTATGTTGTAAATGGTTGTCTGTATGAAGGTGTACATGTTGTGGAGCATCTGGTTATACATGGTACCAAATACAAAGTGTGTTTTAAAGAGTTCGTCAAAAGCTCCTAGGGTACTGGTTGACTTGGACGGTATGACCTGCTTGTCCAGAATAATGAAGAACTCATGGATGGTGCTCCTCTTCATCCCAACAGCAAGAAGATACGGTTGAGTGGTGCATTTGATTGCATCAACATGTTCTTGAAGACTGGTTCCACTCTGAGGATAAAGAAGAAGTCAAAATTAAAAGTTGAAAATCACAGATTAAAAACAGTCCCATTCTCTTATTGCCATCTGTAAAGATAATCTTCATAAGCAATAACACAAACCTTCTTGAACACGACAAGATGTTTCTCAGCTTGAGCTGCAGACACCTTGCCTGGTCTTCTCCGGCCTTGGGCTGAAGGAGGTATCAGGTGGAGGAGGAGGATAATGGATGCAAGATCGCTGTCCCAGCCTGTATTTAGAAATAACAGCAAAATGTACTGTGTTATAATTTAAAAACACCATTATTTTTGAATTACAGCTGTAACAAAAAAGATGAGGGAATAAAACAGGAAAAGAAATCAACCCCCTAATGAAAACAATGGCCATTTGGAAGACCTCCTCATAAACCCTCAGCTGAAACCACTCTGTTGTGACTAACCTTTCCATAAATCTTGCAGCTACACCTTCTCCAAACTGCAGGATGAAGTCTTGCTCAATCTGCAACAGAAAAATGAAATACCAAAAGCTTTTTTAATTGGGACTGACTGGAAAAATATTACGTTCTATATTTAGTAGTTGAGCAGATACAGAATGTATGTATACACCTAAATGTATGGATGTGCAAACAGTTTGAAAGTATATTTATTCAATTCAAGAGATTGAGAGAGAAATGTTGCTGTTAACAGTAATTCACACTGAAAGGACAATTGGATGTTTTAATGCAAAAAAATTAAATTACCAGGCCTTTGACATCTTTGAAGCGGGGAAATTCAGTCAGGACATCTGAGGATTTCTCTTCATCGAGGACCATACTGCGACGATGTTGAAACGTCATTTTCATCTTCTGCTTGATAGTAGCCTCGTCAGTACAGTATCTCATTAAGGCCATGGCCTCCTTGCATTGCTCTTCATTTAAGGTCATCTCAGGACTAAAGGAAGCCGCTCTTCTGGCTAATGGCCCTCCACTCAGCTGACGTGATGATCCTCTGCTCTCTGATGAAGCACTTCTTCTTTGTACAGTTTTAAGCCGCCATGCCAGATAGCCACTGCCACTTTCACCATCATAGAAATGTTCCTTCGAAAATACAAACAGTTTATTAGTTCCAACAGCAGCAAGATAGTTGAAATTAAGAAGTTATATTTATTAATGTAAAACTGGATAATTGGTGTGGAAATATAAATGCAACATTTTCATTTTTAAAATTAGTTCTCTAAACTATTTTATTAGCACATGCACACAATAATTTGCGCTCAGTCTGCAAACCCTTTAAAATGCTTACATATCCATTTTTAGAGTAGGGATCCATCAAGTACGGGAAGAGCTCAACTATGCCTCGAGCGTACATCTCTCTCACATTCCGTGGCGGGGCCGTCCTGACAAGAGTAAACTCAATACTGTTAAATGACATACTTCCAATGATTTCAAACAAAGCCAATAACAAGAACAACATAATAAATGTTTTCAGCACAAACACAGAAAAAAAGTTCTCACAGAGACAACCAAATTACCCATGTGCTTCTGTCATATCAGCCACAAGTATGTTGACCATTTGTCGGCGTGAGGAGTCGGTCAGACTTTTAGTGCGGTGGTACTCCTTGATGATACGGTCACCCCCAGGTCTCCTTGTTAGCGCCAATTCAACCACCTGTGAAGTGGACAAGCTTTTCACAACTGACAATACATACACTTAAAAATCTAACAAAACATGGTAACTCCCAGAGTAAAGAATTGCAAAAAAGATTTCCTACACCAACTTACACGTTTGGCCTCTTCATCTGCCCTCTGTCGCTTTCTGGATGGACTTTCACTCTCCTCCAGTATGATTGTGTCATCTGAGGTGCAGGACATGATTTCGAGGATGACTGTGTCATCACTGCTACAAGCAGACAGTGCACTGGAATTTGCATCATGGGAACTGCTGGACAAAGTTTCCTTGAAATCTGTAGTTCAGGAGAAAGAGACAGGACAGAATAATACCAATTTGTTTTATTTTGTAACAATAAAAAAGTTTAGTTCATCATTACATTCCATGGATTATAGTGAGCAACTATACCGTCATCAAACTTGATGGTTAGTATGCCAGTGCTGGGCTGCTGCGCTATGTCAGTGAAGACCTCTGCGTCCACCTCAGTTCCTGTTTCATCAAAAACCTTGACACCTTCATTGACTGGCGGAACTGAGAACTTCAAGAAAGCTATGACCAAAAGAACAAAACAAGATTTCAATCAATACAAAATGCTGAAGGCCATTCTCCAAAAACACATTGATGCATTAGTAGCATGGTCTGAGGTGCAAACATGCACTGATGCAAGCATCTTTCAATGGTGTACAACTTGACAACTTACCACCAACCACAAAACTCAGATCTTAAAGCAGAAGTAAGTGATATATTTGTGTTAATATAAGTCTTAAATAGTTATATCTTCCGACAGCAATCACTTACATAGAGTGTTTGGTCTGAAACACGGGTGTCTCAGTCACTCTGCTCTGCTCTGAGCCGAGGAGAAAACATTTATCGTATCCTACAGTTTTTATCCAATGAGGAGAGAGAACGGCATGCAGGGCTGTGTGTGCAGCCAAGGAACGCCGTGAATGTGGTGACGTAGCGACGAGGACTGTTATGGTGCGTTCAAGGAAACTCGTATTTTTCCGACCGTGAAGTGGTACCAGTTCGATCTGGTACAAGTTCACCAGTCGGAAGTTACGAGTGGCCGTTATAGTGACTTTCACCGGTAAAACAGGTCGGAAAAACACGAGTGGGTTGCCTGGAACGCTACAAAGTCGTAAGTCGTGACTTGAAGCTGTAATTTACGATTTCAAAAGCCTGCCTGGAACGCAGCATTAGCGAAAACGACCGGACCACTTACTTCTGCTTTAATTGCTGACCCCTTAACATGCCCATAGGGTAGCTTGCCAAAAGGTTAAGACAACGATTATTTTCAATTAAAAAAAACAACAACAACAAAAAAAAAAAACAATGAACACACCAACATGCTTAGTTCCTTTTAGTTTTACCAACGGTGTGCAACTGACAGTGTCATACTGGGTACATCTTACCAGAATTTAAGAATTCCTCAAAGCTTGGCTCTTTTATCTTGACATATTTCTGTGTATTGTAGATTCTGGTTTTGATCAACATGATGGTATCTGCAAAGACAGCAAACTGAAATCTACATTATGATACACAACACCAGTACAAGCTGACAACCTGAAAATTGCCTATTTCAGCTTTAAAAATCACAAACACAATTCAATTTTATATCAAGTACATCAACTTATTACTTACCACCAGTGCACCACAGTACATTCTGAAAGAAAAAAGAAATGAAAATATATTAAGTAGGCTAAACCTGATATTATCAGAGCAAATTAAAACCCCTGAAAGATGGATAACATAGCCTACTGTTTTAAAATAGTTTTCCCCCAGAAAACGTGTCACTCATCTACTGTTTGGACCAGAGTGAAAACACGTGTCTGAACACGAACCGAGTGCTGCGCACCGTGCGAAAGTAGCTTAAACCAGCCTTGTAGCGCTGCTGCTCTGGCTAACAGCTAACGGCTAACAGCTAACAGCTAACAGCAGCTTACTGAGCCTCTTGGTGCCGCGGCTCGGTTCACGTTAACGAGGATCGAATCGGTGCATTCCTCTCAGTCTGCCGGTGAAACAGCGGGTCCAATGAGCATGTCCGCATGTCCGTGACATGTCCCTGTATGCTCAACCAAATTGTGACGTGACGCTAAAGCGATTTGCTCGGCTCAAATATAAATAATAAATACGACTGCGTCGACGAATTTTTGTCGTCATTTTACTGAAACAAATGTGCAAGTATGACACTTAACACACCACAACAGCCCGTCCTCGCTGACATTAAGGTTACCTCGTGTCGTTTTTGTTCAGTTTGGTGTTGCGTGGTCAGCCATGTGGCTGGTACATTTAAGCTAACCACCGACCCGATATCACGTTAGCCATTTGAAATGCGGTATTTGAAGACACGTAGTACCAACATTGACTAATGTGGTAAATGACTACGTCCCTTTATTCTTATACAAAAAAACATAACAACGGCAATAGTTTATCTAGAAAAACTTACCACAGTATCGATGCGACGAAGATGGCGATGCCAGAGTCCACCTGGAGTCCACGTCCTCAGTTTGACCGGGGAAGTTGATGGGCGGAGCTTTTCAGAGTATTTTTTTTTTTTAACACTGGGTGTTGATTTAACTCTGAGAGAGTCAATGACACTGACAGAGTAAAACCACTGTCAACTCCGATTATTTTCACCAACACTGGACGTTTTTTTGTTCAATTTTACTCTGTCCATTGTTGGAATAACTCCGTAAGAATTAAAATACTTTGACACTGCATTTTTTACACTGGCAAATTTACTGTGTGGAAAGAATGGTGAAGTGTTAGATGGATGGACTGACCATGTAACCAAACAGCAGACTGAAAAACACTGCTATCCTTATGCCCTTTGAGAGAGGCAAAACTCAGCAGAGTGAATGAGGACTCCAACAAAGAGCTGAGTCTCTGTAGCTAACACCCACAGCTACACTTAAACAGAACTGTAACCATGGTGAAGTCTGTATATAGTGTTTGTAACATTTGCTGTGCTACTTGAGGCAAATGACATGCATATCACTTTGGCACAGCAAATGGGACATTTCAGACAAAGGCTCTACACAACAAGATAAGATAACATTTCCATCTGGTAGGTGGAATGCTCCGTGTGCTTCATGTGTGCTTCCGGAAAGCACAAATGATCACAGTGGAAACATATATTTCTTCTACCAGAAGTTGCTCGATATTATTCAGGAAAATCTACCTGAAAGAACCACCTTACAGCACTCTAAGTGGCTCAGATGAAACCCAATACAGACAAAATGTTGCATAACGAGGGAGCATTATGGGTTTGGCTAAATGCTGAAATGCTCACAGTGGCTTGCAGAGTCTTTCAGCTCAAAATGCAGAGGACAAGAGGACAGGTTGTTATATTACCTTAGAATAGTCAAACAAAGAAGTTGAACCAAGAGCAGATTGTTGAGGACTTTTACGGTGCACAAGGCTTTTTATTTTCTCTCTCTCCATTTTGGTCCGTCTGGGACAGTCGAGTATGTTTTTTTATTTGTTTAAGTGTTGGCGTTTTTTTCTTTTTTTAAAAATGTGTATTTTGCATCCCATCAACCCAAATGTTCAAGCAATGCTCCAGGTGGCCAGTTGGTCATTAGCAGCAGGCTTTTATAAGGACGAAGAATATGTGGCATAAAAAGACAATATCTCTCTTTTTTCCTTTTCCCCTCATGACTCTGACAAGTTACGAGTGCGATGCTAAATTGGTGGAGTTGAATTTTATGGTGTGAAATGGTTTGTAGTAAGTGCTGACTCATTGTGACAAGAAAGATGTAAAGTTAAAGGATTTCACCCCAAACTGAAGATTTGGTCATTATTCAGCCCCGTGATGATGGAAAGTCGGGTGAGGTTTTGCAGTCCAAAAAACATTTCTGGAGCTTCACAGAAAAACAGTGTTGCAACATTCTCCTAAAAAAGTCCTCATTGAAGACATTAAGCATTGAAAGCGCAGCATGCATCTTTTCATTTTTAATGTGTAACAGCATTCATTGCTTTTAAAACAGATTTTCTCAAAATGTCTTTTCTGCAGAAAAATGGCTTGGGAAAAAATAAAACCTGCAAGAAATACACCCTACCACTGTACTGTAGGTTCTGTCACAAACGTGTCCATGCTTTGCTAGAGATGCAGAAACATGCCTCATTTTTAGAACCAGGTGAACCAGCCATGTAAGGGATGCCTCTGGTGGTCCACAGTGATTTACCAGCTGTTAGGAATTACTCTCATCAAATGGGAAGAGGCCATGGAGCTGTGAGATGTTTCTGTGTATGATTCTGGACTTGGTTTTAAGTGGAGGAATTAAATACATGCTTTATCTAATGGCAAGTATTGAATATTGGTTTACTGAATCATATAATAAGCATCTGGTTCAAAATAACAAGACAAACAAACAAAACAATATGGCTAATGGGAGGACTTGTTGGCCAGGGTTGCTATGTCGGCACTGTAACATCCAGGGCTAATTCTCTCTCTAAACAGCTGAGCCTCTTCAGGCTACACACACAGAGCTCATCAAATTACTGAGCAATGGGGTGTGAAAAACAGCCACGTTTGACTATGCAAAAGAAACTTTCACACCGTCTGTGTCTTTCACAAGCTTAGCCACCCAGCTTTCTCCCTCACAGAACAAAAGCAGCCCAACGCCTTCATCTCCTTCAGTCTGATGGAGCTGCTGAGCAACAGACTGACAGACAGTCTGGTAGTGCATCTCCTCGAGTCGAGGAGATTGGTTCATTACTCCAACTGCAACACAGCCCTCCATCAGAAAGGGGACGGTTCGGGGATTAGCTCCTTCGTTGAGGCCTCACCTGTCCTGGAAGGAAGATTTTCACATTTGGAGCACATCTGCCAATCAGTCAACACACAGAGCACCTTTTGTTTGTCGTGCTCCCCTGTTCGTCAGCACGGGGGAGCAGGAGGTGACTTTTACCCGACAAAACGGCGTGAGACAGATTATCAGTTTGCCCTGCTTTTAGCCTTTTAGTGCAGAAGTCAAACAGTATGCCACCATCAATAGAAGTGAAGGAAATGGAGAGAGGGCAGTTCATGTATAGAACATACGGTCGTGGTCAAAAGTTTACATACTCTTGTAAAGAACATGTACCAGGTGCATCTTAAAACATTTGAATATCATGGAAAAGTTATTTTTTTCCTGTAGTTTAATTCAAAAAGTTAAATTTTCATATATTTGTGATTCATTACTCATAAAGTGAAATATTTCAAACCTTTTTTTGTTTTTGATGATTACAGCTTACAGCTAATGAAAATCAAAAATCCAGTACCTCAAAATATTAGAATATTACGTAAGACCAATCAGAAAAAGGATTCATAATACAGAAATGTCGACCTCCTGCAAAGTATGTTCATTTATGCACTCAATACTTGATCTGGGCTCCTTTTTCACAAATGACTGCGTCAATGCAGCGTGGCATGGACGCGATCAGCCTGTGGCACTGCTTAGGTGTTATGGAAGCCCAGGTAGCTTTGAAGCAGCCTTCAGCTCGTCTGTAGTGTTGGGTCTGGTGTCTCTCAACTTCCTCTACAGGGTTCAGGTCAGGCGAGTTGGCTGGCCAATCTAGCACAGTAATACCATAATCAGCAAACTAGACTCAGGCGAGCAAACCGACTCGCACACTTGAATAAGTCACGGAAAACAGTGAACTTTTCCATGATCATCATTATTTCTACAGCTCTCGTTTTTCTGTGATGAATGAGTGGAAAACAAACTACTTTGTCACAAAAAAAGTTTGTTTCAGTAATGAATTTATTATAGGTCTTCTGAAAATGGGACCAAACCTGCTGGATCAAAAAATATACATACCGCAACTGGTAACACTACACAATATTGGTACATTTATTAACATAAGTAAATGTAGTCATAACTAATGTGTCAAGTAATCATTAATTAATGTTGTTCATGTTAATTAAGGTGTTGATTCATACATTATTTAATAGTATATGAACATTCTGTTAAGAGTTACGATAACAAGGACACATTAATTTACATTAGTTAATGTAGTAATAACCATTAACTGACAGTTATGTGATGTGTCAAGAATTCATTTACTAGTAGTGTTCATGTTAATTAAGCTGGTAATTCATACATTATTTAATGGTCTATTGACGGTAAGAATGATAACAAGGACAGATTAACATTAGTTAACATTGAGTTAAATGAACTAAAGATGTGTAACTTAACTTGTGTAACTTTAACCAGTGGTGCAGGTATACGGCATGTAGCTACTTATTTTTCAATCGACATTGCGTATACCCACTTGTAAATCCCCTCTGATGCTTATCTTCATTTCATTGTTTGAGGGAACTATAGGTAACTGCATACTTGTGGACGCAACCGTCACTAATGCTAATGTAGCTCCTCAGGGATTTAAGCTGTTTTTTGTGACAATCTAACCCGTGACAACACATTAGTTGATGTTGTAAGGACAATGGCTGTTGGTAGCTGTTGTTGATTTTGTTCAAATACGCCAAATTGTAATTTTATGGGTTATTGTTCTTCGAACGATGTGGCTAAACTAGCTGATATGTGCTAATGGCAGTGGCCCCTTGTTGCCATAGCAACGGTACACATCACATGACGTTATGGGCTGATGGAATGTGAATACTGTAGAGGGCAATATAGATAAGATCCCTTGTATCCAGCACAGTATGCATGATTTGTAAACCTATATAAAAGAATACCTTTTGATATATTGGAATGAAGCTGGAACCAACCATTTCAATTCTCACACAGAGATAAACTAAAGTATCATTTTGAACATAACATTTTAGTTGGAACATTTTTAAATAAATGTTTTCCAATCACAAAAATGTTTTGAAGGAATTTTTACCCTGCACCTTTCCGCAAGCTCTGTAGATGTAATATTTTTTAGAAAATGGTTTGTCTACATAAAAATGTTGAAGCAATATGACCTTTAGGTGAGGCTTCTCAGTTAACTGCAGCAATATTCTACTAGGGTCTACAGGGTTACATTTTTGTATCCCCGCAACATAGTAAATCTCAGCTCGACAGCACCGTATAATGTTATGACAGTAAAACTATATGAAAGTGTAAAATCAGCAGGGTTAAGAAATGTATTTTAGTCGTTCAGGAAACTGACAGCAGAGAGTCGTCGCTAATGACAAAACCACACTTTTTACGCTCTGCTGCTGGTTGAAAGCTGCTTTTGAACTTGATTGTGTTGCATGCTGGGTCCAATCTAGTGGACATTGTCTGAGATTGGTTTCTCAAAAATAATTACACAAGTATTACAGCTGATTGTCTTTGGCAACTGTGGCATAGCCACAATGTGATAATGGTGGTATTAGGATCATAGAGATAAGTAAGAATTATTTACTTAATTAAGCCAGAAAACAAGAAAGAAAAATACCGAGCTGCTAAATCAGTTTTAATCTATATCTGATAACTAATGCAGTTTGGGAGAAAACTGAAAACTTTCCCTTTTTTTCACATCACTTTCCAGCGCATTGCTGTTTCATGCACTATGTGCCAAATATAGTGTGAGTGTAGCAGCTCGATCCCTAACTGGCACTGCTGTACCTTTTGGATGCTAAAAAAGTTGTCACTTTAATACACGAATGAAGCCAGTAATGTAACGATTTCCATGTCAGCGAAGGGCTCTAATCTTCATATTTATCACACTCCCCTACTCATTATAGTGAGCGCAACATTCACCTGAGACAGTTACCAAACAGCTCAACATCGAATTCCAGATCTGCCAAACAGCATTAGGACAGAGGCAAAGTACGTACTTCTGAGGTCTCCTTGACGTGAGACCTTGTGTGTGTTGTCACTGGCAGAGGAGGAACAAGTCCCTGTGTGTCTTTGTCTCTGTGAGAAGCAGAATCACAAGCCCGCCATCATTGTTATTCCAGTCACAGTAGCTGACAAACAGCCATCTCCAAAAAGACCCCGCCACATAATGAGATGTGAAGTATAATAAGCAGAGTTGGCACGAGGCAATTTCAAAATTCACCGTCTGATGTGTTTTTTTTCTCCCTTTTCTGCTTTTCATCATGTTTTTGTTTTATCCATTTTCCCCTTGCACCTCCCTGGCTCTCCCTCTCTGTGTACCAAACACTGTTTCCTTGACACGGGTGTCCCTCAGCTCTACAGGGAGTGAGGGATCAATGAGATGCTCTCTCCTCACATTATTTCTCACTCACTGAAGAAAAGAATAATAGAATGCACAAAGGGCTTTTTTTCTGATTTCTTCTTCTAAGATGATATTATTGTTATGCACTCCCAAGATTAAGGTCAACTCTGAGAGACAGTGGTTCCTCACATGTTGAAGCTTCTATAAAATACAGCAGAACAAAAGCATACCTCAACAACCCATTCACACATATGTGAATGCACACACTTTTTATGGAGCAAGCGCGTGGAAAATAAAAAATAAGCCAAGTCTACTTTACGCCTGGTCTTTGCAAGGTTCGTCCATGTGAATGCCCTCGTGACCATACTGTAGCTATTGCCTAGCAATGTGCATTGCTAGGTCACATTGTTAACAAACTCCTGCTGTCTTGCTAATTTGTAACTAATCATGTCTAATTTGCTGTAACACTATGGAGTAAACAAAGAAAAAGATGAGGCAATTCGCAGACAATGAGATAAGAAAATTAATAGAGCTGTAAAGCCAGCACTAGAACACACTGACTGACAGCAGTCCCACATGATAACCAAAAAGAAAAAAAAGGAGTTGACTTGGTGAGATGTAAGGGAGGCCATAAATAATTCAGACTCAGCAGCCTGTTTTCAGAAAAATCTGTGCAGAAAAAAGTGGAAAGACCAATTTAGCAAAATCCGGCGGGGTCCTCCCCCAAAAACATCAGTATACAGTGACATCATTGATGTTTTTGGGGAGGTTTGCCCTGCTTTTACTCTTTTGGTCGGCTTGGAATTCAGTGGTATCAACTGACTGCTAGAGCTGAGTCTTTAGTGGCCTCAAGATTTGATTTGATGAATCAAGGATTCGAATGTACACAGACTCTCAATGTATCTTGATACATCTCAATGTATAGCATCGTCAGTTTTCTTTCGTACTGCGCAAAGCTACTTTTTCATCATTTAAATTCCCTTTTCATTGAGAAATACCTTCCAATAATCAGACCACAACAGTCTACAATATAAAAAAGCTGCATCTTGTCAATACCAGTATCTGTGTGAGCCACCTCGGTACAGAAACAGAAACAAAACAGAAATCCATCTGCAGTCCATTACACATGCTGTAATCTACAAAAAAAATATTATTTTCACATTGCAGCTCTAAGACACTTCCTGAATGTGAACATCAACAACATGACTCTGCTGCAGACATCTTTTTCACAGCTGGGTGGCAAAGTTGACGGCCCCTCCTCAATTAATGGCTGATTAGCTGATTGCTGTATTCTTTGTGGTTGAGGACATTAGCTTGAAGTGAAAACAGCTAAGGTGGTTAGTAATTATTTTAAGGCAGATTTTACAAACAAAAATACTGGCAAGTATTACTGGCAAGTTCGTTAAATCTGATATGTGCCGAGATGTCTACTTTCAAAGTACTGGGTGTGAAAATCAACTGCTTTTGACTTAAAGCATCGTTGTAAGCATTGGTGTCGTTTTGGCTAACTTCCTGTTCGTTTTGAAGTTAGCAGTCCCCTCCCTCCTCTCTACATCACCACATTGCACGACTGCTTTCTTCTTTTCGAGGCAGCTCTCTTTCTTTCTTTTCTTCAAATGTTTTCTTCACTTGGCCTGTTTGGTAGTACAAGCCATCAACAGGATTGCTGGAATTGGTAGCGTTCCCTGTTCTGCCATTGCCAATAGGAGGATCCTGCTCTTTGTGCATTCACAAGCGGAAAGGACCGCCTCTTTATGGAGAGACATGGGTTACTGACCAAACACTCTATAACAGTGATTAGTGCTGGAATATAGAGTTATTTAACTCTTATTTTAATAAAGGAATAACACTTACAGTAGCTTTAATCATAGAAGACTAACAGAGAGGGGCAGAGGGAGCAGTATAACTGTTAACTGCTGCTCACTATACCCATTATTGTTGCTGTCTTGGGGTGTAGCAACTACCTGCCATTAACAAGTAGCTCAGCTAGCCGTAGAGCTAAGTGGCCCTATTAGCTGTTGTAAGTTTGCCTGCAGTGAGGTCTGCAATGGGCCTCAGCAGCCTCCCAGTGGACACCACAATGGGACTGAACACAGCCCCTGAGATCAACAGGACAGAGGTGATTTACAGCAGCTCTGACCAGGACTAAGACTCCGGGGATGAGAAGACACGCCAGGTGGGGACAGGAGAGGCATGAAGCAGCAGAGGGGAAAGAAAGAGAGTTGGACTAAAACCGAGTGTAGGACCAACATATTTTCACATCTTACTCCGTGAATTTGGATTTATTTAGACCAAACCAGCGGCGATAGTGGAAGTTTGTGTTGCGTTTGAATGAAGAGCTTCGCGATTAAGCTTGTCTTGGTTTGTTAAAAGAGAGAAACCGGAATTCAAAATTTGTAAGGTTAGTCTGTCTGGTTAGTTTAGTAAAAATGTTTCGCTTCTTGACAATGATATGGGTCATTTTGTTTACTTATTAGTGTCAATCTTGCTGCATACTCCTCCCAGTTGAAACTACGCAGGCTATCAGATTATCGCTTTCAGTATAAAGTGGTATTTCGCGACAGGATGGGCCGGGGCTAGCTGGTTAACACGCTATCATCAGTAGACATCACTGCAACACACTATGTAATGTCAACACTGATGTTTCTTCACATTGTGCTGATAATCCCAGATAGCAAAATTGTCGCTACCTAAGTGCCATCCTCTGGTATGTGGGCTTGATGAGGGTGTCTGGTACAGTTTTGCTATCTGGGATGTTAGCCCCTAAGGTGGCCTACCTGTAAGATTGAGTGGTATGAATCTCTTCCAAGCACTGCATGTATCACCAGCCAGAATTTGCTTGATTTCAAGCAAATGATGCAAAAGCAAAAAGATGATAATTATATCAGTATGCAGGGATTCTTTCAGATGTCTATGACAACTCATTATGAAAGCACAAGTCCAACTGCTTAACAAATATACTCAAGTGTTTCTTGATGGCATGTTGGCAGAGAAGAGAGTGAGAGAAACAACTCTCCACCACCACCCGGTCTTCAGCAGAATCATCAGCTGCCACCACCAGTGTCTGGACTCCATGGGGGGGATTTGTCTAGCTGCTGCTCAGGGCCGACGTGCCTCAATCACAAAATCGCACCAAGGACTTTCTGACAAGACTCAATTATCACATTTCATCTGTCATAATAAACACTTTTTTAAAAAATTTAATTTTCTGTTTGAAATGATTCCGGTCATATCCACGAGTGGCATTCGTCCAATCAGGTGCATCCAGTGAGTGTTTGCGTGGTTAACGAAATTGGACAGTGGACAAAAAGATTAAATATGATATATTTATTTCAGTGAGAAAGAAAAGAAATCAACTCACTGTCTGATTCCTCTATCCTTAAATGCACTGGATGTAATTTCTGCCGCATGAGGTCTTGCAATTAAAATGAAAAAAAAGACACAAGAACCATGGGGTCACGGGAGTTGTTTTATTGTCTTCGTTGTTAAACAATCACTATTGCTGAGGAAATCCTTCTACATGAAATTGATTATGAACAAGTTTATGTTTTAAAATTTTCTTCACTTTGCCAACTTCCTTTCTCACTACTGGAAGTTACAGCGACAGACGACCAAAAGAAATGCGCTGTCACCTTGAGTAAACTCTGGTTTGTCCATCATTGGAAACATTTGGGATAATGTAAGTATTCAGCTTAACATATATAATAAATGTGTAGTCGTTAGACATTTTAACAAAGGAAGTTACACACACAAAAAAAACAACAAAGGAAAAAAAACACAGGAATAAAATAACCTGAATGAATATAAATTAAATTGTCTTAAATCTCATCTGGATCTTACCTGGACATGAGGCAGGGGTTTCCTTCATTTTATCACAAATGCTCCTCTAAATTGTCTTCCTTCACATCTATATATTGTTTTTCTTTATTATAATTAAAAAAACAAGATCGAATCATTCCACACCTTGCCATTTCAAAATGACACTCATGTTCAATTAAGATGGAGATTTCTTTAATGGATGTCAGTCCTGTGACCTTCCAAGCACAGGATGGCTCCTCCAAATGATATCTCACCCCCAACCTCTAATGATTGCAGGGCTCATCATGATTGCTGGCTCCCAGCTGCAAGGCTATTATCTTTCATAGATACTGATGTCCCTTCAAATAACATCTAGCAGCACACGCATGCCTGTGTGTGTGTGCGCGCGTCTTGTTTTTCTATTTTTATTTTTCATTTGTGGGTTCCACAACTGAGATCCGACAGCTTGGTGGGGACCAATTTTAGGGTAAAGGTAAGGGTAAGTGTTGAGGTTAGGCAATGTGTGTGCGTGTATGTTTGTGTGCGTGAGTAAGTGAGAGTAAGTCTAAGGGAGGTTGCAGGGTGACAGAATCACGTTACCACTCTGCTATTGACCGCCACAAGGCTTGTATTCTTGTGATAGACACGGCATTAATAACGCTTTCGCACGGCATCGTCTCAGAGATTGGGATCTAGAGGGAAACAGAGGAAGAGGGAGCCAGAGCGAGACAGAAGGGTGGAAAGCTTTCCTGGCTTGTCGTATGGTGGAAGCCCATATCTGTGAGTCATCACAAGCCCACCCAAAAAGGCAATTTTTCATAAACAAGAGCTTTCCAGAAGCATCCACAATTTCTTCTTTCCCCGATTCAGCTGATATATCAGTGTGGTGTTATCCAGCCCTGATAATGAATGTCTCCCAGCCTGTTTGATAACATATTTATTGATGAATTGATCGGCACTGGAGTAATTGTGTATGGGCTGACCTAAAGTTGAAATTCTGATACACAATTAAACTTATTTATTCACTGGTCTGCGATTTTTATTTATAGTTATGTTATTTGAAAACAAGACAATATGAGATTAAATTCAAAAATATAAAATGAATCCCAGAGATAATAACAATTATATTATTCACTGCACTCCATCAGCAGAATTAAAATGTAATTAATGTATTATTTTAGTGAATTTTGCACTTTTGACATAAAAAATGCTAAAAAACAAAAGGTTTAAACATACTTAATAGAAGATTCGTGGTCACTGACAGCAGATCGATCAATGCCTTCTTACCTTGCATTTTACACACCTTAATTAACACAACACTGTGTACAACAATTTTATTAACCGGAGAGGGTTCTGTTTACTGCTTTAGTGCAAGCATCAACAAATTTAGCTGTTTAAACAAAGAAATGCTTGTATCGGCTTTATAGACCCTGTATGAGTCCCGGCCTGTGCCTCGCTTCATTCTTCCAGAGTAAACAGAAGCCTTGTTCCCTCTCTAAACATTTATTACACACCGTCTGCTTGTGACAAACCTCAACATGCAAGGCTGCAGAGGCTAATGGGATTGCACCATATGGGCCTACATATTGCACACATTCATCTTGCATGGAGGTGTTTTTTTTTTTTTGTTTTTTTTTTTAGTTTTTGATGAAACGCTTTGACGTTCACTCTGCAAACATCTCCCCTAAGCTCCCTAACCCTTCCTATCCACCAGACTAACAAGAAAAAAAGAGAAGAGGAATGAAATGGATTTCTGTTTGTTTGTTGTCTTTCTCCAGCCCTGGAGGCCGGCCTGGGTTTGAAGGGAAGCGTCTCGGACCTTTCCGGAGAAAAGCTAATGTCGAAGATAGTGTTATCGGCCCCCCAGGGCTAGAGACAGACAACTGACAACTGAATCCAAGGCTTAAGTAAAACACTGAGGTCTAATAGTAGCTGTTTTACTGGCTGTAAACATCCATCATCCCACTTGTCCGACACTTTCAGAGCAAGAAGAGCACCATGCTACAGGCGATAGTGGTTTGATGTGAGAAAAAGAGCAGTCCAAAGGTAAGAAGATTGCATTGATTCCCCTTGGAGGCCAGAGGGAGGGAGAGATATAGATAGAGATAGACAGAGAGGGAGAGACATAAGCAGTTCTCTTCTTTGTATATCATTTTTCACCTCTTAACATGAAGTGGGAGTTTGGGTGGAAATAGAGAAATGGAGAGAAGGCAAAAGGAGGAGTGAAGAACCTCCTCTTTTCTTCAGTGCTCCTTTCTTTTTAGTGCAGCAAATGGGGTCCAAATACAGATACATTTCAATCTTAAATCAACAAGCACAAATAAATTTTCATACGAAGCCCTTCACATATAGTTCATATTACCTACATGAAAAATGGAGATTTGCTTAAATAAATGATCCTTTTATTTGTGTTTATTTAAGTCACATCTTATTGTCAAGTGTCCAGGATTTGCCAACTCATTTAAATAAAACCGGGTTTCATAACTTTAAACATGTCCTGCTGGCACTTGTTGGGACCTCACCACGTGGTCCTAACAATGTGGCCTCTACATACAAGCAAAGCCTGCAAACAAAGGAAAAGTAACCCAAACCCCAGCGATCCAGTGAGTCACACCTGGTTGTTAGGTATTCCCAGATTCAAAATCTCTTATCTCCCATAGGCTGACAGGCTCCTGAACGCACCGCAGTTCCGGCAGAGCAGCCATGATGTTAGGAGAGGTTAAGTTCAGCTGCATGTCTGCGACTCACGCAGTCACACAGAATGCATCGCTAAAAAGCCCCAGCTTTGTCCTGTGCAGCAGTTCCTACGAGGGAGCCCCCAACTGTTTGGATTTCACTTTCACCTAGGCCCCAGTCTCAAACCTTACTGGACGGGCCACAGACTGCTTCATGTTTACTAAATACGATCTGGATCTTGAGGAGATGCTGCGCAACCCAACCTCTCATCCCTGCAGAAGTGAGGAATTTCTCTCAGAAAGAAACAGACCACAGCTGAGCCCCACTTTTCGAGTCAACTCTGCTGTTTCCTGCAAACAATGGCGAGAACAGCCATCGTCAGCCCGCTGGTAGGACGCTACAGTGGCCAACAGCAGTTATCTATGCTGAGGAATGAGCTGGATTAATGAGGTGGATGGAAAAAATGATAGGCGCCATCCGTGCGATCCCAAGTGAGGCTTAATTTATGTGTCTGGGCAGTTAATGGTGGCGCGTATGGCAGGCTTAAAACTGCATTTGTTGTGAGTTTTATGGACTGCTGTGTCCTATTTATGTGCTGCTCCTAGTAGTGCAGTGATGTTTATAGGTGCGCATCCTGCGTCTCTGACGCATTAAAATCCAAAAGGACTTTAACTCCCCTTAACTCACTATCCATGCGTCCTTGGGATTGTATCCCTGATAATGCTAGACTGTGAACAAAAAATGTATGATGATTTATTTCTATCATCATGACATGATACTTTCTGCTGCAACTACGACCAAATCAGTATACACAGATTTAAACAGTCAAATCTTCAAACTTGGTATTGGTGAATAAACTGTTTTACCCTTTTCGGGGACATGCTATTGGAACCACAGAAATAAACCAGGATTTAGTGTATTTGAATTTTGTAGACAAGTGTATCAGGATGATGTGACAGGACTGGATTTTTCAGGTCAGCGCCACATTAAACTTCTTTATCAGCCTACATCAAGGCATTTTACCTGCAGCCTCAGACTTGTGTTTTAATGCCTTTCTTCTTCACCTGTGATGTATAAACATTAGATTTCCACACAGTCAGAGAAAGTTAAAGTGTGCATCCTGCTCATACTTCAGTTATAAAACCCCAGGGTTAGGGTTATGTTTTATACTGTTTTTGTACTCTGAATCACAAAGTCAGTCTCCGACTGCCTGACTCATCAACTTTCAGGGGGCAGCCTTAGATGGGCCAGTGTTTTGTTTTCAGATTGGGGATTTCGTTTTATTAGTTTCATTTTCAGAAACATTTTCAACATAAATGAAAATAACCATGATTATAACCATATAACATCAAACAATAGTTTGACAGAGTTCAGAGTTTAACACAACAATTTGTCAAAAAACACACATTTTATTGAGGACCAACTGAATTTCCCAAGGACCCACTGAAATAAACGCCTGTGGGTCCCGGGGACTCACCATATCAAAAACCTGTCAACATCACTGATACGGTAAAGTACTGTAGTTTCTGTTTGCATTTCTCTGTGCTCATCACAAGCTAATTTCAGCTTTTTAAGTGATACTTTTGCCACGGTGTGAGTGCATAATAAACCACATTTCCGTCTGGAAGAGGGACCTGAGGAAGGTGATCGAGCATGAGTTCACTTTCCACCGAGTGATAGAAAGGCAGCTATTGTGTCCCTCCACGGTTGTTATAGTGTCAGCTCTCTTTTTTGTCTCCCTTTCTCTGTCTCTTCTCTACTAACAGCAGCGTACACACACATACACACACCTCCGGTGAATGCATTTGGAATGGAAATCCAAGCCATTGTTCATCAGGTACATGTGTCACAGCACCAGACACACCAAATTTGGAACTGCAAAGATGAGTCCCTGGCGTGACGCACCCATTGCCATTAGTAATAAGTAATGCTAATGACCAAACCTGCCCTACTAGTTTACCCAACACAATGCACTTCCTTTCCTGTGGTTGGTTGTCTTCGGTCTCCTATATATGAGTTTTACTCGAACATGTATTGTTATACTCTTTTGTGATGTTTAAATCAAAGTTTTTGCCAAGCAGTATGTACTGCTGCGGGCTAGTCAGACACAAAGCAGACCTAACTAGCTTTGTGATCACAGCTGATGTTGGCAGATTGTGTATATGTCCATAACTTTTGTTATACCACCTGTTTCAGGACTTGTGAAAAACGTGTGTGTGTTTGCAATAATATTATGTCACCATGTTAACATGCTAGCTCATTAGTATAGCACTCGGTGTGGACCCCTTGGAAGAATAGCTTCTACCTTGGCAGTGGCTAATGGGGATCCAAATAAATAAAGTCCATGTTGTGTATATAGTAGGCCTATGTTGTGGGCTAAGACCTGAAGGTCACTCCAAGTGCCAGAATGCATTCTGGCACAAACCTGTTTGCTTGTATATTTGAAACTCTGTTATAAACTGTCAAGTTTTTCAGACCACCACGCATAAGTGAGCTGTTATGTTAGCTTACTGCTAGGTAGTTGCCTGCCTTTCTAAAACTTGCATTTTTATAGGCATATTGTTACAGTAGTATGTCTCACCATCTCTGACTCTGTCATCCTCCTCACTGTCGACAAGCTCTTGCACAAGAAGTGCTTTGTATTATAGTACATATAGATAGGATAGTTTTTTTCATCGATTTTCTGACAGTTGACCTGTTCGTTAATTCATGCAGATAGACATCAGCATCAGATTGGATTTACAAATGCACCCATAGTTTATGAGCTTTAGATTGATTAAAACACAGGAGACAGCCTTTGTAGCCTCCTCATTTGACAGAGGACCAGGAAACTCTCCTTAGACCCTCTGAGGAGTAGGCCTTGGCTGTCTCCTGCCTGCTAAACTTACAGCTTTCTTCTGAACTGTTGCCACCAGCCTGACCAGTATTGGACTGTTTCAACATCCAGTCTGAAATCTACCGACCACCTTTCCCCATCATTCCTTGTCTGTTCTGTCTTTCCCCCCACACATCAGGCAACATCCAATTAACTTCAGCAAAAACTCAACTAAATGCACTAAATGGAGTATTTGATATAAAAAATTATCTCTCTCAATTGTCATCTATGACCCACTAGATGTGTGTGGCAGTGGACACACATTTCTAGACCCTGCTCTCTTCCTGTATTTTTATTTTTTTGTTACTATTGTGCTGTGTTGGTAATGTTATTGGGCGTCAACCTTTGGGCAGTGGTGCATAGCCCCAAGCTAATAACAGTGCTAGGAGCAAAAACATAGTGATAAGGTTACATTGCTGTCTCTGTTTATCCCTTCTGCTTTTGGTCTGTCATAAACAGCTGTAGGTCTGTGTGTCTGTTTGACCGAGGGTGGGGCAAGATGCGAAAACAGAGGAGAGGGGATGAAGCTGAATTCACACAAAAAAACAACAGCATGGGTTTGTTGTCTGGAGATATGGGCATGTTCATTTGTGCTTTAGAACTTAAATAATCAGAACATAATGTTTTATTTCTCCAATTCAACGCGTTGCTCTCAATAAAACCACCCTCTCTCTTCATTCACTGTCCAGCTCACTTGACCACCGCTGCTCTCTATAGCCCCTTTCACATATGAACTATATATATCCAGAGAATCAGATCAGGATATTGTCCACATTTGCTCGTTTACACATGCAGCACACAAAAGGAGATTGTCCCTATAAGATGTGATCACACATGTTGGAAATACTCTGTATGGTTTGGATGAGAGGCAGCGCCTGGGTAGGCATATTTGGAGATATCCGCTATATAAACGTTGTTATGGCAGCAGCAACCAGTAGCTCCTCCACATTATGCTACATTTTTGTCTTTTTAACCATTAAACAAGTACTGCTTATGGCAGGAATATTGTCATCATCATTGGAGAAGGAAGTGGGTGTTTTGGATTAAGAGCAGCAGCCTTTGAGACCATGACAGCTCACTGTGTCTTTCAACCATCCAACCTGACCAGCTGGACCACCCCAGGGAGGAAGAGAGTGGGAATAAGAGCCATGCTAATCCAGCTTGCACTGCTACTGGATAATGTCTGGTCACAGGACAACGAAATGGGATACAGGCTGGCACAGCAAAATTATATCAGGCTGCTGTGCCCACAGAGACCTGTCTCCACCACAATATATCCGATAAAGCCGTTGCACTTGACCTTGTTCTGAGCAGACAGACTGCACAACTACAGTGGGTCGAGGAGAGGTGGACTCTGTGTCTATAACATCGATGCTTGGTGCTCACACACATTCAAAGTTGATGGACAGTGTTTCCCAGATGATGAGCTTTTGATATTAAGACGCCGACCACATTATCATCGACATTTTGTTGGTGCTGTTTAAAGTCACCCTGAAGCAGATTCAAAAGATGTACCCTCATGTTTGTGTTCAGAAAAGGCATGCTTTGAAACGGCAACTGCCAAGCCAGCAATATTGGTGGTGCTATTTTTTTGTATACCTCCTGTATGTCAGTGTTACCAAAGAAATTTCTATCTTGCAGATAAACAGAGACTTTGAAAGCTGCTGTCCGGACCCTTGGGGGTACATGTATGTCACAGAAGACTAATCTCCAAGGAAAAGAAGTGGTCACATAGCAAGAGTGTGTTAATGGAACCCATTCTGGTAGGGGAAAAGTGCTAAAAGTTCAAACAGGCTCATATTTTACAGTGATTCAGTAGTTTGTTGTTTGCAAGCATGTACATTTATTTTTGTTAACAGGAAAAAATTACAGCAACAGAATTTTTCACTTGAAAAATTCACACATGACAAATAAATATTATTATTACACGGCTCTATTGAATGCTGCTCTCTGATTGGTCCATCGCTGCGTTCTACGGTCTGTTATTTCTGTATAATGACCGTCGTCAAGTATAACAGACCGTTGCTAGGGACGGCGCTCTGATCCGCCCTGGCAATAGCAACATAAGCAAGACAGCACCGCTGTCCAGCTCCTCTCTCAGGCCGGCCTTGAAAGTGAAAGTGAAAGTTAAAACTTTACCGAGCAATCCTTGTCGCTGCTGAATCATTGTGGGTGATTATTTATTATTTATTTCACGTCGGGGTTCCATACAACCTGTCGGGGTTTATTTCTCCATAACAACCTCCGAACTATACATTAATCCCTTACATAGGAGTCTGGTTTTGTTGATTTAAAAACATAAATAAGTTGTTTTATATTCAATTACTTTTGGCAAAATATAATGCCAGCCATGGGAAAGAGCTGTAGTTCTTTAATTATTCAGTATTGCTGAAAGATGAGACTGGGCCTGGCATGAGGTTGATTTAATTGCATAATCCAACCTGAAACAATTGCAAACACTCTGTTTTGAAGGATTCATGTCACTACTGATGAATCAGAGGTAGACAGTGATGATGGTGAATATGAATGTGAATCTGAGCCTTCATCCAACTCATCAAACAGTGAAGAACGCAGCTTGTATAAAACACAAGTGAACGAGATCAACACTAGCCCTGCTCAGAAAGTTGATGTTGAGCTGGAAGGTGACACTGGTGACCTGGGGCCTCATTCATAAAGCTTGCATACACACAACAAATGCTTGGAAATGTGTCTACACCACTTTCTAAGCATTAATTGCGATTTGTATTAAAAAAAAATACTTGATGTAGAAATGTGTGTATAGTTACATAAACTTTTACCTATGTGTATGTACATTTTGTAGGCAAGGGGAATTGACAACGCCCATGGTGAGGTGGTGAATAGAAGCCAGATTTTTCAAATGAAATGGCATTATTCTACACTTAATGTTGCATCTCACATTTGATTTCATATCAAACGATAATTACGTTATACAAATTCAAACCAGCAGTTTAGTTTGTACTTGTGCTTGTAGTGAAGGACGATTATTCCATAAACACATTTCAGTTGTAAAAGATACAAGCCAACTCAGATCTTAAATCAATATTTGATCTGCAGTGTCTCACCATCACACTACCATCCCCAGAGCGCAGTGGAGAGGGCCAGACTGCTTGGTGGCCAACTGATGAAGTTATCATCAGCATTGTAAAAATCCCAGATTAGATCAAATATGAACAAGTGTGATTTTAGTTTTCAAACAGTTTTTGTGTGTAAAATCGCTGCAGTGAACACGACTATGCTGTCAGCACACAGTGTGCAGCGCTCAGAATGCACTGGAGACAGCCCGGTGGCTGCCACACACACTGTCTTCTCTGGAACACCACAACATAAATGAAAGAATTAACAACATGTGTTTTATATCCTCCAGCTCACCCACAAACACCTCATTTTCTGTGTCAAAAAATAATCCTTCCTCTCGTTTGTGGCCATGATTCCCTGTAAAGAACCATAAATCAGCGGCTCATTTCCATGCATTAACATTACATCGACCGCCTATGGTTGAATGTGGGTGTGGAGAGGGCAGGATAAGGGGCTGATCAACGTGTGCAGATTTTCAAGTTGATTTGAGATTTATAAAAGGAAATTGCCCACTTGCAGACAGGTTTTATAAACCAGAATATTTTTTGGCATGCGTACATTTCCTCAGTTGTACGTATGCAAACATTTAGTGTGGATTCTGCACAGAGCCTTTTATAAATGAGACCCTTGGAACATGGCACAGATGCGCCAGGAGTGCAAGAAAAGGAAATATCAGAAAAAATATGCCAGGCCTACTTTATTTATTGCAAACAGCCACAGAGAATAAAAGAAACAATGTTGGTTCGTGTGTGTGTGTGTGATTTACAAATTGGTACATCGAGCTTATCATAGCATGAGTGTGTCGGTGCAGGCACTTCTATCAAAAATGTGGATGCTTCCACCTCCATTGTCTTGACTACCTGGCTGACAATCTCATCAATTGTTGCATGTGAGCAATGGCCTCCCTGCTCTGAATTATTTCTGTGTAAGGAGGGAGGCAGGTGTTGCAGATGGACAAGGCGCCCATTCATTACCAGCGCCTCCATTACCGTCATTACCAGCCTGCCACAGCAGACAGGCAGAGAAAGGGATGCAGAGACACAGAAACCTTCACACTCATCCACAATAGACAAGTAGAACATTTGTCATAGGAATTGTGAGTGTGCCAGACACATGTGTGGATGCGTACTAAAATCGTATTATTTCAGTATTATTACCGAGATCCTGTCCTGTGCCGTGATGTTTGTGATGCTTTCTGTTGCACTTAAGTTGACCAGAATCTTGAATTCAGCCTTCACTGTTCACTTGCTCCACCTCAGCTCCACTGATGTAGACAGAGGTGTGTCTTTGCCTCCTGCAAACTACGTTCTGATTAAGTAGTGGTTTGAACAGTTTGGTAATGAAGAGCTTGTTAAGTATATTTTGTATTTTGTAAATAGCAACCTGTAAATAGATGGAAGCCCTTTTTGTTTGCCTTCATCTTTTTCTCTCGTTTATCTGTTTATCTTTGTTTTTCTTTGCTAGGGGAGTCTAGGGCTGATGAGCACATTTATGTGTGTTGTTTTGGGCACTGCTGTACTCCAGAACCAATAAACTGCTACTTTTGAACCTTGATTCCAGTTGTGCTGCTGGCCTTTCTTTGTTGTGGGGAGACGCAGCATGCTATGTCCTGGTTCCCCTAGACCAGTAACACCGTAGGTGTAAGCATGTTCATCTTTGTGTTTTAGCACTGTAGTCAAAGAACAGCCTGTCCTATGTATACCCTGCCTTTAAGCCAAGGCATGCTGGTATATGCCGCAGCCCCCTGAGACACTGGATTGGATAAGGGGTTTAGACAACGAATGGATGGATGAAAGCTGTTATGTCAGAGACAATTTAAAAGAGCCACTTGGCTCAGATACATGGCCATACACTAGGTTCTGACTGGCACACACAATGTTGTTTTATCTCTGACATCACCTAATTGCAATAACGGATTGGACCTGCTCTGCTCATTTGAATCAATAATTCAAACAAATTCTAAAATCAAGGAAACAGATTAAGGTATTTGAAAGCACAAATGATAAGCCTGAGGGTATGAATTGCTAATTTGTATTTAAATGATTAAAACGTCCTCCTCATGATACCTACCATTCTCTGAAGGGATGCTGTTGCCCATTTTAGCTCCCTATTTATGATTGTTGTTATTTGGATTTATGCTTGACAGTATACGGTACTTAACTGGTGTAGTGATATAACATCATTTATGGATGGATGAAGGAACAGATAGCTGGTGTAGAAGCACGAGTTCGTTAGACTTGGTCATTATAACCAGAACAGACGGACACAAACAACATTTTGGTGGCTGTTTTTGTCTATGCTGTCCCATTTCTTGGTAAATGTCAGTAACAGAGTTCCAGATCAGGATGAGCTGCCCACGCTGCTCATTCTGTAATTAGAGAGGAAGAGCAGAATGAGTGTGTGCAGGAGAGAAGAAACAATCAGTGCCGCATTTAACAGCTGTGCTGTGTTTGTATCCCAACTCATGTATGGACATTGCATCTGTATGTGTATTGCTTCAATTAAACACTGCCAGCAAATCCCTGTCCTTTAAAACACACAAGTGAGCGCATGCGCACACACAAACACACACACACACACACACACACACACACACACACACACACACACAAACTACCTGGATCTGGGGATTTTTTCAGGCAGCTTTTTAGGGACAGTGCAAAATTGACTATGAGCGCACAAACACACACAGCAGGTGCCTCTTCAGAAGGCACTCACACTCCCACACTGGGTTTTGAAAAAAACAGCATGCAGCTAGATTCATGTGCACACCTGTACTTACAACCACACAAGGACACACCATCCTTTCTTGTTTTCTCGCCTTTGCTGTCACTCTTTAGAACCTGGTTTGCACATGATACAGTAACGTAGTACGATGTCAATCATCATCTTATTTAATTTCATATTTTTTATTATTAACTGCCTCCTACAAGGAATATCAGACGGTCTCAGTAAAAGAGAAAGTGATCAACTCTCATTTTCTCTTTTTACATATAACTAGATCACATTTTGAGGAGAGGAGTTGATTCGTAGTCAAGGACTGCAGTGGGACTGGGATCCTGCAGGGACTCATTGCCACTCGAGAGGGTGGCTTTAACCTTGCTGTTGGGGCTAACGGGCAGTCCAAAAATAAACAACAGGTCCCGGGATTTAGCTGAACGAACATGATTGTGACCGAAAGTTTAAAGCGCACACACACTGTTGTACAGCGCCCAGCTCTGTCAGCCTCAGATTGGTCAGCATGTCATGAACACAGTCTGACTGGTTGAAATCAAAATCAAATCAATTTTATTTATATAGCCCAAAATCACAATCACATTCATTGTAAACCTCAATGGGCTTTACAATTTGTACAGTGAACAACATCCTTTGTCCTTAGACACTCGATTGTAGTGAGGAAAAACTTGCCATGTTGATGGAAAAAAAAAACTTTTAACAGGGGGAAAAATAAAAGAAGATGGAAGAAACCTCAGGAAGAGCCATTACATTTACATTTACATTTAGGACATTTAGCAGATGCTTTTGTCCAAAGCGACTTACATTAAGTACATTTGTCACAAGAAAGAAACCACAGAACTGACAGACATGCAATAGATGGTGCATGTACAGAAAAAAACAACAAAAACACAGCTTACAAATTAAACTGACAGACTCTCTGAAACACATTATAATATATGTAAAGTGTGTGGATCCAGGAGACAACTGAGCAGGATGAGGCATCGCCAAGTGGTGCCCGAGCCACATGACCTCCTCTCCACAGTGGTGACCTGGAAGAGGGCTGGCCACACAAGATAATTAGCAGTAAAACAGAAAAGATCAGAGTGAAGAGGCATCCCATTTGACAGAAATACAGATATAAGGAGATAGTAAAACGGAGGAGAGCAATGATCCAGCGGAGCCCAGGGAATGATGAGCCATATGCATCAATATGTGAGGCAGCAGGAGCCAGGATGGGTAGATGGCCCTTGGTCCAAAAGAGAGGAGGAGGAAGAGGACGAGGAGGAGGAGGAGGAGGAGGAAGCTATAGAGAGTGAGAGAGCGACACAGCTTGCAGCTTGTAGGAACAGAAAACAAAAGTTAGAGAAATGCGAATAAACAGATCAGAAAAATCTAAATAAGCAGATTGTTTCTTGTCGGCAGGACAATGTAAAATCTAATACTATAGATAACTCAGTGAGACTGGGTCCGACCCACTGAAGAAGCTAGCAATCGAAACGGTCATGTTGTAGGGCTCTGGCAGTGCTGGTCCTGGTCCTGCTGCTGGGTTGATGTCCTTCTACGGCCCTGTCCAGCTCTCCGTGTGTAACGGCCGGTCTCCTGGCATCTCCTCCATGCTCTTGAGACTCTGCTAGGAGACACAGCAAAACTTCTTGTGACCGCATATAGAAGTGCCATCCTGGAGGAGCTGGAATTCCTGTGCAACCTGATTGGGCTGTAGGTACCGCCTCACGCTACCTGTAGTGACAAGGACATTAGCAGAACACAAAACTAGAGAAGAATCAGTCAGAAAGGATAAGGAGAGAGCAATTGTCTGTGGACACCGCATGCAAAACCATTCCCTTTTTGGGGGTTGTCTTGCTTTTGCCTCTCCATTGCACCTGTTGTCACTTTAATTTGCACCAAAGCAGGTGAAATTGATTCACAATCACTCGTGCTTCCTAAATGAACAGATAGATATCCCTGAAGTTTAACTGACTTGGTGTTATACTGTGAGTGTTCTCTTAAAGAACATGTATATCATGGCAGACTTGAGTTCCAATAATTTCTATAACTCTCATGTTTCTGTGATGAATTAGGGGAGCACAAACTACTTTGTCATAAAAAAACATTCATGAAGTTTGGTTCAGTAATGAATTTATTATAGGTCTTCTAAAAATGTGACCAAACCTGCTGGATCGAAAATATACATAAAGTAACTTGAACAATCAATTTAGGTGATTATAGAAAGTTGTGTGAATCAAATGTTCTTTGTAGCATGGCCTCTTTACTTCTTCTGAGTGATTCTGACTGATAACAGCTGGGTACTTTTCTGGGCCCATTTTAATAGGGCTTGTTTGATACAGTCATTAGACTCAGCCACAAACACTACAATGGGAAAGTGTAAGGAGCTCAGCATTGACACATTATTAATTTGAACAATTCAGGAAAGTCACTTTCCAGCCATTTCAAAGCAGTTACAGGTCCCAAGATCAACTGTACAAACAACTGTTTGTCAGTATAAAGTGCATGGCACAGTTGTGTCACCGCCACGATGAGGAAGAATGTCACACCTAGCAACGGGGTCAACCCCACGTCCTCACTAAGATAAAAGTTTCTGTTCTTGTTGTTTCCTAAATAACTCTTAAGCTTGCTAGATGTTTTAGGTGAAGTAGGAGTTCTCTGAGAGAATTCTCCGATTTTTTGTGAATACAGTCACAGGTTGCCAGATGAAGTTGTGTTAAAATAATAAACAGATAAGGAATCACTGGCATGTGATCCATACCACAGTCAATACATAATGTGGGAAAAAATGGTGTGAGAGATGACCGATTGCATCAGGTGAAAGGCTAACATTAGAAGGATAGGAAAACAGTGGGTCTGTGTAGTAATACTGACCTCAGTTATGTCCGAGAAAGTCCCTTGTTTTTCTTTACTTTCTTATAAAGCAGAGATATGTGCACTCCAGTGCTCTGAAAAATTCATAATGGAGACAACAATCTAGATTGTGTGGAGAAAACAGATGTCCTCATGTGGGATGTGTAAAAACACCAGCAGCAAAGCTACAACATCTTAAATTAAATAATCCAGAGAGGGGAAAATGATGTCAGGTAGAAAATGAAAAAAAAAAAAACATTTGTGGAGTATAGCTGTGTGAAAGGATATCCCTCAGCCAGTCCCTGATCCCCAGAGAGTCAGTCAAACCAAAGACAAATATATGAAGTATTTTTCTCCTGCTTCAAAGGTTAATATTCCATTAAATCATCAGCAGAAAGGTACTGAGCTGTTTGGAGAGGATGTCGTCATTCCATGGTAAAGCCATGAGAAAAGCACAGGAAATGACTGCACATCAGTGATTTAGCTAAATGTATAATGATTAATGACATGGACTGAGGAGGCGAGCAATGCAAGTGCAAATCCAAGTGATCCTTGCCCATAAAACAGCACTAAGCTACTTAATGACTGGCTCACCTCTGCTCCTGGTTAAGCACAGTCAGTATCTTGGCCAGTCAGTACCAGTGGGCATAGGTGTGGAGAAACAAAGAATTGTGAATACTCCGGACTCTGACCTTCTGCATTTGTTTTTTTTATCCTTACTGCACTGCATTACTGCAGCAAGTTGTTGCAACACGCTTATCTCCATTTTGTTTACGTCTGCTTCCCAATGAGATCAAGTGAGAGGGATCACTGCTGAGTCCAGCTTCAGTGTGCAGAACCTGAGGCCAGAGCACCTTTTGCTTGTCCAAATTGCACCAAACTTCAGGCTGAAGTTCCTTGGGACCTCAGCAAGACACCTGCCAAATAGGATGAACAGTTCTCAAGATATGCGAATAACATCCAGAAAGACAAGCTGGTACAGTATAAGTGTCTGTCTAAGCATAACGCTGACAACACTATGAAATATCAGCCTTGCTCATGTGACAAAATAAAAGTTGTCCAAGGCCAAGCCACTGGTTTAAATAATTCTTCTTTGGAGGATATCAGTAAACTTATTGACTATTTCTTGCTTTTGTTTGTTTGAAGAGTTTTGGCGGCTGCTGGTGATAATCACACTTGATACTGGGCTGTGTTTAGTAATTCTGAAGTTTGAATTTGTCACTGCCTGTACTAAACAAACTCTGCTAACATTTGGGGTTGAAAAGGTTAGCTTAAAAATCCCTCTTGACCTAGAACCTCATGATGTAATTCTGCCTGAAAGAAAGGCTGGATTTTGTGAGCAGTGTATTGAGGAGAGACATTAATAAAGTTGATGAACACCAATAAAGATTGCAAAATTCTTCTGAGCTCTCCACTTTATCCAGCTCACACTAATCAGAAAAATGACCATATAGGTCGACTGTGAAAGCAGCGTATTAAGAATCATACTTATGTTTCTTGTTCGGCAGCGACCTCAAGTGGCTATAGTAATTGTTACAGCATCAAAGGAGGAAGTCAGGTAAAGTAGTATAAAGAGCAACAAAGTCCACATAGGAAGGAGGCAGAGGACAGATGGTTGCAGGTGGCAGTATTGTCACACGTTAGAAATGCAATAAAAACCTTAAATGAATAACTCAGGCTTGGAAAGTGTTAGAGCAATGGAATTTTCTTTACCTTGAACATAAACATAATGGCAAATGAATAAGACAGATCCTATTTTAAATGGTGCTGCAAAGATAAAAGCATTTGATGTTCAGTCAATTTGGTATGCAGGTAGATTTACAATCCATGTTGCTGTCTGCCAGGCTCCCCAGTAAATAAAAGGTTTTTTTCAGAATCTCATGTGTCCGTGTCAAGGCTGTTACAGACAGAGGATTCACACTGGAGTGTTGGTTATGGTATGTTTGATGTTGATGTCCACAGCCATTTAACAAACAGTCAATACCAATCAGAGATGAAGTCTGATTATTCCCAACTGTAAAACAGACACCATCTCCATCCTGTGGGGGTTTCATTTGTCCTTTTGGCCCCAGTAATCTCACCAGGCCTCTATTGTAAATCATGTTTGAGGTGTTAAAAGCTGTCCTTCCTTGGAAGTGAACACCTCCCAAGTCTGGACAGCGTCACAATGATAGTTTGGTGGCTGTTTAAGTAAGGAGGACTCTGTTAAAGCACAGATTTAGTGTACTTAAATGATCTTGTTGTGGAAGGTAACTGGCTGAGCTGTGTCCACTACACAATCATTGCTGCTTTTTCACATGTAGTGAGGTTCACTTGGTCTGGGCCTCAGAGAAAACACTGAAGATGCAAATTGAGATCATTTTTTAAAAGATGGTGACTTTTAGTCTATTATCTTGATTAGTAGGTTGATTTGTAGGTGTGCAATAATCTTACTGAAGTGATGTAAGACAGATCAACATTTGATGTATCAAAGTTCAAAATCCTGAGTTTATAAAGTGAAATATGCATTTACTCCTTTATCTTCTTGGACAAATGAGATCAAATATAAATCACTCTAAGATAATTTGGCCAGTTTAGACTGATTTTCTCCTCTGGGATGTTCGATAAGGAGAGCCTTTACTCATCACAAATAAACTAAGAGGTGTAAACATGAAGTGGAATGGACTGACTGGTAGGCCTAACTCATTCATTTGGACAGCAAGGCATGCTGTCAGTCACCAACTGCTGTTGCTGTGTACTGTGTACTTTAAAGTGAACATTGATAAATTATTCTAGAAGCATTTTTTGTTATACTTGCAGAAAGTCTCTTAACATCCCAACAGCAAAGAAATAAATCAAATGCTCTGACAAATAAAAGCATAAAGCCAGTGTCTGTGGCTGTTGCAGGCTTCTAATAAGCCCGTCCAATTGTTTGTTTTCACCTGTATGAAATGATGCACTCATTGCGTACGCCAGGCTAGGTGGATTGTATGTATTGCTTAAGCTATTAGTGAGCTAGTGGCATAAGAATGGCAGAGAAAGTTTGATGTGTACATTCATTATGATAATGTTGGATGCTTTCTTTCATGTGAGTGAGACATGAAGCAATGCTAGTTGGATACAGCTAGCGATGACAGCGACCCTAAGCCAAAGAACTGAGCCGCTAGCACAGTAACAGGACCACTCAGCGGCTAATCCAGTTAGCACAAAGCACACATCTACAGCAGGAAGAAGTAGGTGTCATCAGGTTGGATACTTTAAAAGTTAAGCTTGCTATTGCTAGTTTCAACAATCCCAACAACCATTGCTCTAATGAGAACTGCCATACAGTATAGCAGGATGCAAGTATCACGCCTTTTTTTTCCGTTCTAATGCATCAGAAAAAAACATTGCACTAGACACATGGTGATGTTCACACATTGCCATGGTAGAGATCGCTTCCCTGGCAGTGATAATGATAACCAGATGGATTGAACACATTTAACACTTAACTTGGCTATTACTTGATTATTTCCACTTATATCAGTCTAATTTCTAGACCTGTAATTAAAAAGGTTACCTGCCTCTTCGTACTCCTTCTTGCCTTAATGGGCAGCTGTCAGTAGACATCCTGCATGTCTGTCAGACAGTGGTGAAGGGTTAACTGCTGCTTGATTCCACAACCGTGCTGCTCTTTGACCTCGCTGTCTCACTGTGGGTCTCTCTTAATGAAGCCGAAGGCAATAAGCACTAAACACACTGTCAATGAGAATACTAATCCCCACCCCCGCGCCAATCTTGCCTCTGTTATTCATTCTGTATAGCTCCTCTCCTCTAGATTTTCACTCCTAATGTCTATATGATTGGAGCAGCAGCATACGTATCTTTATATGCAGCATCCCGCCAGAAGCGTACTTTGCTCCACTGTATGTGTGTGTGTGTGTGCGTGTGTGCATGTGTGTAGTGTGTGTAAAGAAAAAAACATATAAACGCACATCATACATGTAATAGCTTTGTTTTCAGCAGTGTTCGCAGTGAATTATTATACAGCTATGGCAAGAGCGGCACATGCAGATGCAGCAGCTGTTGCTCCTTAAAATGTCGCTCCATTTTTGTTTTGTGACTGTAACCCTATGACAGATACTTTCATTAGCTTTGGAGAACAAAGCACAGGTTTTGGATTAAGAGCAGCAGACTTTGAAACAGCTACTGCTGTGGGCGTTTTTTATTTTTTTTTACTTTCCAACCTGACCATCTTGAACAGGCTGCTCCTGGCTGATGTCCGGTTGTAGGAAGATGAAATGGACAAATAGGACTTGTGTAACCAGCTCAAAGACTGTTGTGTCCAAATCTTTACTAAAAACCTGTTCCACCACATTTTTACCGAGACCTGCCTCCACCCCAACATCCTGGATCAAGCTGTTGTACTCAACGAGCACACCATGTTCTGAGTCCACGTTATCATCATGGTCTTGTTGCTGATGACAAATTTAAAAAAATACACTACACATTTATGTATACATGTATATAAATTACTCTATATTTTCTGTTTACAAACTTTCATTTCGTACAGGTATCTCACTCGTGTAGCGAAAAGTGAATCAAGTAAAGATAATGTTCAATTTCACAGATGCTGATAATTGAGTCTTCACATAAATTCTTTGCCGCTTGGGGTCTGCTTCTGGCTGTGCACTCAGGAGCGCTGGGATGATGTGCTTGTGCGCCGCGAGACAAAACACTGCATGTTGGTTTTGACTGACAGTTGCTAATGCTATGGCAACTGAGGGCTGACCGTAGAGCTAATAACTAACACTCACCATCAACATTCAGTGTACAGACAATCTGCTCCCACACATGGTCTTTTCTGTCTCTGTTATGAGAATTTCCATCTGATAAAGCTCAGGATAGACAGACACAAGCTTGTCCTCCATTTTCTTGGTTACCAGGGAGATGAGTGACAAGTCTCCACTGATCTAATATATGATTGGTTTCCTGAAAAAAAAGCGGTGGTTACGCCACTTTTTGTTACTTTCGAACTTTCGTTAGCACCTTAGTTGTTATAATAAATGACAGAGTTTATAGAGAAAAGAGAATCCACTCTCAGCTTAATGGGAACCAATTACTGTAAATTCTTATTTTTTCCCAAAAATGCTATGCTTGTGTAGCTTTGTCATTTCTTTCAATAGAGAACCTGCAGGTCTAAGCGATTCAATAAAAAAAAAGCTTGATCTCACCCAACCTATGGCCTCAGTGACAACAAAAGTGGATCTAAGTACCAGATGTGCAGTACTGTTTCTGACAAGCTTTAGCTTCGTCACTGAAAGTAAAAATCCTTCATTTGAGGTCAATCATTCTGTAGTTGGAGTTCTTTGGTTTGAAGATAAAACTCCTGGTTGAATCATAAGTACAAAACATCAACAACTGTGAAAAGAAAATGTCAGCCACTCATAAGAAAAGCAAAGAACTGTCTTGTATTAAAAGCCTTTTTTTAGTCAGGCATATTGGTTTATAAGTGTTTCAGACCTCACACGGTCTTCATCAGGGCAGAATGTGTGAAATCTGACTGATTATACATGTTATTTTAAATAGACAATAAGCAGATAAAAATAACTGTGCTTCACATGGTTAAATAACCAACAAACACAAATATCACAAGTCAATAAATCAGTGAATAAGGGCTGCAGTTTCTCAAGACTAAGACGCCTTGTTGAGAAAATATAGAGCTGAATAACCACCACAACAAGAAAACGCTGACTGCCATGGGGTCAAACATACTAACAGACTCATTTGAAAATGTACAGCACAGTCACAAGGTGCTTAATAAGTAAGATAACAACAAAACCATGATAATAAGCAAAAGGGAGGAAAAAATAAGAATTAAAAATACATTTAAAAAAGCATACAGATTACAACACTAGATAGCAGCAGGTGAGACAAAAGCCAATTTGAATACGTAAGTCTTCAGTTTCTTTTTAAAAGCATCAACAGACACTGCATAGTGTAAGTCTATAGGAAGAGCATTCCCGAGTTTTGGGGCCACCACTTCAAAAGCACGGTCACCTCTTGATTTCAGACGAGAGCAGGGCACAACCAGCCTTAGGATGTAAGTGACCTATTAGGGAGATAGGGATGGAGCAGCTCAGCATTATAGGCAGTTACTTGACCATATATCACTCTGTATGTGAAGACAAGAACTTTGAAATGAATCCTGAAATGAACAGGAAGCCAATATAAAGAGTGTAAAATTGGCATGATGTGTGTCAACCTGCTGGACCTGGTCCACAGCCTTGCAGCAGTGTTCTGGACTAACTGAAGATGGTCTAGAGATGACTTGTTGAGGCAGGTAAAAAGAGAATAACAATAGTCTAATTGGGATGAAATAAAAGCATAGGTTATCATTTCTAACTCAGACTGTGATACAACGGTTTAGCAATGTTTCTCTGATGGAGAAAAAAAACATATGCAGGTTAATGGTTTGATGTGATTTTCAAAATGTGTTGACTGGTCAAATAAAACATAGAAGTTGCTAAGACTGGTTTGTACAGCAGAGTACATGGAACCAATACACTGAGCCATCTCAGAAGCTATGCCATCTGAAGCCTTGATGAGAACCTCAGTCTTATCCTAGTTCAGCTGTAGATGGTTGTTTGCCATCCAGTCCTTAATGGCCATAAGACATTTTTTTAGGAGGATTAGTGTATCATTATCATCAAGTCTAAAGTCATTATACAGCTTAATGTCATCAGCATAGCAATGGTAAGAAATACCTTTAAAATTGCTTATAACATGACTTAAGGGGAGCATATATAACGCAAATAGTATAGGACCCAAGGCAGAACCCTCAGGCACACCACAAAGCAGCAGTATCAGACATGTATGGACCAACTGAAACCGAAAAACTTTTATTTGATAGATTGGAGGAGAACCAGTCCAGGGCGCTGCCAGAGACACCAACCCACTGCCTAAGTCTTTCAATCAAAATTCTGTGATCCACAGTGTTAAAAGCTGCACTAAGATTTAGCAAAACCAAAGCAGTGCATTCACCACGATCAGAGGACATCATTTATGTCATTGGTTCCTCTATGTAGAGCTGTTTCTGTTGGTTGCTTTTTTGAGGTAACTAGATTTATCTAAAATATCATGTTTTGTCAAAAGCTCTGTGCGCTGCTTGGCAACTACTTTTTCCAGAATCTTTGCAACAAAGGGCAGCTTCGCCATTGGTCTGCAGATTTAGGGAAGTGATGGATCATGATTTGTTTTTTTTCCAAAATAGCCTGAACAACAGCATGTTTAAAATAAGCGGGGACACAACTGGATTCAAGGAAAGTATTTATGATATGGACCAGACTTGGACCGATGGCACCCAGTACATTTTTAAAAAAGGATGTTGGCAAAACATCAACAGGGTTTGAGGAGGGCTCCATGTTGCCCACAAGTTCAATGAGGTCTTGCATAGCAATTAGTGAAATGAAGTTCAAAGCCAACTTGGACTGGCACAAATAGGAGTGAAAAAAGAGCATGAAGCTGGTCCTGATATGTTGAATCTTCTCCACAAAAATCCAGAGAAAATGATTACAGTCCATGTTTGAAAAGACAGGAACATCAGGAGGTGCAGGAGTGACAATGTTAGTAATTGTGTCGAACAGGACTCTAGGGCTGTGTTTACTGGAAGAGATAAGATATGCAAAGTATGATGCCCTTGCATCCTTGACCATGTTATTGAATTGAAATATGATGTCTTTATAATGCATACAATGTAACTGGAGCTTATTTGACTTCCACTGTCACTGAAACAACGAATGGTGTCATTTAACCAGGGGGATGAATTGACAGAGAGAAGTCTTATTTTGTTAGGAGCTATTTTGTCTAATACGTCAGAGCAGCATGAGATAAAGGAGTGGATCAGACTGTCAACATCACTGTGAGATGAAAACACTGTGCTTGGAACAAAATCTTCAGAAAACTTATCAGCTGAGTGATTGTAAAGATGCAAGAGGAACTTATGCGTATGCCAGACAGAGATTTCAAATGAAAAGACAAAGAAAACGAAAGGCATTCATGGTCAGTAACATGGAGGACCTCAGAGGTACAGTAGTGTAAAAACAAGGTCTAAAGTATGACCCCTAATATGACCAGACACATGTTGAATAAAATTAAAACATTTATGTTGATAAAATCAGCAGCAAAGGTGCAGGAGGCATCATCACCAACCATAATAACTCTGCCAACTTTATTATACATACAAATTAACTAAAATCAGCCATAAAAGTACTACTAAAACCAGGGGATTGATAGAGTTCGTTCTCAATTTCGTTGTATAAGTACAACGACAATAAAGATCTATCTATCTATCTATCTATCTATCTATCTATCTATCTATCTATCTATCTATCTAAATGCAATAAAACAGTCTGCCAAGTCTCAGTCAAAAACAGGACATCCAAGCATTTAGAGACAATTCAATCATTCAAAATAAAGGACTTATTCATGAGGGATCGAGCATTTAACAGTACCATCCTAAGGGGCACAGACTGGGCCACTTAAGGCCGGGCACAAGCCCTGTTGGTACAGCCCTGGAGTCTGGAGTCTTACAACTTGAGGAATTACGTTGCTCTGTAGTCTGGTGATATGCGGTCTTTAAGTGTCCTTTGGGCTCTGTACAGAGATCTCACTTTACCAATATCACTGCCCTCTGTGGACTGGTACCAGTGATGTTCTGGGTGGTTTTAATCACCCGCTGTAGAGCATTCTTGCCCATGTTTGGCTTGTTTGTGATGTTTTCAGCATGACACTTTTTATTGCTCCTCCTTAAAAAGTTAACAAGAACTTTGCACAGGATTTTTGCTTTCTTAAGTTTCCTGAACATTTTATCTCAGGCTCCCATTAGAGATGAAAATTAGTGTATGTCAGTGTATGTATGACATACATACTGTGATATGTATGATAATGTATGGCTTCTGTGATTCATATCACGTTAGTTATTAACTCTGTGTATCATAATGCTGTAAAAAAATCAGACACCTGATTTGAATACCATGGGCTCTGGCAGTCAGCTTAGTAAGGACAACCACAGGGAAGCCTTTAAAGAGAAGTGCTACAGAAAAGATAACAATCACCCATCTTTTATCAACAGATTGCCTTTGCGTGTGTGTGTGTATGTGAGTGTGTGTGTGTGAGGTGGGTTGCTGAGTGGTTTGGAATGGCCATTAGCAGGTCCATGTTTCTACAGTGTACAGTATCAACAAAGGATTTATATATGAGCTGCTTAATGGTAAACAATCCACCAGAACCCAACAAGAGAGCAGCCAAACACTGTTATTACTGCTTTAACATTATCATTTAATTTCGTCAACCATCCTGTCGTTGGTGTACATGGATTCTGTAGGATTATTGAGCTCTTGAAACTTTCAGTATTCCACTCTTGCTTTTCCTCAGGCTTTACTTTTTTAACTGCAATCCCTGGTGTGGTCAATCACCCCAGTTTCCACCAGGCCCATACAGTCGCTATAGCTGATTGCGGCTGTTCTAGACAGTGTTTGTGTTGCCAAAGGCTGTGCCATGGCCAGAAGTGGCTCTCCACTCTACACAGCGGAGAATACGCACCAAGTCTATTTTTGAAGGAAGCGGACAGCAGCTGTGTCAAACCGCACAGAGCAGATTGAGCCAAACTGATGGTCAGACAGCGGAACACTATAGTGCATTCAGTCAATTTTCAAAATAAAACACCAGGTGTCGACTCGGGATCCACAGCACAACAAAGTCATAAATATGAACAATAAACACACTTAAAACAGACAAATAAAGAAACAATTTAGCTACGTAGTCTACTCAACCATAGCCGAAGCAGAAAAATCAAGGAGATATGATGAAATAAACACAATGTGCGCAAGTCAACAGCATCAGGCAGGCATGTCGCTCCGCTTCTGAAACGCTCCCAGTGGGATATGTGTAGAGGACGGAACAAAACAGCGTCGTACACACCAGATAACAGAGAAGTGCCCAGTGGAATCAAGGGGTTAGAGTTGGAAGGTGATACGTTCACTGCTATATGAAGCTTCAGACAGGAAGACTGCTCTGTCGCATGCTCAGTATTTAGTTAATTTCTCTTACCATCCTTTCATTCACTCCTCTCACTCATGCTCAATAAAAAATGTCTGTCATTGTCTGGGGTGTCAGTTAGTATTAGCTACTCACATCAGTTAATTCCTGCTGCTGTTTTGTGCATGTCCAAGCATCATTTTTGCTGAATCATCATCATTAGCTTGAATCGTCGCAAATATCAAACATTATCATACCTTTTTTTCCACTTCTCATCATAGTGGCAAGCTGTCCGATTATCCATATTAAAGGAGAAAAGTCTCTTCTGTTCCGGCTCGGACACAGCTTCATTGGCTTTTCCAGGACACTCACTTTATGGCAAGTTTTTCCTCACTCCAATCAAGGGTCTAAGGACAGAAGATGTCCCTCATGGTTCAGATTGTAAAGCCCACTGAGGCAAATGATTGTGGGTTATATAAATACAACTTATTTGATTTGATTTGATTCACTCCACTGAGGTCAACAACCTGATTGCCTCTACAGTCGCCGGTGGATTATAGGGGGGGGGATCACACATCAATAATTATTAATGTCACTGGGGTAGAGAGGGTGTACAGCTTCAAGTACCTGGGAGTTAACGTCAGTAAGGACCTGACATGGGTTGGCCACATTACCGCCATCATCAAAACAGCCCAACTGTGGTCTCAGGCGCCTAAAGAAATTTGACCTGAGACCCCAAATCCTCAGGGATTTCTACCGGGGCACCATAGAGAGCCTGCTGACAGGCAGCTTCATCACCTGGTATGGCAGCTGTACCAGCAAGGATGGCAAGGTGGTGATGAGGGTGGTCCGAACAGCCCACCACATTACCAGTTTTGAGCTGCAGCCTGCAGGAACCTTATGGCCAGCGGTGCCTCAGGAAGTCCCTGAGGGTCATCAAGGACCCCACTCACAATAGCCTGTCCTCCAGGCTTTCTTCAAGAAGGAGATACAGAACACTAAGATCACACACCAGCAGACTGAGGAACAGCTTTTTTCCTTAGGCCACAAGACTCCTCAACAAATAACACAATCCAACTGTCAGTGCAATATCTCACAAATGAATGTACAACAAGCACCTTACTGCCACCATCGCTGCTGCACCTTCATTCAATCAATCAGTAAAGTTGATCACTTTAATTGCTGTTTTTATAACGTTTGCTTTATTTTATACTTATTTTGCTTTATTTTAAACTTATTATAATAATAATACTTACTATTATTATTATCGTATACATTTGATTTACAAATTACTAATTATAAATCTTGTCTACTTCAACTGGAGTGACAAAAAAATATCTTGATAAAACAAAAGTAATCCACACATGCCTTCAGTCAAAGGAAAGTAATCCAGCAGCGTTCTTCATCGCTGCCATGTGCGTGCGGCCTGTGCAACATTGCTTCATATCCACACTGTTCAGCATTCTCCGGCCTCTGCACTCAGTCTCACACAGCTTTCTCATGCTGCAAAAATCCACTCATCTCATCATGCAATCTTCATCAACAAAGATTTCAGAATATCGTCGGAGGTCCCAAAGTCATTTTTGTGCATTAGTGTGGAAAACAGAGATCACAGACGCCATCTAATTCCCCGCACAGATAAAATCTAATGTAACCTCTCTCCTCATCACTAAATGTTTGCATCGATCCATCTAATCATTTGGGTTGAGCGTTCAGTTTTCCAAGGCACTTGGCAAACATTGTTTTCATTGTTTGTGAAGACCACCTGTCTAGTGAGGAAACCTTTACTGTAAATGCTGTAATAGCGGCCCAGCCTTCCTTTATCTCATCCCCAAGGATGAGGAATACATTCTACATGCCTCTGTCCAATAAGTGTATGTGCATGTCTAGCATGAAACCTATTGTTTTCAATCATCTTCCATTGGCTTGGTAAATTTCATATATATGTATATATACTGTATATGAGTGTGTGTGTAAATATGTAGATATGTATGGTGAGGGCTAAGTCGATGCTGGTGAATACATACTTAAGTCATTATGACATGTAATGAATTTTCGAACATGTCATTAGAATTGCCTGTTTTCATATGCACTACTCTTTGGTTGTTTTGTTTGTTTATAAAAAATGTAATGTTCAGAATAAAGATTTCAATCAATCAATCAATCAATCAATCAACCAATCACTTTCAACGATTTCATGGTGGGTCAGGATCTCTCTCACAACACAATATAACAGCGTCCATAATATTATCCAGTATAAGTAGGATTAACAGTCAGCTGAGACAATTTTAAATTAACAAGTGGAAACCGGATGGAAAAAAAAGATCACAGATCACAAACCTACAATCTCAAAGGACTTTATTTTCTGTGTTTTAATACACTGGGAATTAATATAAACGGGGTTAAGTTACCCACCCTTCTTTGCATAGACTCAGAGAAATCTTTGCAGAAGTCTAATTCCTACATTAGACTTTGCTGAGTAAAGGCATCAGCTAAAATACCCCATTTTCTCATCTTCCTCTCTTTCTAAGGATATTTGATTTCTGCGCACACACATCTATAGAGATCTCTCTCCTCCCTCTATAAAGACAGATGATATCATCGCAAATATGAATATAATCAAAAATAATATGCTGTCTCTGGGTTAGAATCAAATTTCCTGAGACACACAGAGAGGTTCATTTCCCCAGTGCTGCCACTTCACTGTGGTCCAGCCAGTCACTGCTCCAGCTGACAGACTGGGAGACATGACAGCGAGACTTTATCAAGGCCAAATGCACACAATCTTATTAGAGCTCAAACAGGATGGCCTTATTGCACCACTGTGGTTATTGGTGGGAATCACTGACGACTATATGTACCAATTCCCTGCACTTTATTTAATTCACTCTCTCTATAACCTCTCCCCTTGCTAATAAACCCCCTGAGGACAAGAGAGATCTCATCGCCATAGACTAATAGTGTAATCCTCCAGTACTGGATCTGATATCAATGAGAGCACAGTTGTAGTCATATAAAATCCATTACTGGTTGCCTCATTCTTCACTGACCAACAAAATTGGACAAATCAGTGTAGTGGTGCAAATTGTATTAACTCACCATGGATTAAAGAATTATGGGCTGAATACAGTTGGAGGCAACCCATTATGTACCAGACATGAGTGGAGGTTTGGCATAGGATGGCAGTGCAGCTCCTGCAGCCGTTTTCCATTACTAAAGCTGCCTGCCTGACACTATCATTCATACAGAGTAAAGAGAACACCCCACACATATTGTGACTTTTGGACTAAATGTTAGCAAATGGTCATGGTTTGGCTAAATTTAGGAAAGAAAAGCAGACTGGGCAGTGTTCTTTTGGCTCCACGAACCAAAGTTGTTCCCCCATACTTCAGCTAGCGGTGATACAAGCAGCTAGTCTGATGAGGACACAGTGACAAGGACAGCAACACATACAGAGGAACATGTGGTCGCAGGATGAAGACAGTGAGAAAAAGTGAGGTTACAAAATTATATGGCTGAGCGGTAGACAACACTGAGACTGAGACGGACAAAAAGAATACTCAAATTTATAGAAAATCAAATCAAATAAAAAAAAAGATAAGTTGGTAAACAAAGCATGTAGAGAAAATACCTCACTAGCAGATGGATGAAGCATCAATGGGTTATTGAGTGACATACAATTCACCCACTTAGCATATTGTTTCTTCACCTGATCAATGAGTCCAAAAAAGAGACCTAAATGGTCTGCCCCAGCTGAGAGAACTTACCCTTACAGCCAAATTCCACCAGATCTGTGTTTGGTCCAGCTGATAGGTTTCACTCTAGTCTATGTGTTTATTACACATATGCATAACTGCGGTCGCGCGTGATTGTGATTAGCGCGGGAACTCCTCGGTCTCGCAACTCCAGCTGTCCGTCAGTGCTGCGTCGTGCCGGACTCAAAACGCAGCCGGTGGGGGTAGCCGGATGACCGACGACAGAGCAGAACCGTACCGGAGCCGTTCAGCGGACATGCATCCAGTGGAATTCTAGAGTTACTGGTGGTAGGGTAGAGTGTTCTCCCCAGCATTAGGGATGTCTTCAGTGTTGCCAGATCTCACCAGAGCAACAAGCAGCAAGGCCTATGGAAACAAACCCTAAAGAAGCCACCTAGCTTTGAACAAAAAAGCCCAAAACAGGACCTAGTAGTTTTACATGTTTCTTTTTAACTCAACTTTAACAAAGTTGCATATAATGAACTGACCAAGAGATCAGTAAACATTGCTTGTATAACTTTTAACAGTCTCAAGTTAATGTAACCCAGTACTGGGATTTCAATAATATCATTACACTTACTATATCACTATATATTTTCTCATATTGCGTCCACTTCGTCCCTGGTATTGTTGGCTAGGTTACTAGGTTGCTAAAAAACTGCTGTTTCTGTTTATGGAGGTGTGTACCAATGCAGCCCCCCCACATCTCCAGAGATTTGGACCCTATTCATTATTATAAACTCCCATAGCATTTTCTCACAGTTCATAGAGATGTTCTCCCTCTCCTCTCCTGTAAATGAAAGGTGAAGATCAATCTGACTGCAGAGCCCTACAAAAATTTTCCCTAATATTGAAATTTTCAAGCAACAGATTTTTATTTTGAGGCCTTGTGACCTGTACCAAATACTTTAACTGGAGATTTTGTACCAGAACCGATGGTTTGAATGGCTGTTGCTTTTTATTGGCGTGGTGTCTTCAATGGTCAAAAGGAGTCCTTCAACACAATGTGAAGATAATGATGAGGCATGGAGTGGATAAATGCCAAATATATTTGGAATAGTTTCCTCTCTTTCATTCAGACTTTTAAGAATTTCTCCTCCGTTATAGAATTGTCATCATCTGTATTCCAGATGTCTTTCTCTGTTGGTGCACCTTCTTTTTATGTGTTGATTTTTTTTATCTTCTTTAACTGAGTTGATACCTGTTTTAATGTTGGCCTATTTTATTGTCTAATCTTGATTAATTGTGCTACAGCTTTCATCCTAATTTTAACAACTTTTATATCAGTGATTCACCATGAAACAGGAAGTTGTTGTACCGCCACTGCACATGGTCAATTATGCTTCAAACACATTTGGTGAAAGTACTTTCCTGAACACATCAAGTCAGTCACAGAGGCGTCACGTGAAAATCTTTGAGATTATTACTTTAAGAAAACATGTATCAGAGAGCTTAGTATTAAAGGGGGAACACGAGGACATCAATAAGTATCTGATATGACGCTCAAATGGCTATCAATAAAACAAAACCAGGGCAATGCAACTGGAATTGGAAAGAGATGTTAAAGTTGTCCAAATTATTTTGTATTTTATTTGAATAACTTAAAACATGTTTTGACTCTGGTAAATGCCATCTACAGTATGTGATCTAAGTCTATTTTAAACCCAATAACAAAAGCCCACCATGAAGCCCCAAGGACGCCATTAAAATATACAGGCATCGGCCTAAAAAGAACAGTGTACAAACTGTATTCTATTGTACTTAATGAGAGGCTGATGTTTTAAGCTCAGGTCTGGACAAGGAAGGCGTACAGGGGGAAGAGCAGAATGGGTCTTGTCACAGTCTTATCAGGGCGACCCTGATGAGAAAACAGAATGTGTATGACCAGACGACTGCTTTGGCTGCTTAGTAACGCTCTCCTGTGTGTTGTTAAGGGGCAGATTTTGGCCCTAGGCAAATGTCTGTTCAGGGTGGAGCTTTAAATCAAATGTAATGCTGAATCATGTATCATGTTATATTTTTGAACAGCATGTTTTGAATTGGCACTGCACTAGTTATACAAATTGGTTCTTAACTTAATCAGGGGTGAGTCAGGGTGATGCTTATTTATATAAGTTTACTGATCTGAAGAAAAATTGCAACAAGTGTATTCCTTCCCTAATGAACTGTATAAAACATAGCTCACATAATTAACGACAAAGTACTACGTAGATTAATATAAATATCTAGGTTTTATTTTGACGAGCATATGAATTTAATGAAGAGTGTAGCAGATTGTTTAGCAGACAGAGCTTTGGGAGGAATCATTGGTAAAAGTAAGAATGTGAAGGTTATAAGTTTTCAAACATACTCCAAGCTTGTGTGTGTGTCAGCCTGCTGTTTTTTTTTTTACACCTTTGAAATATTCCTCTCTGTGGATCAGTCCAAAACAGTGCCACACGATACTTTCTGTGTGTGCACAAATATGCAGCAAAGTTAACTATAGTCAGGTTCATGGTTTGGGAACCATGTCAGGCCCGCTGGAAGATATGTATAGCCCCGTTATGGAATAGTTTACTTGAATTGAAGAGTGAAGGCTAACAACAAAGGTATTTAGATGGGATAAACAAATGACTGGCCTTTCATCAAGAGATGTGTGTACATTGTGCTGTAACTCAGTATTTATTATGTACACTGAAAAGTCCAATCTGGAGGAGGAGAATCTGAAATTTGAATACAGTCTGCTTGGTTCAGTGTGAACAAACAAAGGCGGAGGAAAGGCGAGCCTTTGCTGCGGTGATAACGCAGAGTCTGTGTGTGAAAAGGGCTACAATGAAGTTGACCTTTGACCTTTTAGATATAGATATTAGATATAAAAGTTTCAACTTTGTTGCTGAAGCCTGTTTTGCCTGTGGCAGAAATAAATGAATTAGTATTGGAGAAGAAAGCACATGTTTCATATCAAAAGCAGCTGACTTTGAGATGACCAACCAACACCAGCCCAGGAAGGAGAAGGAGGGAGTCAGGATAAGAATCATATAAATCAAGCTTGGATTTTAGGCTGCTCGTGGCAAATGTCTGCTGAAATGTATGTGGTGGGACTCCCGCTAGCCAAGCAACAGAAAATCAGAGACTGCATTCCCACATCTTTACAGAGACCTGAGTCCACCACAACAGCCTACATCTAATGCATCCTGGATCAAGCTGTTTCACTCAACAGGCAGACTGTGCTCTGAGCTGACAGAGCACAGGACTATAGCGGGATGAGGAGAGGTGTTCTCGTCATTGATGTTTGGTCCTCAGATGCAGTTAAAGTGAATGGACAGTGTTTACCTAACATCAACGTTTTAATGTGAAGATGTCGAACATGTTTTGATCACCATCTTGATGTGTTTACATTCACCCCAATGCAAATTAAAAAATGCACTGCAGAATTAATTTCTGGGTGTATACATGTTTATGCATTTCTGTATATAAGTTTATAGCCTAAATTACTGTTTACACCTTCTATGTTTTTGTTGCATGAAGGAGTTACACATTTTCATTTCATTATGCAATCCTGTGTTGTGTGACAAATAAATTACCATTAGCCTTGATAAAATCACTTTATCATTTTAAATGATAGTGTCAACCAAAATCTAACTGGTTCTTCCTTCTAAGTGGATGTCTCTGCCAAATCTGAAGAAAATTCCTCACAGCATTTCAGAGATATCGTATAATCAATTAATGCTTTTGACCATGACTGTCGCCGACACGGAGGCAAACAAATGCTTTTTAAAATGCTATGAATAATTTCAACAGAATCAGCACCCCTTGATCACTGTCTTTCTCCAATATTAATGGAGTTGTAACTGAATAACCTTAACACCAGGGTAACAGTAAACATATGACATATACAGATATTTTACCCATTTCCTTGTAGCTAGTTAGATACATAGTGCTGGAGATGGGACTCACTGTTTCTGTATGTTGGGCTAGTAAAAGCTGTTCAGAGAGCAGTGGCTGTATTAATCTGTATGGCTCACACAATACAACCACTGTTGAATGCACCAAATGCCTCATATTCCAGTGTGACAGCAGTTTTAAAGAATCTTCTGCTTTGATTCAATCCTTCATGTGACTCCGTGTGTAGAATATTATGGCTCTACTTCCTACAGAAACTTAGGAAGGCTAGAATCCGGTCAATTCTGGTCAACTTTTACAGAGGAGCAATAGAGAGCATCATGACTGGAAACATCACACACTGTCATGGTTCATCACGGCCCAGGACAGGAAGGCTCTACAGCAGGTCATAAAAACCAGCAGAACATCACTGGTACCATCTACAGAGCATCAGTGACATCAATGAAGTGAGATGTCTGCACAGAGCCCGAAGGATACTTGTTAGGAGCAGTAAGTAAATAAACGCACACACATGTTCTCAATGTCATTACTCGTCCTTTTTTAATGAAGGACAATAACAGAAAGTGAATGATTAATTTCAGCTTCAAACAAAAAGGCTTAGTATTCAGATTGAATCGTATTGTGCAGTTGAAAACTGCCCTTTCGCTCCAGTGAACACCTATTCACATGTCCTGAATCAAAGGGGACACCACGCCTTCAGATCACATCACACTATCAGTCATCCGATCATCATAATTAGCATAATAATAACGCCAATAAAACAAGAAACTTAACACATAACCTCCAACACATAATCAGCATAATTCACATCAGAAAATGCATGATGTCTCAACATAATTGTGAATCAGTAAGGACAATCTGTAAAATGGCTTCAATAATACTAAAAGACAACACCCACCCTGCCACAGTCTGTTCAGCCTGCTGCCATCTGGCAAAAGATACAGAAGTATCTGCTGCCATCATCAACACACATGGCTGTAGCACAAAGGATGCAGACATAGTTTCATTTATTTGTAACCTTATAATATTTTATCATATGACCTTTTCTTGCTGTATATTTTCCCAACCTCCAGCTATTAATCTTGGTGTCATTCCAAAGCAAAATTGTCCAACATGACAATCTACCATCAACTCCTGAAAAAAACAAAATATTATGCATGTTATAGCCTACTAACCACAAATAACATAGACTTAGCATTACTGCCTTCCATTTTGAAGCACATCACAAGTTGGCTTCAAAACAAACTAATTTAAAGCAAAAGAATCTTGACACGTAACCCACAGCCTGCTTGGAGACAGGGCAGGTAGCTTGGCACAACTCGGCGCAATAAAACTGGTCATGGAAAAGCAGATCAGCGCGGCACGGTCTTACTCTACGTGGCCAAAAGTGAAGTGGAAAAGCCCCACTTTACTCCTTATTAGTTCTAATGAACAGTAATGGCTGGTGAGAGTTACCCTGGGTTGGGGATATGCGCTCCGAGGGCTTCTGCTTACACACTAACATTGTTGTTAACCGCAGAGGATTGTCCCAATACACACTCCATCCAACAGTTAAGCTGCTACCTTCTCGATCTGTGTTTTTTCTCACTCAGCAGAGGACTCTGCAAGGAAACAAAACGATCCCTAACCCTAACCTAACCCTAACCCAAAATAAATGCTGAAGGTGCATTCATTGATCAAATATTGCCTTGACTTGGTTGTAATATTCTGCTTAATGCTGAAAGGCCTACCGCTACTGTAATTGTTACAGCAATGACAATAGTTCATATAAAAAGTGGCAACAGCTTCCAGTTTAGCCCACCGTGCCATCTTGTCATTGACAGTCCTTTGTGTTACCATCTAGCTAACCTCGAGACGTGGAGCTGGAAAAAAGGTTGATATTGTGATAGTTGAAAGGTGGCGAAGATACAAGGCTACAGCTGGATGTAAATGGGAGGGGGCAGAATGAAGTTTCATCCTCCTGTTGAGGACACAATTATTAGTCCTAATTTAATTGTTATACATAATGGGAAATACAGAGACCGTCCCCCTTATGTGAGCCAATCACTCATGAATCCTGTTGATACACTGGTTTAAGGCTGCTGCCCTCTGTGCCTTTTTTTCCCAACCATTTATTTGATTGAGGTGGGATCAGGTGGAAACTAGTGTTGAATTAGTGTGTACTACATGGCTGAGAATCGTTTAAAAGTGAAACTGATTTATTTGCTAATTTATAAGCTGTGAGGCTAGTGTGACGCCACGTGTGTACCTACTATTGATTGGCAACCACTGCCTATTAGGCTAATTTAGATGTTTGTGAGGGAAAAAACAAAACAAATCATTAAGTGGAGCTACATTTAGAAAATTAAAATAAACCCTAAACCTGAATGGTGCTAATTTTGTGAATCAAATCATTGGGTGCTGCGCACAATACACTAAAGCAGTGTCTCCCAATGAACAGCACACCCATGGATACATTACTGAATATGCCGAGCAGGCATTGACCCAAGTCTCTGATCAGGAGTCTTTGTATGGAGTGTCTGTGCGATTAATGCATCATTGGGCGTGCTTCAGGAAAAACAAACAAAAAAAAAACACTTTGTGGCCGTAACGCTGCACTTTGTGTTACTTTGGTTGCCAGATGTCCACAGACTGTGGAAGTGAAACCCCATAATTAATACTATGAGCTGTAAAATGTGATGTCAGTTCACATAAATAGCAGTTTAATTAGATTTAACTCTTTCTTTGGCTAATTGAGCACACCATTGTGGTAACACACTAACTGTAAAAATAGTGGACAGAGCCACTGTGATGTCACCCATAGGTTTCTGACGAGGCAGAATAAGTTAAACAAGCCCACCTCACTGGAAGCTACCGAGCTAGCTGACACCAACAAGCTATCCTGAGTTAGATCGCGGGATCATTCCTGTTTATTCAAGTTACTCATGTGAGTATGATCGCAGGTTTATTTTCCCCAAACAGACAGAATACCGTACTGTTCATTGGCTGTAAGACAGCAAGCAAGAACTAGCACCCGGGATGTGTGTGTCTGTGTTTGTCTTTAGTTGTGTCTCTGAAGAAAGTTAGCGCTCGCTAGAATACTCCGTCTTTCTGTTATCCTGCAGTCAGGGCTGTAGCCACGATTGTAGAAATAATGAGGCCATGTGTCGCAGCCCTGCTAGGGTGGTGCGGGGGCAAATATGGACCATTTTGAAATCACTCTTTCTCTCTTAGTTTAATTTCTTATTGCATTGAAATCACCTTCACTGTCACACTGCTTACCTGATGCACTGTTGCCTACTGCCAATTTTATGATCCCATTTTATGGGAAAAGCTGGACTGAAAGACATATATATAATAACATATATATAGACACACACATATGTATATATATACAGTATGTATAATATCCCCTTTAAAATAAGAAAGAAAATAATTCTTGTTTGAAAAAAATATAGAGGCATTTCTCAGGGATAAATTAGGTATCACTCAAACATTATGATAATAATCACTGGACCCTCATTTCCTGTCCGCAAAGATTCTGACACATGACAGTGCAGCATTAAAAATGAATCAGATTATTTTGCTATTAAAAAATCTTTAGCAGCACAGTGACCAAAAAGAGATACATACATACCTACATAAATACATACATGCCCTGATGCACTCTTTCATCACACTGAACCTTGTGTAAAACCTGGCACGGGACATTTTTGGAGTAGGCGATAACAGACAGCTTTACTGCAGTAAGAATTTTTTATTCAAAACTACCACTGTGCATTGTGACTAAATTATTATGTAAAAGCCTAATTCCTACCATGCATGTTTTTTTCACTGAAAATGTCAGAGCAGAAAATCCTAATAAACTCACAAAAGTGCACAAAAGTATGAACATGCCATCCTTTGATAACACACAGGTTGATTGTTTGTCAGTTCGGATCTTGAACGCAGCTGCTGCTTCTGTTCCTGTAGTGTAAATCCAAGTTACTTGTTTTGAGTGTGCAGGTCGGGTGAAATACAGCCCCCTCACCCATGGAGTGAATGACAGGACTGTACTGTACGTGCACAACTGGTTACATATGTCACATAATGTCACAAGTTGCACATGCAGCTGTCTAGCTGTGCTGAAGAGATGTGCCAACCTTTGTTCAAAACATGCCAAACAACTAAGTAGATTTAGCAATTTGTGACTTTAACATTTAAGGAAATTTATACAGGCTGCTAAAGATTTTAAAATATGCTTGTAGTGTTTTTTCTTTTTACCCTTTCCTCTCTTTATATTCACAAAGTAAAGTAGATTTCTCCTCCATTGAGCAGTCAATTACGAGAGAATTTCAGTACATTACAGCAGATTTCACTGTACCTCCATGGCTCATTACAGCAGGCAGGTTGGGAAGCAAGAGTTAAGATACATCCACCTATTTAATTCCAAAGGTTTAACAAAGGTTTGTTAATCCGAAAACACTGGCATCTGCCCCTCCACCCCGGTCTGTTAGTCCAATTAACTGCACAGCAAGCCGTATTATTTATCCAACATTTGCATGTAAAATTCTCCAAAAGGCATCAACACCACAAACATGGCCGAGAGGTGAAGATCAGCCCTGGAATTAGCTGAGGTGCAGCCCAGCAGACAGCTCGTGGCTAGCTGCCAGTCAATGTGGCCACATCCTTAATTGTGAATATTTTAAGCCTTAATATAAATTGAACGTTGGAGTTATATAAAAATTAGCACTCTGTTTGGGTAAACATGAACATTTTTAGTTAAAAAGTATCCTCTAATCACATTATTAGTTTGGGTTTATATGAAGGTGATAGAGGTAGGACCTTGCAAAGTGCCCCTGGTTTAAATCTAAAACTGCAGGCTTGAGCAGTCACGTTGTGATGTCACAATTTGAACTGAAAATTCCATATAATAAACCAGAAAACAAGAAGCCTTGTTCTTTGCTGAATTGTACCCTTTATAAAGGCTTTAGTCACTGTAATGCTCTGTCTGCTTTTATGTCTTTTCACTGCCCCTTCATTCTTTCTCTGATGCCTGCTCTGCCTTCCTTATCGTCCGCCCTCTCACTCCCTACCACTGTCACTTTTTTCACACTTCACTCTCACTCCATCCTTCTCTCTCCTCTTCATCCCTTCATCCCTCTTGCTGGGATATGGTTGCCACGGCAACATAGGCCCACTCTGCTGGAGTGATGCTGAGGCTAAATGGCTGGAACTCCTTCAAAAGTGTCCATGTGGTATACTAACATTAGTGCTGCAATGTGCTGGCATGTCCCTACACCATGCTGAGAGGTCTACTATAGCGACTATAGCAGTGCCATCTTTTTCTCATGAAGTGACATGGTGTTGATAAGCAAATATACACTGTAAAACATCACAGCCCTATTTGCCAGTGACTTTTGGGAAAGTCACTGTCATTACAGCAAAAGGAGGACAAACCAAACACTAAGACATTCTGAACATTCATTTTAAAAGATTCAACTTTTCAGCAACTTCTAAACTGATATTATCACTTGTAATGTAAAAAGTTGCATTTGAAACAAATGCAATATTGACTAGTGTGACTAGTATCTTGACTAGTGGTCTAGCAAACTCAATGCCATATGTACTAATACACAGAATTGATACCGAATGAAATGGGAAAAGAATCTCTGTCATGTAAATGCTCCTGAGATTACTTAGTTCATTTAGTTCAGACCATACAGCTCCACAGCCCTCTCAACCCTAATTTCCTATACCACACCCTAAAATAACGAAGCCCCTCACTATGTATTTTCATCATTTTCATTTCTTGTAGTGCTATTTTCAGTTTATTTACTTTGTTTATAATTCTGATCAAAATGCATATATATATATATATATATATATATATATATACTGTATATATAATTTGACTGTTACAGACAATGAGTACAGATGACTTGATACACACACAGACACATACTTACACAAATCACATTTTACATCATCTGTCAGTCAACATCATTAGCAGCACTGTGTTTTCTGCCGATGTCATTTTGATGAACTTTGAGTAAGTGATGGTATCCCTTCACCACCATCATTACTGCAGCTGCTCATGGCAAATATTTCTTTAGCAAAATTATTGCATGAGTCTTACACTGTAGAGAAAAACACTAATCTGTCCATGTGTTTGGTCCATGATGTGAAATGACAAAATAATGTGGAGTGCTCAGCAGGTTTCCCATGCACTTAATCCTGAGATCCTTCCGGTGCTTTTGAAGCTGAAAATGTTCTTCAGGCACTCTGAAGCCCCCAAAGAGGAAGTAAAAGTAAAGTGAGTAGCATTTTAAAAGACTATTTAAAGCAATGTGAACGGTGTCTCTGTCACTTGTTTCTGCTCTATGTAACTCCAGTGAGAGGGTAGGATCACAGCGTTACATACAAGTTTACTGCAACATACACGTTTTCAACACATCACATGGTTATGATGTCATAAGTTCCATTTGTAGTTAGCACCTACATTACGTCACATACAATGTGTAACGTCACATTACATCTGACAAGCTGTAACAGAAATCTGGGTTTTGTATTCACCACAGTGGTGTTGTACTCGGAAACAAACAAACAAAATGCAAACTTCTACATGATGCTGCTTTAATCAGGTATATTCAAACAGATCTCTCATAGGGCAGAGATATCTGGTATGCTACATAGATAGCACGTATACTATAGATTATTCCCTCACAAAAACAAATGAGCAGTAAAATGCCACAGTTTCATGAGGAGCTGCCCACGGATGGGACTCGTGCTGTGTAACCACTCAGACTCTATTTTGATCACTAATTGAGATCCCGAAATGACCAAAGACACCTGACAAATACATCAGGCTGAATTTTGGGAAATTGTTTCTGAAAAATGCTCAGTACATGCAGAATATTTGATTCTGAAGGAATGATAAAATCCATGGAGTTTTGAGTTTAGGGTTTTTGAATGTGTCAATCAGTGTAAACATCAAGTTGATTCAATAAACAGCTTAAATAAGATACTATTACTGTTTGTTTATTACTTTCAAGCCGTATTGAATAAGAAATGAGGGGCTCTTGTTGGATCTAACAACATCTGAAACCCCCTTTTCCTACAGTGGAGTCAGAGGACTGTGCCCTACAATTAATATGTTCTAAAAGCAATAACCAGACAGCCATTGGCCGGGGTTTAAACTTCTCCCCTACATAAGCTCTCGGTTATCATTCTTCACACAACTACTCACTGTACAACTGAGTGCAACACACACATGAATGTATGCGCTGTTATACCCAATTGTACAGTTCCCTGCATTGAGACTACAAAGACAGAGTTCTTGGAAAGAGATCAGGGGAGCAGGATTCAGCCGGGAGGCCATGATGGCTGGCTTTTAAAAAGCTCCAGCTTTAAGTGTGGCCAATCAGAACAGGTGGAAACACCTCGGATGACACTGTATAAACTAATTTGTTTCGGGCATACTGAGGCTTTCTAGCACCATTATGTTACAATTTGACCCTAAAATAACAGCTTCAGAATCATGTTAGTGACCTGTAACAGAGTAAATGTTGTCTCTGTCTCAACCACTCTGCCCCCATCACTTGTGTCTGCACTGTGTAACTTCAGTGAGAGGGCAGCATCACAGTGTAACACTTTACGACAGCACATCACTCACAGCATCAGCTGTCAGTGATTTTGGTGAAACTGGATCATATTTTATGGAGGAAATGTTTTCTGGGTTTCCCTCTGATGTCCTCTAGCTGCTCTGCCTCAATTTACAGAGTTTCCTAAAAGAAACCTATAGCTGCTGTGTAGTTTGCAAGTTAGCTCTGCTAGCTGAATCTGCATAGAGCAGGGCTGGAAAGCACATGTGTTTACACTGCTATCACTGCAGCTTTGAACTGCCAGGAGGTTTTCAGGTGCGCGGCTGGAATGGGAACCAGAAACAGAACCGTTCGAGTGGGCAACAAGCAGTCTCTACTGTCATCATGACAGTGGTCAGAGACCAGAGACCAGAGTCTCAGACTGCCTTTTTTGTTGTTGTTGTTGGCGACAGCTTCGCTAAAGAGCAACACGAGAAAATAAGGGCTGAACTTGATGCTGGCTGCTTGTTGGTGAGTAACATAAGTGTTGTTGACCTTGCTTGATGTTTGGCTGTTAGCAGTGTTGTCAACTCGCTAGTTTTTGATCATAAGCTTAGTCGGCCCTTTTCAACAGAGCTTTAGCTTTAGCATGTTACAGCCAGGTGTTACTGTCTCTGGTTCAGGCTACATTAGCCTGGCGTGCTGTTATGTTCTTAATTGTGTGCAAACTTGCATGACCTGAGCACTTTTTTGCCATGCGACCATGCATATTTACTTCAAGACTGACGTTTTCGAGACATAACATTGTTGTGACATGCTATGTAACGATCCATTATATGTGACAAGCTGTTACAGAAATCTGGGATTTGCATTTGCAACGATTGTACTGCACTCAGAAACAGTGGGGGGCGCCAGATCACACAAAATACAAATTACTGTTACTGTAGGTTTTTTTACCAAGCAGTTCTGTTTTCCGAGAACATGTAACCAACGATGGATGGACATCTCATACCCACTCGCCCAACCACCACCACCTGTCCATTGGGGCAATAAGTAAAATCCCCACTGCTCTTCCTACCACACAACTCTGGTCAACCACACATACTCACATACTTCATTTTGGGATAGACTTCTGGATTTCTCTTTAAAAGATTTGGTACAAGGTAGCAATAGCCTCTGTCAAACATAAAAGCCAGTAAAAGTTTATTTTTCTCTCTCATTCTAACTTGACACACACACACACACACACACACACACACACACAAATGTTCAGACACAGACACAGAGAACACACACTCTGCGTGGGTGTGTTTCTGTTCCTTGTTTGTCCAGTAGGTGGGAGTAGCACTCTGTGTGTGAGCCTGGCTCCAGCCTCACTCATGCAAACACACAGCTCAGTATTCAGGCTGACTGACCCTCCAACCGTCCAGCAGCTGAGAGGCACACACACTTTCACCTTATCGTCCCCTCATACTTCAACATTCATCTTTTTAAATCTGCTTCACCAAACCACAACATGCAACATTTTAAGGAATTGTGTCCCTGTGTTTTTTGTTTATCATCCTTTTCAGTGGCAGTTTGCACTGTGTGCTATTGTGCTAGTTGGCCCATAGCATAGGTCTCCATGGTAATAATCACAGTATGTGTGCTTGTTGCTGTTGACGCTAAACATAACTCTCCACGGGAGGCTGACTGTTTCAGCCTAATGAACAGGACGTACCGGCTGTCAGGCTCAATCCAGTCTACATTCTCTAACAGTAACATTTGGAGGAAGTGTTGCTGTCCACTGGGAGGTTTGAAATAATGTTCATTTTACGCATAATATACACATTTTCTCCCAAAGGAAACCAGTGAATGTATCGGACATTACGAGCTTTACCTCGTCAAAAATACTGTAATCTGCTGGATCTACTGGCTGCAGACCTCCACTGTGTGCTGCAGTTGTGCAACAGACTGTGTGTGTGAATGGCTGTCTCCTGGAGTCGAGCCCGCACGGCTATTAAATGCAAAAACTGCTGGTTTTGTTTTTGAACAAAACCAGGATTTCTCTTTCTTTCTCCTCCTGTACCTAAATCACACTCCTCCCAGTCTCCTTCCCCCCTTTTTTTCTCTGCAGAATAATCCCAGGTCCTCTGAGTGACAGTCGCAGTTTCCTATTAAATCTCTGAAATCCTCTCAGCTGTCATTAAAATTCTTACCATCCTTTGGAGAGGCAGAGGGAAGAGAGTGGGGGTAAGGGGTGGGGGGAAAGGGAGAAGTGGGACGAAGGGGACAAACATGAAAGAGAAAGCAGTGGTACAGATTTGCCTTTGATTCTCATCAATAAGAAGCTGATGTAATAAGATTTAAAACTGTGCTGCTAATGAGGCTGGGAGACAAAGGCTCCGAGATAGACAGGAATGTGCAAAATGAGCGCTACGACTAATATTATTTCAGATTCTTAATCTCATCTGGAAAATTATATGTCTGTACCTGTGTTTCAAGCTGATTCTTATCCTCGCTTCAGCTCTCACCGCATTTTATACCCTTTCCATATTTCCATTTCTGGTTTTGTCTCTTCCCACTACCAGTCTGAATGTCTTTGTCTTATTAGTTGACAAAGGCTGCAAAGATATTATTAATCCAGTATAGAATCTACGCCGGGATGCTGCCTAAAGCCGATCAGCCTCGGTAATTTCTGCTGCAGGCTTCACTGTAGAGAGGTACAAGAACTAAAACACTTACAAAAGCCTGAAATCACAACGCTTATTACAAAAGGCAAATATAAAACTAATGAAGCCTTCATTCTTTCATTCATATTTGGTTTATTTAGCTCATTTCAGTGTATGATTTCTAAAACAACTGTACAAAATAAATCATACACCTTTACTTGCTTGTTGGAAAATTGTTTTAGAACACAATATTCACATACTACGTAAGTAATTTTCAATACATTTTGAGGTAATTACTGTGGTAATAGGAGGTAATTTCAAAGACATTCCAAATGTGTTGCTCGGTAATTACCACCTACTTGCCTGTGAAATGAAGTCTTATCAAACGGAGTAATATGTTCTCATTTTTTTGTGTGAAGCTGCCCCTTTATGTACAATTGAGTCTGTGAATTGTGTTCTGATTTATACCTGTAATAGTGAGGAAATTAAAGCATGTCTGATGATTTCATTGTTTCTTAAACTCCAAGTCTGGTGGTAGAAACAAAATTGCATGACCTTGCGAAAAGGAATCAAACATCACGCCGCAGTTTTAACAGGATGGATGAAATGACACTGAAAAGATTTTACGTTATATCAGAATATAGGAGACGACAATTTGCAGACGCTGAACTAAACTCTGGATGATTAGACAAAGATGCAAAACTCACATAACTCAATTAACAACCATGCAACCACACGCCAACAAAGCCATCATTTCTTTTTATGGACCCCGCAATCAGCGTGAACTGTATTCAATTAGCGTCTCTGCAAGCATCCCTCCTCTAGTGAATTAAATGACACAAATCCATATTCAATGTTTTGTAATGATTTAATGACGAGGGCCGCATGGCGTCTTGTGTTACAATTGACCCACTCAATTAGTCCCACATCCAGCCCCCCAAATCTCCACATCAAAAGATGCAGACGGGGGTGTTGGCAGTAAAAATAAAAACAAGCAAGCATCACATCCCCATTCTGATAAGTCTCTCTCATATTAACCGCATCTAAATGAAAAATCAGACGAGTGATTTGTGAGTAATTTTGTAGCAGGCTCAGCTGTCAGTTAGGATAGGCAGCGCACAGTGGAACCGCTGAATGATTAAATGGAGTTGTGGCTGCCTAGGCAGCTTGCCTCACACTCCTGCACCCAGCTCCTCTCTTAAAACCCTCTTTCCCTTTACCCTTGCTTCCCCATACTTCACCGTGGTGTAGTTTTTGTCCCCATTTATATCCCTCTTCCGGCTCATTACCCTGTCGGTTTTTGTTCCCCTCACCTGTTCCTGCCATTTGCCGGCATCATGAGGCGGCGCCCCGGCCGCTTGGTGTCGTGAGGGGGAGCTAATAATCCATAATTTACAATAACACTCGTTAATAATTAAGGGAATTGGAGCGTTCTGAGAACTCCAATGCAATTACCCCCAAAGCCAACGCTGCGGCTGCGAGGGCTCACACTGCGGTTTAGCTGCTTTATTACAAAGCAGCAGCTTCAAGCGGCAGAGGAGAGCGAAGGAGAAGCCAGCGTAAAGTGGCCTGAGATTGACCTGCAGGGCGTACGGCAGACGGAGCACCGGGGCAAGATGAGCTGTGGGATTACCGTTCGAGCACTGTGAGTGCGCGGTTTATCTATGCACAGCCCCCGCTATCTGTCTCCATGGCTCACAGAGGAGGTGATAAAGACGAACCACATGCTAGTTGTGGCTTCATGTGACAAGCAGATTGTTGGTATCCTGGATCTGTTGAAGCATTTAACCCAGGGCGCTGCTCTGACATTCAAAATAAAATCTGACAGGCACAGTTGAAGGGGTCCTTGAGCAAAATTTGATAGGCAGACAGAGGAGGGAGGTCCTCTTTTAACACAAGCTTGACAGAAACATAAAGGGCACCTAAAAGGGGAAAATCATACCTATCAGGGGCCTTGTGCTGGCTTTAAAACACATAGTGAAAGTGGAGCTGGATCACTACCCAGTGTGGAGCAATCAGTGAAGCCATATTGGACTAATTAAGTCTCTTAACGAGCTCTGCTAACAAGGGTCCAGTGACAGAGCTCTCTACCACACAAGAGCGACAGGAATCCAAGCACTCTCAGCGGAACGTCACCTCCACTTTCCTCTCCCCAGTTTGCGAGAATGACACTTTGGAAGCAGCTCAAGGCTGTTGAGTGGCCTGTCGTTCTCTGAATCACTGGGTCAGGGGTCAAGCATGCCTCTCGTGGCCCAACTTCTTATACCTCACCATAACCCCCGGTCACCTCCTCAGCCCGCCTTCTCTACTTACAAAGAGTGAATTGAGGCTGATTTGGCAGTCCTCCAGGTCAAAAGGTTTGACTTGAATTTCGAGCCAAATTCGCTACGCTTAATTACCTTGTTTTTTTTCCTGTAATCACATTTCACACACACCTCCCCCCTGTCTCCAGCTCTGCAGCATGCTGTGTACCCTCTCACATTTCTGTCGGCTTTTTTCTCACCCGCAGGCTTCTGAGAATACAACTCAGGATAGACCATAACTAAGAGAAGGTTATTACCGTCCGCATAATTAGGACAGGATGTACCATTTATGTGTGGCCAGTGACATTTAATACATATAAATCAGGTGGCCCAAGTTTCAAAAGCCTTGTAATTTCTGTGTACGAGCTGCATCGCATCACTCAGCTGTATCAGCACTGCAGAATAAATTGCTTACATAAGGCCGAAGTGCCTCACTCGTACTTAGAAAGGAAGGTTCAAAATTAACATTGTTTCCGTGCCTCGGTCCCATCCGGATGGCTCAGGATGCAGCGTCATTTGAATGCAAACCCTGGAGATGGAAAGAAGGGGAAAGGAGGGTGGGGGGCGGAAAGGGAACATTAGAGGAAGGAGAAAAGAGGCGAGCGGGAAAGGGAGGGAAACAAATGTGAGAGCTGTCGTGCATGAAATTAAAAGATACCTCCAAAATACTCCCGCCTGTGATGCTTTATGGCAGGCCCTCCTGGAAGTCTCTCTGTCTCTCTTTCTGTTTGTCTGCAGGGAAGGCAGATGTGAGACGGTGTAACCTTTAAGGAACGTCCAAATCGATAAAGCTCTCCAGTTCCCCAGCACTCAGCACTGCTGTTGCCTCAAGCTAAAGGCTCAGGCTGGGGAACCAGGGATATGGGATATTTGCTCTGCCACTCGTTTTGCTTTGAACTCCTTGGTATTGTTGGGGAAAACCTTTGCGAGAACTTCTGTCGCAATCCCGGTGTCCATGTTTTTGGTTTGTAGTGAAGGTAGACTGCCTGTAGCCAAAGTAGATATACAATCCAGCTCAATGCTTTAACTTTAACCACAGGGTCACATAAACACCTCCTGAGGAGGTGGCTTTGCCTCGTGGAGTCTGACCCATACTAGATTTTTGCGCAGTGGATGGCATATAATGAAATATAATGATATTTGCAGCATGAGACAAGATATTCAGCAAATCAGCACTGCTACATGCATGTTGAGGACAAAATAGAGCTGGGGTGTTTTTGTCTTTACTAGCTAGCACACAGGAATGGCATGCAGCAAATGAGGGACATGAAAGGAGGATGACATACAGCAAAGGTTCCCTGCCTGACTCAGACCAGGGACTATGCAATTACATGGTCAGTGTCTTACACCCTTTGGCCACCAGGATGTCTACATCTTTAAACACACAGTCATGTGTATATGAATGTAGTGTCAGTGTTCCAGGGAAGTAAGAGTCATGTTGAATGAGATTGCTGAACCAGAAAATGTCAAATAATTTATTTATTATATAATTTATTACCACATATACATAGTTGTGTATTCATATTGTGTTCATATTGTAAATATTATGTATATATGAGTCAATTCTATTTCTTATCTTATTAAATTGTTTATTTTTTTTACTTTTTATTATTGTGTATTGTAATTACTGTCCTTTGGCTGCTGTGACAAAGAAATTTCCCCATTTGCGGGAAAAATAAAGGAATTCTGATTCTGATAAAAACATGTGGACATACAGACAAAAACCTAAAATAATTGTGAAAAGCACAACATTTTGAGCATGTGATATACCATAGTGTAAAATAAACAATCAAATTGGATTTTGTCATTCCTATTGTTGTTCGTTGTCTTACATTTGAAGATCTTTCTTTTCACTTTTCAAAGTGAACAAAAAATTGTGGTTTGGATTAAAATCACAGTTAGCTCTGAATATTCAGTTACAAATGTACCTATGTTATCCAAGTAATTTACGTTACGTTATGTACGTGATGTAACTTCACTACATTAGTAACTTAAAAGAACTCAGTGTTGTCTTCTGGTTTCACACTGGACATGAACAGCGGTCTCCTGAATGAAAGTCCTGTGCTTGCTTAACCCGACCGTCCATCCCCAACCTCCTTCTTAAGCCTGATTTATGCTTCTGCGTCAAGGCGACGGCGTAGCTACGTCGTCGACGCAGACCCCTACGTGGACCCTGCGCCGTAGCCTGACGTGCGCCTCCAAAAAATCCTGACTACGCGTCACGTCGACGCGTCGAGACTCGAACGGCAAGGACTGTGATTGGTCCGCTCAGAACATCATTTCCGGCAGTTGCTTTTCCGGTCAACAGTATAACAACACCGCCATTTTTAAAGTTTTTGTAGTACGAGCGGCACGGAAAAAATGGACCAGGCAGATGAAAGAATTATCGAGGAGGTCAGAAAGTATGACCATCTTTACAACTCGTCTTCGAGACACAGCCACACCCCCCTAGCGGCTTGGCGGTGAATTGCAGAACAACGCGTTCCCTCGACGCAGAACTTCGAATGCTCAATGACGGCATAGGGTCGACGACGTAGCTACGACGACGTAGCTACGCCGTCGCCGCTACGCAGAAGCATAAACTAGGATTTATACTGACTTTTCACTCTTTATACCACTTCTCCTCACTTCCTCCTTTGCATCTGTAATAATTACTACAGCCACCAGAGGTCACTGCCTGACAACAGAAGGAGATATGGGTTGTAATAAGCTACACCGTGCTGGGTTGTTTTATTTCCTGTTTGTACTCATCATGGATGTAATGTAAAGAAAATGGGCACTGGGTTACGAGAATAAAATAATGAGAAAATTTGGATAAGGATGCAAGAAATTTTAACAAGACATGTATTGAGCAGAACACATTACAGTGAATAAACGTAACTTTATTGATTTGGATATATGGCCTACCTGGGAACACAACTGCGCCTCAATTCAGCCTTCACCGGGTAAGGATGTGAACACAGTCTGTTTTTCAGCATTTGGGCTTTATTACCCCCCTGCAGAGGATAGAAACAGACATAAAACAAGCATGTTGTCTCAGCCTCTCTGAGGAGGGAATTGGTATTCATCGACACAGACCTTTGATTACTGTCAAGGGAGGGCACTATTCAGTAAGACTGGGGAGGATAAGAGGGACAGATGCCCTAAAGGGACACGTAGTGAGGGCTTAGGAAACATGAAAATCGCAAACACCTTTCAAAAGCCGCATGTAGCTCCATGACACCAACTTATTCAAGCTAAAATCCAAATATCCCTCGTCAATGAGCAAAGAAGAGAGAAAAAAATCAATGTTTCATGAGTAATTCACGTCTGACTGATAGTGGGTTTGCCACATCACAGTGCTCAGGGCTTAACTAGTTCAAACAGCTTCTACTGGTTCCATCTATCTGAAAAGGCACATTCATGTTCAGCTTGTCAGCACTGATATCGTGTAGCCTTCAGGTGAAATTCTGTCTGGAACAAAATAAATGAATGATTCGTCAGAGTCAAATCCCCTTTTTGACACTAAGGCCCAAGCTTCAGTGACATAACAAATATTACATTTGTCTTGCACTATCACATCTTTTTAGGGATCGGATCAGATTGCAGGAGGTTACATGGGTCTTACATGCACCAACTCTGCACATTTGGGATGTAATAATTCAAATATGGCCTGTTCAGTGTGCATAAAAATCTTTGTTGGGTTCCAGTCAGCACAATGAAAAAAACATCTGAGTAATTTCTGTCACCTCGGCAGATCAGTCCCACTTTGGAACAACTTTTTTCTGAATGTGAATTTAAATTGTAATTCCTAATTACCAACAAATACTACACCTACATAATAAAGAATCAATCGAATTTTAGACTGGTGAGATTTAAAGGTTTTTCATCAATTTCACACAGCTGTCAGAGGTCCAACAACACTGTATTCGAAATGTATTGCCCCAAACCCATCAGTGGTCCTGAATATCAGCTGTCTAAAAGTCGCTCAAGTGAGCTCTACTGAGAGCAGCTGTTTCTGTGACTGCACCTTTAATGCTAATGAACTCCGTCTGTCAGCGCCTGCCTTGCCTGCTACACGCCCCTCTCAGGGAGAGGATGCCGCTTATGCTAGCGGTAGCATGTGCTAATGTTTACGGTGGATGTATCGCTATGGCTCGCTGAGATGCTGTCGTTCAACCACACCAGTTTGACCCAGAATCGGACCCAGAAGGAGAGGCTCAGAAAATACAGACTCTGCGACTGCAGCAGGACTCCCCAACACAACCACCCGGCTCCCATCCCCCACTGACCTGCAACAGGTAACATCTAAAAACAGCTAGCGAAAGCTGTGTTTGTCTCCAACAGTCTCCAAACTCTTGGACACTGTCCGCATAGTCTCTGTCTCCAGTCTGCATGTTTCCAGATGTTTTACTGTGACAACCAAGCTCCCTCGTAATATTATTAACATCAAACTTGCTTCAAACACCGTTGCATAGCAGACCGAAGCGGAGCTAACTAGTTAGCCAGTTTCAAGCTGACTTCACCAAACTGTAGGCAACTGTAAATACTATCAAAATGTGGCGACACTTACCTGTGGCTCGGGTGCAGTTGCTGGGTCCCGTATGGTTGGGACTGAGGGTCAGTGTCGAGGCAAAGCCAGCTTTGTACTGACCCTCGTTACTGAAGCAGTCCGATGTGAAGTGGTTAGCACACACAAACAGACTTACAGGAACCGTAGCCGGCACGTTGTTGTTAAAAATGAAACGCAACCACTGTCTCTTCTGTTCTTCTGTAGCTGGGACAGAATATAGGCACTTACGTTGATTTTTACAACCAACAACAGAGCAATATGCGTGTCTAGCTCTGAGCGACGACATTGTGAAACACTGCTATCTTACCGCTGGACACACCGAACTTCACCTCGGGGATGAACGCCCCCCTCTCGGATATCTCCGGGGAGAGGGGGGAGTGTTTTCGCGCAGAGGAGGCCGGCCTATGAAAATCACTCCTGTCATTACGTAACGACAGGAGCTGAATCTTATTATGGCTTATAAAAAAACTCCTGATCTGGTCTCCTGAGCAAATTACAAAATTACCAATTGTTTTTTTTTTCATTTTAAATGTACTACAAGAAACTTAAACCTAGTTATGAAAACATTTTAATTTAAAACTGATGTCACTATATGACCTACATAAGCAAACAAGACCACCAGTGAGAAGAATGGCTATTTCTTTATAGTTATTGTAGTTACTCTCAATGCCTGTTGCTTGGTCGGATTCCGAAAAGGAGTACCCAGTCTAAAGAAAGAAGCTACTCTTTAGTCTGGTGATACAACAGCAGATACTTCTCTATTGCCAGATGGCAGCAGAATAACTGGTTTATAATGGAACATTTATGTTGACCTTGCTACAAAACTTCATCCTGTTGTTGGCTTGTTATTATGAAGAAATAACAGGTTTACAACTTCAGCTTTAGTTCAACAAAACCACTATTACCGTGCGACCAAATCTGCTAGCTGTAGGATTACATGTGACATAGGTGTATGAATGGTAACATTACTAAAACAAAGTTTACTTTCGTTTCACTATCCTCATATTACAGTCATTATTCTTACATTGCACAAATAGATACATTACCTCAAAAAGGAAAAACAGGATTAGAAATAAACTGTATCTTTCTTTCACTTGCTTCCAAAACACTCGAGCCAGATCAAGATCTTTATGACAGGAGGCAGGGCACTCACACTAATTTTAATAAGCTAAGTCAGGCTATCACAAAGGTAGAAGGTTTTTGGCATTGATATACAATGTCTCTTTGGCACTGGCTCCTTGTCTGGTAAAAAAAAAAAAAAAAAAGTTTCATGTATTACATCCTTAAATTCTGAAGTTTTAGCTTATTGCATTTCCACCTTTGTTGCTGATATCTGAAAAACTGTGGTCATTTTAACTGTATGAGAGATTATCATATATATCCTCAAAGAGTTAAAGGGATATTCCAGTATTTTTAAACCATGGCCCTATATTTACATGTTTAGTGTGTAAATCATCCGTAGTTGTGTCACGGCTGCCAGCTCGGGCATTCCACTGGAACGATTCCAAAAATTGTGGTACGAATCATTTACACACCAAAACATGTAAAGAAAGGGCCAGAGTTTAAAAATACTAGGAGCATCTGGAGGTACAGGAGAACAAAGCTTGTACATTCACTCTGCATACTGCCAACATGAAGTAGACATGCAATGTGTCACCTTCACAAACATGGAGGGATGTTGACCACAATAACATATACCACGGATTACATGGAGCCATGCAGAATCATCTATCCATCTCTCTGCTTTCTATAACTGTTTATTATTTGCAGTTACGGGGGGCTCAAACAGGGTGAATCTTACACGTTTATACAAAAACATACCGTTTTTTTTTCACTGCAGGATTGAAGCGAGCCCCATTCCTAACACCTGAGATGCTGTATATGCTTGCTAGCTGTCCATATTAAATTCTAGTGCCCATATGGTCACTTGTGGGAAATCTTCTCTGCAGAGGAAGAGACTAATTAAAATTTAAAAAGGCATCCAAAGGACTCAAGGCCACCCCCCCACAGGCATCGTGCCTTGCAAGTACCCCCCAACCCCACGAGTGCCTGTCCCAGCGGCCCCCACTTGCAAGTTGTATATCCATGATATGCTTATGCATAATAATATTGCTTCTATCTGATATTTTACATTAGGTCACTATTAGTTTAGAGTAACTAAAAAAAAAAACAGGCTGTAGCTCAGTGGGTAGAGCAGGTGACCAGCAGCCAGAAGGTTGCTGGTTCGAACCCCGGCTCCCCTGGGCGGAACTGAGCTATGTGCCGAAGCATCCTTGAGCAAGATGCTGAACCCCTAAACTGCTCCTGATGTGCAGTTGGCACCTTGCAAGCTGCAAAGCAGCCTCTGCCATCAGAGGGCCCTGGATGAACTGGCGACTCATCCAGGGGTGTACCCTGGCCTTCGCCCGGTGAGAGCTGGATTTGGCCCCAGTAGCCCCGGCAACACCCCGCGACCCCAATAGGGACATAGCGAAAAGAAGATGAGAGAGAACTCAAAAAACAATCAACAATGGATATTTCTCATAGTAGTTTATCTGAAGACAAATGCATAGCCAACCAACCGGCACACCCACCACCCCTAACCCACTCCTCGCTAACATAATATTCGTTTACTGTGGACAGCAAGCAGTCTTAATCTCACATTCTGTCATGAATTGTGATTGAGAAAACATAACCTTTCTGCCATCAAACTTGACCTGAGGGGTTGTTTTGTTCATTTAATTATATATTTCATTTTATTTCTTGAATTCTGATCTATTGAACAAAGTGGTGGTCTTGCAGAGTTCAAAAGGTATTCAAATTATAATGGACTTCCATAAAACCAAACAGTTAGCCTTTGCTGCCAGTTGAAATTGTATATTTTTAAATAGCAGCTGGCAGCTACAAAGCCCTCATCTGTTCTCACTTTGGGCTATTGGACCATATTTTCCTGTTTCTCCTGCTCCAAGCTGATAGAAAGGGTCAAACAATCAGTAAAAACTGCTAAAGTTTGGACAGATGAAGCTACAGCTACATCAGCCCAGTGGGACTGTTTTGAGGGCACAGTCTGGCAAATGTTCAGAGATGCTGCCACTCAGGATAACAACATCACTCTTGAGGAATATACATCTTGAGTGACATCACCTGATGAAGAGCTTTGAGCAGCTTGTTCTCCAGCAGATTAAAGACAACATCCCTGCCAGCGGGGACCCTTCCCAGTATGTTTTCAGAACCAACAGATCCACAGATGATGCCGTATCTACTGCCCTTCACTCAGTCTTCAATCACCTTGAGAATAATAATAGACGTCAGAATCGTGTCTGTTGATTTCAGCTCAGCATTCAATACAATCTCACCCATGAAACTGATTGATCATGCTTTTGTACCACACTCTGCAATTAAATATTGGACTTTTGCTAACATTTAATTAAACTTAACACAAAGCACAGCTGAGGCTGATGGTAATGTTGTTAGTTTTACAGGTATTTGATCATGAATCCAAGTACTAAGCAAAGTTTTGACCTGATTACTTATGAAAAGGTTAAGGGATCACCAACCAGGGACAATAAATTCTGTCTTTACCCCCTCTAAAAAACTACTTTTAATTACCTTTTAAACAAACAGCAGACAGACACAGTTTGAAACTAACTGGTAAACTTAGTGGGGCATTTTGCAATCACTCAATACATGATTCATCAAGAATGGTGTCTTGGTCAATAGCCTCAAGCTTCAAACCATGACACAGTGTTGATCAGTGTCAACTGTGATCAGCATTGCATATGAAGGGCTCTTCGGTCAAGTATGCAATAATACATACACAACATACGGTTAGATTGACTGTTATTTCAAATTTGGTTAGGTTTAGGAAAATATCATACTTTGGTTTAAAATAACCGCGTTCCATCTTGAAACTCACGTAATGTAAATGACATAATTTACATCAGTCACGTAATATCAGTTACATAATTTACAACTTAATTTACTGACATTACATCATTTAAAAACAAATCACTTATGACTCTTGGTCACAAATAGAACGTGAACTCGGGCCGTAGTAGTAAGTGAATTACATATCCAACCCCAACCCCAGATTCAGACTTTTCTCGCTCTGTATACTACTGCACTAGAGGGGCGCTGCAAGAAATGATGCTAGAAGGGTAACTACAGTGTCAAACTCAGAAGCATAGGGCAACTGACCAGGCTGCGGTGTTTGACACGTTGGGAGTGAACAGGCTGAATATGTCATTGTTGTGATTACAATTTTTTTCCACTGCACCTACTTGTCCAAGAAAAGCAGTTATTGCAGGTGTATGATATGTAAGTGTTGGCAGTGGACTGGCTGACCAACATTGCCATCTACAGAGCGTACTTTATTGTTTATTATTCAACTATTCATTTGTAAGATGGGGATTGTGCTATGTCTTCTTTGAACAGTTGCATAGCTTACATTTAATTAATAGCACATTTTTGATCAAAAGATCTACGATTCTACAGAAAAACACAAATGAACAAACAGAGACAGACACCTGAAAAAAACACGTCTGGGTCTGAGAAACAATCAAATCCAGCTAATACATCACAGCAAATAGTGAGAGGGGGATGTTTGTGAGTGGCTGTAGAAAATGGCTTTACTGGTGCAAGCTGATCTCTCTCAGAGCCCATGTGTCAGAGTGACAAGCTCCTGACTTCCATCTTTAGATGGAGTGGCTCCCAGTGGAAGTTCAGGGCAACAGGCGTTTGGCCGATCGATGGCTGGAGAGGGATATGAAGCATGGGCTCACCTCCGATGATTAATCTATCGTGGTGGGCGATATGAAGTATGCACACGCCACACCTGATGTATATGAGTGTGCAGGCTTGACGCCCAGGCAGAGAGATTGATTAAATGGCTCTTTTTCCTGTGTGTGTGTCTGTGATGCGTGCTGATACACGCACACAAACACAGCCTTGTCATTTTGACTGAAAGCTTCAGGCTGTTGGGCTGAAATCATGTCTCTCTAAAATGGAAAACATCCTTAACTCAGGGGACCTCTCCTTCCTCCTCCTCTCTCTCTTTGTTGCAGGAGAACAGCAGTATCTCCAGACGCCATGACGCCCACTGGGAGCTATTGTCTGGACAGGGATTTCATTTTCTTCTGTGGACATACTATGAGCCTCCCGTTGACTCTGCCCACAGAAACACGCACACAGACACTCTCACTTTTGAGGGCTTTATTTCTAAATCCTCCACACACTGCAGGGCCTCTAATGTGAGTGTGCATTATGGACAAAAGGTCCAGACCTTATTTATGGGACATCATCATGTTGTCACCCATGGAAAGCTGCTGTTAGGCTTGACATTTGATCAGTGGCAATTTGAGCTGGCACAAAATCATTATTGAGCACCATTCAGAAATTCTTATTTTTTTCTCTTCAATGTTGTAAAAGAAAAAGAAAAAAAAAGCATTAAAGCATTTAGAAAATAAAACTTAGTTGTTCAGTTGTGTTTTATTTCACAACCTGGGACTCAGAAACATGTTAAGGATTATTGTACATCAGTTGCATATCAGTGTTTTTTGTTCTCACCTAGCAAGAACAATTGTAGTACAACGCTGTCAACAGATATGAATGTCAATATTGGATGTTTCTAAAAAAAAGCCCAGAATATGTTCGATTGCAAAATATAGATTTTTTAATATTCTTACTCTCTACAATTTATCTATTATTCGTCTTCCTGACTATCCACACTCATACTAATTTTGCTATGTTCATCGGTCCTGTGCACGACATCACATGTCTGTCTTCCTGAAAGAGGGATTCCTCCTCTGTTGCTTCTCCTGAAGTGTCTTTCTTTTTTTTTTTTTTTGATAGTTTAACATCAAGGGGAAAAAGCTGCCAAGCCAGTGACTATTGTTTGAGTCTGTGATTCAACATTTGTAAGCGTGAAACCACTGGATATTTTTGAAAAGATGTTGTGACTCCAGCCATGTTTGTGGTGACCAAAACAGGTATTTTAAGCCAAAATGTGATGTTTTCCTAACTTGACCGAAGTGGGTTTTGTGCCTGTCAATTTTCAACATAAAAAAACATTCTTTTCTAACATTTATTCTGGTCATTGGGTTGCCTCCGCTAACTTGAATAGGGATAAACTGATTTGATCTTGCAGCTCTTCTAGCCTTTCTAAATGTTATCCGACCAAATAAATGAAATTCATAGTGAAGTGAGTACATTTGTGTGGGTTGTGACCCCCCAACAAATGTATCCATAATTGCTTCCTTCACAGTGTTAATGTGCAAAAGTATTTTTAGGCCCCTGTGCATCACATGAAGTTGTAATTACATGGTTTGGCCACTATGTCATATTGGCCTCAAAGCTTGGCCCTGTTCCTGGAGGCTTGGTCTAGCTACAGAAAGGACACACTACCTCCTGCATTGACAGTGAATGTGGGCAGTCAGCATGAATCACAGGTGCAGAAACATCCCATATGAATGGAATCTGTATAGATACTGGGCTAGATGAGGAAAGCTCATACACCATCAGTATATGTTTCTACTGTTGCAAAACTTCAGCTCGGTGAAACACACTCCAACTCCTGAACCAACTCTCATACCCCAAAAAAAGCACTGTCAAATGACTTTCTAATTATGTTGTCAGTGCTGTCAGCCCAGTATTTGGGAGATAAATATTAGAAGCTTTTCTACAGCTCAATTACACTATCACCCTGTCAATAAGGAACAATAGTACATTTGGTCTAATTAAAACAGAACAGAAAAAAAAGATTAAACATAAGAGCGGGTCATGGCTTAAACATCAAAGTTCTGCTTCAATCAAAACATTTGCCTGTCAAAAATCCCACATCCAATGTTTCACATCTCCTGTGAGCTGACTGATAAAAGCTGCTTCAACAGGGCCATGCCCACAGCAATATCAGGGTTTTTTTTTTTATTTGATCAGTGATATCATCTATTGATGAGCTCTCAGAACGTCTATTATCATTACTAAAGGTATGACCCAGCTGTTTAATTATTTAATTATGACGATCAAATCTCCATTAATCTACATATACCGATAAGCACTTACATTAAAACGGTGACAGGTTGCCATTCCAAACGTTCACTTTCATGTTTCGGACTGCCGAACCCGTACCTGAGACCCTAACCCTAACCATAACCCGGTCGGAATGGCGGACCTTCGGAATGGGGGTCGCCCCCCCATTAAAACCACTGTCAGGTGAAGTAAATAACATTTATCATAACCAAAACACTGCTGCAGACCGAGTTCACACACTCATGGCAACGCGATCCCGATAGCAGTGATCTCCTCTACAGGTCACACCAAAAATTACTTTGGAATGGCTTGAGGAGCGTGACAAAGAGCTCAAGGCATCCACCTGGCCTCAGTATTCGGCAGATGTCCTCATCTATGGGACATACCAGAACAACTCCAAGCCATAGAGGCCCAACTGTGGATCAGACTTGGCTCTGTTCCATCAAGCATGGAAACAGGTGTCCTGTGGTGTCATCTGGTTGTTCGTGACTGATCCTTTGGGTCCTGGGGGTTAAAAGGCGGGACCTCCTTGGATCGGACTTGTTCTGGCACTGCCCATGGACGCTTGATCAGATTGGGATCTGGGCAATTTGAAGTCCAGGTTGATGCTCTTTGTCACATTCCTTGAGCCATTCCTGAGCAGTTTTTGCAGCAAAGTAGGGCACATTGCACTGCTTGGGGGCCCATTGCCATCATGGAGTGTTGATACAGTGATTGGTTGAGTGATAGTGTGTGTCAAGTGTTAGATCCTGAGTATACCTCTGTCCAGGAGGTACTGGACCAGCTCTTCCTTATAAAGGGTTAGGTCCCTAAACCTACAAGGTGTTACTTTAACATGTAATTAAGTAGGGACTGCTTAAGCTGGTAGCAAGAAGACTCAGCTAGCTTCTCCCTGCTTACTGTACGTCCGAATGTTTACTCTGCTTCCACTGGCTTGGCACCTGACTTGAATAGCCCTTGAATCAGATACGGCCACCAGCCACAGCCATTAATGACAGCTCTCCTCTAAATGATCTGAGCACTTGGTATGGTGCTAGGATGAATTTTAAGGGCTTTTTGTAAACCCTAAGGTACTGTTTCAATTTGGTAGGCTGGAGTAACCTTTAAGAACCTTGGAGATATTTTGCACACTTGTCACCTACTTTTTACTTCCATCAAAGAGGCACAAAGTCAGTGTCCACAACTTTAACTACAGTTAAAGGTTTATTACAAAGTTTTCGCAATGGCAAAGCATACAGCTCAATCTTATCTCAATTACTATCAATCATTATCAAGAACACCTATTGATAAAGACCACCATTCACTATTTAACAAAGATTCATCTAAAAGAGCTGAGGCTGGTTAAAATTCTTAGATTAAAAATTATTCCTACTGATGAAGGCCAACCATAAAAGCCATCAAAACTTGCGAAAGGCTATTATAGTTATATGGCTATTAAATATTAAGTTATTAATACAGTGTAAGTTGATCACATTACAAGTTAACTCAGTATGCTTTAGGGCCCTAGAAACATATTTTCTTAATCCAGCTATATCTAACACTAATGGGGTACTACATGAACACAAAATGTTATTGTTGATTTTAACAGTTTAAGTTTTTTTCACAAGAGATTTCTATATTTGTGTTTGATGAATAAAAGACTGGTACACATTTGATACACATTGGATAAACATTGAGTCATCTTTTTCAGGAGAATTTATCAATATAGACTAGACTATAGATTATTCCATTTTTAAGTATTACATATGGGTTTCAACAAAAGTCTGAATAGATAATGGATAAAAACGGGAAAAAACTTGTCCATTCACCACATTTCAAGTGATGAAGCACTGTAATATACTAACATTACTGTACTAGCTAGCTAGAAGTTCCAACATGCTTCCCACTCCCACCTTGTGAAATGCAGCAGATTGGTCAGTGGCCTTCAGCTTCAGTCTATGACAGTCTATCTACCCCTCCAGTGTCTGTTTTGCATGTGAAGGACTCCATGGCCAAGTTAGCAATATGTCCAGTTAGACTTTCAAAATAAAGCTAGTTGACAAACAGTTCACACATTATAATATATTATGACATTTGGAATGTTATTTATGTTGTCAAACAGTTGTGGTTTGGTTAGGTTTAGGCACCAAAACTACTTGGTTAGGTTTAGGAAAAGATCATACTTTGGGTTAAAATAAGTACGTTCAGTCATGGAAAGTATGTTACATAAGTGACATCATTTACATATGTTAACCTGCTTTCATTACATAAATTAAAAACAAATCACTCTTGACTCTTGGTTGACAATCGGATGCAATCCTGTTGAAGTTTGTCGCTATTTGGAACAACTGAGAACTGCACAGGTTCATCCCAAATTCCTAGATATCATTGTTAAAAGTAAGATTTTACAAAAAGTAAAGGTGAAAGTAGAAAATTGTTCACCTCCTGGAACAGCCTGCATTCAAACACATGGTTTTGTTGCATTGCTGCTCTGTCTTATTAATAGTCTGCTGAAAGAGCATTTCACTGCAAAATATGAGACTGAATACTCTTTTTTAGTCTGTTCAGTTTAGCTTTAGTTCTGTTTAGTTGACCTCTTTTTGAACTTTTGAAAGCTGTACAACCAAAGCTAAAAGGTTATGTGAGTCAGTAAGCAATAATAAATGACAAAAGTATTGAAATTATGTCATACATGGAAAACACTTCTCTAATTTCTCAACACTTTACAACTATTTGAACTGGAGGTTCAAAACTATTTGTCTTGTGCCGCGGCTCAAATTGCCGTAAGCTGGAATGAGCTAGACACATGAAACTTGGCAGATTATCTGGAAATGGTGTGCAAATGTTTGCCAGGAAATATGAGCAAAAAAGCCAAAAAAATGACTATCAACTGAGAAAAGGTATCAACTTTTTAAAATTTGATTGAATCAATACCTAATTGGGTGTACATCATTGTGAGACTAAGATACACATTTCTACAACAAATGAGCAAGATCGACTGAAAAACATGGCCACTTTCAATCGAAATGTCCTCACAAAGGGTGGGGAATTGGCCATAACTCAAAAACCATTGGTCCTTCATCATATAGATGATATCTTCAGGCTGTGTTTGGGAAAAGGTCTACCAAAGCATTTTGAGCACAACCCATAGGGGGTGCCACAAATACTAACAATGTGTACCTCAAAACCTTGTGCACAGCTTCAGTTTCAAATAATGGAGCATCTTGAGTGGAAACAGAATTGTGACGGATGTTGTTTTTAGTTGGACCCAAAAGCGGACAACCAGACTGGGATTTTATTGTAGTACTCAAAGGGTGGTTGGGAGTAGCTGGCACGCTCAGGCAGAGTAGAGGGGAACTATGCTCGGATGAGCGCTGAGTGGTGTGTGAACTGGCATGGTGGAGCGTAGTGGGTGAGTCCGTGGACTGGCAGAGGAGAGGTGCTGGTGAGCGGCTCAGAGTGATCCAAGGAGGCTGAAGCTGGTGTTTGAGGCTCACACCAACACTGGAGATAACGAGGAGAAACAGGGTTAGAGTTGAGCGGAGCAAAAATACAAACAGGCAAAAGGCAAAAACAGAGCTTGAAGGAGTCACACTTTGTCACCACGTTATACATCACACATCATGTAACGTAATGACATCATCACACACATTTAACATGATTAAACGAAATGAAAAGCCTTAGCTTACTTCTGCTAGAAGAATTAATGCTCCAGCTGTTACGGTTGTTATTTTAGAACGATCATTTCAACAACAGGTTGCGCATGGGAGGTTTGTTTTTATAGGATTAATGAGCCCAACACACAGTTATACATTTTGTAAATTGTCACATATTTGCGTAAAAATGAAACCCACTTTTTAAAAAACCTACTGTGACTCCTGATATCTGCCAGCTCAGTCCTTCACACAATCCTAAAAAGACCAGCTGTGGTTAATAGTTGTGAAGTTTTCCTCCGTCCCTCTCAGTAATTAGGCTGTGTAATGTCAGCCTGCTGGAGGAGCCATTAGTGTGTGGAGGGGACTGGTGCTGCTCTTACTGCCAAGTGATTGCTGGCCTACTGTACCAGCCCATGCGGAACAAACAGCCCAACTCCCGGTGTCGTTGCTTGTCCTATCAGCTTGTGTGTGCATGTGTGGGTCTGTTGCCGTGAGTTTCTTTCAGAAAAGTTAATGTGAAAAAACTTCCGTCAAAGAACTGTACACGCTGATCTAAAAGAAAGCCTTTAACATCCTAATCATCCTTCAACCTCTCCACAAACTCGATGATTACGCTCAGCTCTCCTGCTCTGCATGAGACACAAGATATTGGAAAAGCTCTGCCATGATTTACAGTCTTACCCAAAGCTGAGCGTATCTCAATGATAAATCCTTTGAGAGTATGAATGAGGGTGCTGTGCTTTTACTCCAGGCTACAATGAAAACAGACCTCGTGATACATCAATAACTGCACTGAGAGAGCTGAATATTTCAGGGAAATTACTGAGATGTCTTAATATTCCAGGAGAAATGTTAGAATGAGAGGAGCTGGAGAAAGTTGAGTTAGCTTGTGCTGCTTTTTATAACTCCAATTCCCTCCTCTCATTCTTTATCCATTTTTCCACTTTTTTTTTTGTTATTTTCTCAGCTGAATCTTTCCGTCAACCTTACCTCACGGGTCAAAGTGCTTGTTTGCGGCTGTCCGATAACATCAGATAAAAACAGATCTAAGTCCAGATTTAAAAGTTTGGAAAAAGGGGAAGTGAGAAGTTGACAGTGTCACAATAAAAGCAGATTTATCTACAAAGAGAAACAGGTGCACAAGTTGTTTCCCTGCATCACGTCCATATCAATAGGTCTCATATACATAACAGTAATGGCTTTGAAGGTGTCAGAGTAAAAATCCCTTGTTCCTCAGTCTGGTAGGCGTTGCGCTGTGCTGAGGCTGAAGCAGAAGGTCACTCTTTTCTCTCTGATATTCTTCTTACATAGAAACCCCTGCCAGGTGGTCAGGTTGAGGCCCCCGAGGATTGTGGGAGGAGGAGGATAATAATGGGGGGACAGATAGCGCAGCTCCCCTGTTGGGAAAAAAGCTTGCTGACATTTGAAGAAGGTCTCTGTTGCCTCTATTGAGAGTAAAAGTGTGGTAATATGTGTATAACATGGATTCCCCTGGTTGTTCTGTGTCTGCAAGTTTCTTTGTATTGTGTGTATGTGTCCATGTAGACATTCCACCAATATGCTTTCATAAAGCCTGATGCCAATATTTCCCACTACTACTACTGCTACTACTACTACTACTACTACTACTACTAATAATAATAATAATAACAATAAGAAGAATACTGATAATAAATAAAAACAACAACAATAATAATAATAATAATAATAATAATAATAATAACAGTGGGGACAGTCCAGGGGGGTATTCCAGAAAGCGGGTTTTGTGAAAACTCTGAGTTTGTTAACCCTGAGATGAGAGAAACTCTGAGTTTTCAGTTCCAGAAAGAGAGGTAACTTAAACTCTGGGTCTGTTACTGAGGTAACTTACTCTGTGAACATAACCTGCTCACTGGCAGGTTTACCTGAAGAAACCCTGAGTCTGACGGAGCTGTCTGACAGCGGCTGTCCTTTCCTTCTCAGTCCGATCATGTTGAAGCAGAAATAATTCACAGCTTTACACCAGGAGGAGAAATTAGATTAATTTAGATGAGCTCTCACTCCCTGACGAGGACTGAACCGAACAGTAGCTACCGCTCCTCATCAGTCCGTCATTTATATTCTCCACAGCGAATATCAGGCTACACGTCACCGCTGACGTGCTCTTAGGTCTAAACAATCCTCTTTAATCACTTCGCAGGTTAATCAATCACCTTCCAGCAGCCAGAAAAAGAGAAATAACTCACATTTCATTTGGCTTTCTGTATTTCCCACTGATAGCTACAAAAGTAGCCTAACCATCAGTAGCCTATTGTAGCCTATTTTTTCCAACAACGTAATTTCAAAGTCCGTGTTTCTAGTTTGCCGCCGCATTGAGTAGGAGATTAAATGACTTCTAGTTCAATCTGTAGACAGTAAGTGTGTGTCTGCCTCTAATGTTGGGTCCTGGGGGTGAGTGACGCCCTCAGCCTCTGGTCACCCAGCGACCTGACTCAGGACCAGCTCCTCTGCCTCTGGTCACCCAGCGAGCTGACTCAGGACCAGCTCCTCTGCCTCTGGCGGACGTGGAGGTGAGCACCACTTCATGTTCATCTACTCAGCAGGATGTCAGGACACAGATGTGTGTTAAACAGCATCTGTTGGTGGTAAAAGCTACTACAAGTTAAAATATCCACTGAATAAACTTTTACTTTGTTTAATATGTGAAATAAAACCAAAGTGAGGAGCCATCGTGAGACTGTTTTTATATTTCATTTTCAGCCGATAGCCTAAAATAAAATAGCCTAAAATAAAATAAAATAAAATAAAACATTGAACAACATTCAACCACTTCCTCAAAGGCTAATATGAAATAAAGTGATGTTACATTCAAAATGAAAAGAAGACCGCATCTAAAACTCTGTCAGTGATTTTTATAGGGCCGCAGCCGTGTTAGGCTACTTTTTTCCCCCCAGAAAATGTCTGCTTCCTGTTTTCCCCCGTTGCCATGGTGAATCACAGTATCGGAGCTCCATTGATGATGGCTTTTTACTAGTCGTCAGGCACGAGCTCAACTCAGAGTTAACATACTCAGAGTCGACTTACCGAACTCAGATCAGCTGTTCTGGAACTGAAAACTCAGAGTTTCAAGTCAACTCGGAGTTCATGGATAGACTCAGAGTTTGTTGAACCTCCTTTCTGGAATACCCCCCAGGTGAATAGGCTCAAATTCTAACTAGTAGTACACACACACACACACACACACACAATGGGTCAATACACACTACTGAGTCACATTATGAGTTGTCGAGATAAAATTCCCACAAGTAGGATCAGACTGTGATTTCAACTTTTTACTTTGGTTTTCGATTTAATTTTGAATCCAGCCCTCAGTGGGTTCATGATTTTGTTTTTCATTGACCGTTGTTGCGTCCTTTTGTTCTCAACAAATTATATATATACACACATGTACTGCTTGGACAAATTATTTAAGTTACAGTAATGATGACGAAACTGTACTCGTCATCACAATAATTGTATGTTTTATTACAGCAAATATAAGACTACTGTAACAGGCATTACTGCATTAGTTTCACTACGGTAAATTAAAACAAAAAATAATTCATTTTTAAATATAAAATAATTAAATACTGTAAAATTGAGACACTGTTTTTGCAACAGAAACACATTTATTGTATCAGTTCAGTCAACTTTCAATAGTTTTTACATTTGCTTTCTTAGACTTGCTGACAGTCACATCGTAGAAATCATAGTTACATAGTTACATGTGAAAAAAACATCATATTGTTGAAATTTTCTCAGTATTTTCATGTGTTTTCTACGAACAAAACATACAAATCCAGGTCCTGGAAGCAATTTAAAAATTCAGTTAAAATAGGAAATGATTGAACACAAAATATGTATCAACCACAAACTGTAGAATTTTAAATAATAAAATGTCTAAGACACTGAAACTGTCTTCTTGAGCTGGAGTAGATTGAAAGGAATTATTTACTGATGTGTTCATTTATAGAAGACTCGACTGTTAGTTGACTCCTGACTGCCCATTAGAAATACCACATTATGTTTTTTACAACAGGGTAGTGGCACAGTACACAACTTTCAGTTTACATTCAGTACTGTTGTCATGAAGATCAAGAGACCAAATGTGAACATTTTTCACAGAAGTGTGACAGAAAGATTTCAGTGTGCACATTAATAAAAGGGATGGAAATTTCAAGTAATGTAGTTGAGTACTCTATTAGATAAAACAAAAACAAGTATTGGGGGATTTATTCAAATGATGAAGCAAAAACAAACAAACTAACAAAAAATAATTTGCATCTCAAATAAGTTTCCTGCTTAACGATTAAACAACAGCCTACATAAACAAAAATAAACAAACTATCCGCGCTGTGCAGCCATATCCCAACACAGACATGTTGACTCACTGACTACACAGACTACTAAAACTTTAAGTCAGCATGTGTTCTGTATTGTCCAATACTGGGATCGTATTGAGCATGACAAGCTTTGAGTGCTAGGTAACATATGCCTGGGTGGAAGCTTCCTGTAACACAAAATAAACAGAAAACACAAATTGATAATTCTCAGTAGTTGATACCAATGGGTTCAAATGGAGCTAGCTAGCTATCGCACCAATGCACATACACATATATGCTGGCACACATGCAATTTCAATTACATTTTTATCCAATAATGTTACTCCTAATCCAAACTAATGACGTGATCAATTAAATATCACCAGATTACAATATCAATCATAATTTCATATGCAAATACTTTATTTCGATAATAATATGCAAACTGCTACTAGCTAAGAAGGATGTGTTGGTCTGCTTCTCTCGTTACATACGCAAGTAACTTAACATGAGAAAACTGAGCTCAATTAAGAGTTTCAAAAGTTTCAAGTATATTTACTGTAGAATTCACCTGCCAATGAATTTAGACCATGATGCATTGCAGATCTAAGCAACATACTGTATACAGGTTCTACAGTAAGCATTATTTCCTTATACAGTAATAATGCTGTGAAACTACAGAAACTTGTTACAGTGCAGTAATGTGCATAATCTCTCAAGAACTCGACTGTTGTCTCGAAAATGTCAAATATCCACCTGATATATCATCTCGGTTTTGTGTGGACACGTGCGCATCCAAACGAGAGTGCACGTGTTTGTCTCTCTGCGAGTACGTGCGAGCAGGAACAAAGTCAATGTAAATAGAAGCGATGGCAATGATAAATTCTTGTCATAATCTGAGCTTACCTCGGGGTCGTCTTTCTTCTTCCTCCAGATAGGGAAACTCTGTGGAATTCCTTATCACACAGCCAGAGATAACAGGGCTCCAGTACAAAGCAATGATCCCGTCTGTTTGCTGACAAGTGAAGTAGCTTCAATCCCTGCTGAGGAATCCCACCTTGTTCTGGGACAGAGAGCAGACAAGAGACAATATAGAGTATAGAGAGCTCATTTACATGAAGAACTTGACAGTTAGAGACGCTGAGGAGAGAACAGCAAATACACCCAAGTTTGAGTCAAAAAGTAGCAGGAATTCAATGCATCTAATGTACCTGCAACTCCTTCTCACTCCTGTACTCCTCTAACTCCACCTCACTCTCCCATGAGTTCACAGATAATACTGATCGTCTAACAATGAGGTAACAGTGTAATAGTTGCATCAGGCAGGAGGTTTAGTCAAAAGAGCAGTCACATTAAAGCAAAGTTCAACCAAAAATGAAACTTGTCATTAACTTCTCACTCTCAAGGAAAATTGTGCGAAGCTTCGTGGTCCATAAAACATTTCTGGAGCTTCACAGCAAAACAACGTTTCAGCTATCTCCTAAACAACTGAAGTACCTGGGGACTTGTTTTAAAATATAAAAAAATAACTAAAAAAACATAAAATGGCTCCATGTAGCTCGTCCAGCGTATTCCAAGTCTGCGAAGGTCCCCAGATCACAAATTGGATTTCAGTTTGGGATCTTGGGTCCTCCGGGGTCCACTTGGATTTTCTTTCTTTTGCTGTTTGTTGTTTAGTGTTTTTAAACAAGTCCCCAGCTACTCCAGTTGTTTAGGAGATTGCTGCAATGCTGTTTTTCTGTGAAGCTCCAGAAATGTTTTGTGTACTACAAAACTTCACCTTTCATCAACATGGGTGTGAGTAGTAAACGACTGAATTTTAATTTGTGGGTGAACTTATTCTTTAACCTTTCCACAAATCTATGTTTGCTTTTTTTTCTTGCTCCTGGCTTTGATTTGCTCAAAACCTCAGTATGATAAGTTTAAACAAAGAAGGCTTAAAAGACAGCTGTTTGCAATACATCAAATAAAAGATGGAACTATGTCTAAAACAAACAGATGAAAAGCATGACAACAAAGATCTTTGGAAAATCTTCACCAGTAATGTGGCATGTAGACAGATCTGGGGCACAAATAGCTGCAGCAGGGGAAGTCCTCTTCTCTGGCCTTTCACCCTGAAGTTCAGTGGACCATGGCCCTCTGATGGTCCTTCATGGAGTGCACACAAGAGTTTGAGGTTGCTTGCTGCATCTGTTCCCGACACAGGTCATCTCACCATGTGGGCCTCCCTCTTACTTTGTCAATACCTTATCCACCCTGGTATATCTCTGAACTTTTTTCACAGATCTACCCCACTCTGAAGGTAACAGTCATTCTGCCAGTTGTTTACTGTTTGTCCAAGTCAGCACACTTCCTTCCTCTACCCAAGCTCCCCACTGCCAAAGAGACATGTGAACTGTTGTTACACCATGTTTTCTACCTGCTCCCCTGACACATGTTTCTGCCAGTCTGTACTTGAGGTACAGAAGAACTGGGAGATCAAATGTCACTGTGCTGCATCGAATCTCATTCTGGGAAAAGAGGCTGATTATGCACCCAGTACTCATCCCACCTCCATCACTGGCCTGTCATCCTTCCACTCCTTCCAATTGTATTGACCTCCACTCGTTCCCGCACAGGAAAGAGAGGCCAGTGTCCCTTCCATCCAGGCGTGCACATGGCTCAGGGCCCGCTTCACTCTTCTCTGGATCTCTGAGATATATCGAAGAGTGGACAATCTAAAGCTCTGAAAGCAACCTGATGTACACCTGGTCAGCAAGTTCAGCTCTCCAGTCGGGACATACCCTTAAGATAATAGTCTTGGAAATTGGATCCCAGATTCATTGGCCCATTCACAACCTTCAAAGTCATCAAACCTGCACCTCCCACTCCACTTTAGGATCCATCTTCTTTAAGCCAGTCAAGGATAGTCTTCTGCAGGCCACCTACTGATCCCCACTTTCCAGCTCTTTGATGGATAGCTAACAGTATCCACTGTTGTCTACTGAAGTCTAGATGCAGAAGAAGGGGGCTGCAGTACCTGGGACTGGAAGGGCTACAGTCCTGAGGAGCACTGCTCCCAGACCTGAAGCTTTCCGTCAGCCCCATCCTAACCAGCCTGCTTGGATGCCAGGAGCCGTCCCTTCAAGAAGGGAATCTTTCAAGGTTTTGTATCTTTGTCTGCTCATCATTTCTGGTTGGTTGATCTCAGTCTGCTGTCATTTCAGACTCTGTCACTCCTACCATCCGGCCCTCCACCAATGGAATCACCTCACCTGCTCACCTCCCCACATACCTGTTTTCCCTTACCTCATAGTCTGTGCTCAGATGTAGAATTTCTCAAACTTTTCCTGGTTTTGTTTTGGTTTTACATTTACATTTAGGTAATTTAGCAGACGCTTTTGTCCATACATACATTCATACACTGATGGCGGTGGCTGCCATGCAAGGTGCTAACCAGCATATCAGGAGCAGTTTGGGGTTCAGTATCTTGCCCAAGGACACTTCGACATGCAGACTAGGGGAGTCAAACCAGTGACTTTCTGACAACAAGATGCTGGCTCTACCCCTGAGCCACAGCTCAGAGGGTTAATTTGTTTTTTTTAGCAGTCTTTTGTTTGGGTTTTCTGACAAACAGCCACACCGTGAGATCCAAGAGCACCATCCCTTGAATATCCTCCATGTTCCTGTGTTTGTGTTATGTTGAAGATGACAGCATAAATGAATTGTCCAAAACAAATCTCCCATGGGACAAATGAATCTTGAATAAGCATCACTATGTTGATCAACTAAGGATCCCACTCGACAACTTGCATGGACTGTATTTAACTTCAATTCCTGTTCATGCTTTACAGTTTGTTTGACTTCCTGCCATTGTTAAGTTTCCTGCCAGTTTCATTCATCACCTGTCTTTGATAATTCAGTCAGTCCTTTCAGTACTCATAATCCTAATTGCTCACTAAATGTTTGCCAGATTGTCTTTGTTCTCATGGCAGACTAGGTTCCCAGCCTTTATTGTTTCTAGTAGTTTCCTAGAGAATGACCACAGCCTGTTTAGATTTTTGCCTGATCCACTGTAAGTTTGTTGCTTTGGACTGTTCTTGTATCCTGCCTATGCCTGCCAATCATCAGCCTTGTTTGTTCTGCTGACTGCTTCTTCAGTGTAAACTTTGAGCTACCAAGTAAACTTTTTAAAAAATGTTCAGTATTCTTGTGTGATCATGTACTTTAAGTTCATTTTTTGAGTCCTGACCATCACACACACCTGTACTGTACACTGAGGGTACTATCTGCAGTACAAAACAAAATAAAGGAAAGTACCTGGTACCAAAACTAAGTCAAGCTGAGATGTAATATGCAGTGGAAATGAGGCTTATGATGTCACCATATGGTTTTTGCACATTTAATTCCTGTGAGGTTGATCTCTTACTCTTATAAGCCTGAGAGTTAATGAATATCTGTGCAAGTGCGTGTGGCGGGAAGCTAGAGTAAGAGAGGTGTGAAACAGGAACATGTATGCTGCCATATGGCATAAATTCAGGTATGTCACGCACATCTCATGTGTATATGCAGGCTTGTACGGTGATTTAATGTACTTACACCTGCAATTTATGTGTGTGCTAGTGTGTGTCTATCACAGTGGTCGTGCCATCTGTGCCTCCACCACTTCAAAGGAGCCCTTGCCTCAGAAGTACCTTGCAGACAAATAAATTATTGAGTCGAGTTGAAGACGTTTGCCGTCGAGCGTTTTGTCTGCTGCGGAACACTCTGCCTTTCAGGAAGTGGAGGAAGTGTTCTTCCCTTTAGATCAAGGTTGTTGCCTTCTCTGTTTTGACACACACACACACACACACACACAGACACACACACACACACACACACACACACACACACACACACACACACACACACACACACAGTACGTCCATTACCTCCTGTCTTAAACTCATTTTAAGTTGTTTTATTTAAAAACTCAAGTCAGCTCTCCCTCTCTCCTCTTTCTCTTTTCCTTGCTGAAGAATCCCTTTTTTTCTTTCTCAAGTCAGCTTCTGTACAAAAGATTTAATGGGTAACAGAAAAGAAGAACAAAAACACATCTACAACCTTACTTACTTGTGAGGGCAAAAACAGATTAGCGGTTTTATTATTGTGTGTGCAGAGTGGAGAACAAGAAGGTAATGGCTTTTATGACTCCAAAAATGGTTTGATTCCACTATTTCTATTTGTGAATCTCAGTTTCTCTTGTAGATTATGTTGTGGGTTGTTGTATTCCAAAGGGAGCACAAGCGACACTAACACAAAGACACAGCCAGTTCAGCCAGTTTTTAGTCCTGAACAGTACTATCTGTATCTGTACTTACACCAGCATGATCAATCCAAGAAGTTCTTGGATATTATCTAAACTGTTGAATTTTCTGTGTTTTATTTCTGCCATTTAAGCTGGTTACATGCAGTATACAGAGTAACTGACATTTGAAACATGCTCCTAAAATAATCAATAAATGGGGTTATAATGAGAGGAGGCCCCAGTTAAAACGAAGCTGATTTGAAAATCTATTGAAAAAGAAAAGAAAATAATGGAGGTTCTACTTGCCATGGAGGGAGGTCCTGCTGTTGGAGGTCATATTGCAAAAGTGCTTTCTATTAAGGTCCTTGTAAAAAATCTTAGTTAATACGTAATAAGGCATTAACAGATGCTATTTGTCATTAATAATATAAGTGTTAATAATAGCATGACAGACATTTATAAGTTTCCATATAATTTATAGTGTATAATAGCATTATAAATGCATTTACTAAGTTTAACTAACTTACATTTTAAGCTTTTTGGTGCATTATTAAGATTTGTACAAACTTTATTATGCATTTATTATGAGTTACCTATACACTTAATAAAAGATAACTATGCATTTGCACCTATAGATGTAAAGTGAGAACAATGCCTTGTCGAGGTTAATAAATCCTTTATTATGCACTTATTAATAACAAGACATGCAGCAAGGGCTCAAGGCTGGAACACCAATTAATGTGTTTGTTTTGCTATAATTAACCCTTTTATAGTCTTATTAATGTTAATTAGCATGTTAAAAGGACTTCTAAGGGTGTTATTACCCATTAACGCTTTTGGCAAGGACCTTAATATAATGTTACCTAAAAGAGTGTTTCTAGTGTTCATGACAAAATGACAAAGCTATTTCTTATTGCACCAATAAACATTTAAACAAAATGTAATCACAATGGACACCCTGCTTGTATTGGGATGGGTCCAGGTGTTAATAAAGTTGACCTGATGTATCGCTGACAAAGTGCCATGTTAACTTTGAGTGTTTTATTGTCTACTGTCAAGTCAGACAATATTAATCAAGGCCTCAATATAAGATCATGGGGTAAAAATATAGCACCTGTGAAGTGTGGTAGGCCTCATCCTGCTCTGAACTACTGATCTGGTGAAAACTGATGAAAAGTTATGGAGGATCAACCTTGCTGGATCTTCATGTTTTTGCACCTATGGCCTGTTTGTTTAAAATCACCAATCGCACAAAAGTTGGGACGCTCTATAAAAACAGAAACTGTGTTTACAGACAAAATTTCAATGAAGTCTTTCTGAGCCCATGTCGTAATGTTCTTAACACAACATGTGTTTACAAGGTGGTGAACCTCACCCCATCCTTGCTTTCGAACGACTGAGCCTTTTGAGAATGTCCCTTTCACACCCAATCATTATACTATCACCTTGTGGTGGTTGGCGGGTGTTTTGCAGGACCCAAGCGCAGACAACAGACTAGGGAAGGTTTAATGGAATTTATTGACAAAAAGGGTCAGGTAATAGTGCAGGTGAGCAGCTGGCAGGAGCTGAGTGTGGGGAGGCTTTGTGAGCAGAGAGGTTACTTGAGGTTGAGCTCGGGTGAGCACTGGACAGGTTGGTTGTTGGCTTGGTGGCAGAGCTGCCTTCTGTGCTGAAGTGCGAGTAGGGCTTGGGAAGGCAGGCTTGGAGAGTAAGCGAGGAGGACTGAGACCAGTGGCAAAAGTGCGTAAGCTGGTGGCTTGTGAGGCTGGAGCTCGAAGAGGATGTCCACACTGGAGAAGACGAGGAGAGGCAGGGTTAGGTTTGCAGGGGAGCAAAAACATAAGCATATGAATTCTCTAGAGATCTACCACGTAGTAGAAACACATTTTGTATTTTCATTCATATTATGTAGTAATTACATGATCATCAATCAATCTTTAATGTTTAAGCAAGTAGCCAAATAATGATCAAATCCAAGAATTAGCACTTGTGTAAATGTATGTTCTTGAATTGAATAACATGACACACACAAGTGCAGACAAAAACCTTTCTAGTCGTAAGTTGGCCCATTAAACACAGTGCTTCTTGATGTGACGTCTTCTAGGAATTAATTTCAGGGCTTCTCATTTGTTCTTGTGAGTCACCATCTGACACCTTCTCAATCAGATCTCTTTGGATTAGATGAGCATGTAGCACGAGCCAGAATCACCTGCACTCATCTGTCACCAAGTCCTATAAGTCCTATAGTCAACAGTCAGCTCTTGTCAGAGTTGAGAATTAAAGTCACCTGTTGGCTGGTGGAACCTTGTTTGAATAATCAATGGAATCTCTTCATTTGAATAGATTGTATGACAATAATTTAATCCATTCCGAGTTGAAAATTTCCTCAGCTGTCTTCCCCTTGGCCTGCACCGATGTCATGTTTTGGTGACTCAGCAAGATGTTGTTTAATGTACACAGCATTCTGTTGTTGAAAGGCATATTATACTGTGTGACAGTGCTCTGACTCATTCTGTTCATCTCCTCACAAAAAGATCCCAGACAGTTTAGGTGGGGAGTCACACCTCCTCCACTCTAGTGCTCAACACCAGAGCCCGCCAGGGCTGTCTGCGCAGCACCCTCCTGTTCACAATGTACACTCATGACTGTACTCCTAGACATCAGGAGAACTTAGTTGTTAGGTATGCAGACGACACCACCATCATTGGCGGCATAACAAACAATGATGAGAGTTGTTGTTGCTCCTGGCTAATGTTCAGTCACAGGAAAATTAAATAGAAAAATGGGACTCGGGCTGGCCAAACATCATGAAATCACAGACTGTCGTGCCCACATCTTTACAGAGACTTGTCCTCAAGACAACATCCTTGGATCAAGCTGTTGCCTTTGATGAGCAGGACCGTGTGTTCTGAGCTGACAGATTGCAGGACTACAGCAGGACAAGGAGAGCTGGACTCTTGGTGGTGCTCAAACACCGTCAAAATTGATGGACAGTGTTAACCTGATGTTGAACTTTTGATATTCAGAACCCAACCATTATGTATTCAGCTTTTTGTTGCTGCTTTGTATACATTCACCTTGATGGAAATTCGAGTAGTGCAATACGTGTTTATGTATGAATGTAAATAACTGTTTATATGTTCTATGTTTGTTTGGCATGAAGGACTTTACAAACTTCCATTTCTTTTTGCAACCCTGTGTTGTATGACAAGTTAATGACCGTGAACCTTGAGTTTCTTGTTGCTTTTGCAGCGGAGTGACAGAAAGCATTTTGTTTTGTGAGCCTACAAGAGACTACAGCTAGCATTGAAACACTTTGTTGTAGAGTGATAAATAAATGAACCTTGAACCATTTATCACCTGTTTATGTGCCCTATACAAATGTTAAATTGTGTGCAGAGGAATTAAAATAAAGAGTTTAAGGATATCTGTATCAGTGCTGATGTTTATACTCTATAAGTAGTCGTGGTAGCTGTGAACAGGTGCTCAGCTGTCACTACAGTAGAGCGTAGGTGACATGTGGTGGTGTGTGCTGTGTAGTACAGTACATAGACACAGTGCACTGTAGCAGCACAGATGTTTAATGAGCAATAATAGCCATTTTAATGCCCCTCCATTTCCCTTTCCCTTCGTGATAATGGTTTGAGTGAACCATCATACACAATACACCCACAGACGTTGAGACACATCTACACAGGCAAGCTATGACACAAACTCACACACACAAGCTATGATACAAACTCACACACACAAGCTATGATGCAAACTCACACACACAAGCTATGACACAAACTCTCTCTCACACACACACATCCAGGCTGAAGCCCATTAGAGAGGCTGACAGGTTGAGCTACGAGGGCTTCACTCACTCATCTGATGTGACAGTGTTGCTGGTTATGAGCGCTTAGGGAGAATTTACTGGCATTCCTCCCATTCCATCATACAGTCACCAGCAGGCCCAGCATCACAATTCAAAGATGCACTCCCAGAATGTATCTTTTTGTGCATGTATTATTGTGAACTGTGTTTCTATTTGTTTGTGTGTGTGTGTGTGTGTGTGTGTGTGTGTGTGTGTGTGTGTGTGTGTGAGAGAGAGTGCCAGTGTGTGTGTGTGAACAATTGCTTAGCACAAAAAAAACAATTTAGTAATATACATGCCCTATATTTTCTTTCTATTAAAGGATTGAATGAAAGGGAAGGTTTTTCTCACATTTTTTCTGGCCATACGCTGATCTAAGCTACTGTATGTCACTGGTTCCTGACCTTTTAGACCTGAGACTCTTGTAAATGAAGTAGCTTGTGACTCAACCAACCCAATCGCCAGGATAAATGTTAGCAAAGTACTTTTGTTTTCGTAGCGACTTTACCTTTCTTTACATTGAGGTTAAAATATTTCTCTTGCACTCTTGTCACTGGCTTGGCAGCCGTGTCACCTCCACCTCCCGACATGAAAGTCAGGTAATAAACATGTAGTGTGAACATGACCATACAAATTTTGATATGGTACACAGCCTATGACATAAAAATGTCAACATATCTGTGGTTTGCTGAAACATAACCTGCTAACATTTTATTCTGGTGACTGGTCTGGACACATCAGCTGTGAGCAAGCTCACAGAGATTTTTTGTCTCAGTTTTTTTTTTTTTTTTTTTTTCATTTTAAGGAGTAAGTGGCCCAAATTTAATCTGATTGAAAAGTTGTGTTATATATCACTACAATCAGGGGCGCCGCCAGAAATCTTGGGCCCCATGACAGATTAAAATATTCAAGATAGATAATAATATTATTAGCCCCTCAAAGGGCCCCCTGTCAGTGCCGGGCCCTTGGAATCGTCCTAACCTTTCCCCCCCTGGCCTCGCCCCTGACTACAATACACACATTAACACACCAATGAATTAAGCCACCATGCAAGGAGCTGGCATTGTCTTGACGGACAAAAAACAAGGAAACACAAACATAATTGTCCGTAGTTACGTTTTGAAAAATTACCCTTGAGTCTCCTAAAAAAAAGCTTTCTTATTTCCACAATTTTAGCATAATTAGATTGAAATGACATTGCAGGTCTTTAAAAAAAAGCTGCAGATATGAGGAAATAAAGAGCATATCATGTATGATAGTGCTGGTTTATGTTCAGCTAACTAGGACAATCTCTCGCAATTACAGTCAAGGTCAGATGAAATGTGGAAGTTTCGTGATTATTTGTTGATCTTCGTTGGGAACCTTAAATACTATGAGCTGTAAAATGTCATGTCAGTTCACGTAAATAGAAGTTTAATTAGATAGTCTATTATTACTAACCAGAAGTCACAGGCAGCTTCAGTAATACATCTGAGGTACAAGGTCCAGGATATAATTTCACTCAGAAAGAAAATGCAACCAAAATAGAAGGAAACTGGATCTGTGTTTCTGCATCTTAATTAAAAAGACAAAGACAAAAAAGCCAATCTACTGTAGTGACTTGTCATTAATCTTAACGTACATGACCACCACCAGTATGACCTAATTCTAATTCCCCATCTCTTCCAAAACAAGTTTTTTCTATCTTTTAGATGGAATGGACATTACCAAGGGAGTCACTTTGTGTTAACAAGTGGTGGGGACACAAGAGATCAGACGATAAAAAACTGTTTATATGGTCTTCGACATTTGTGATTTTAGGCAATGTAGGCTAACAGGGAGATCGTATAAGGACGTAATTACAGTGGGAACTTGCATGACGATGCATCAAAAGAACTAACCTAGATTACTAGTTGATAACGTGAAAATACTCAGCATAAAATGCACAACGCTGACCACACAAGTAAGCATAACATCATGCATACTTTTTTAACGTTGGAGAAACAAAGACTTTTTTAGAGTTCATGAGTTGAGCTCAACCAATCATGACTCGTTCTAAGTGTGAGGTTTGCACATCAATGTGAGTGAACATGGATTGAACCGGAGCAGGAATTATATTATATCTGCTTATTTACCAATATTAATATTAAAACAAAGTCAAAAAGTGACACACCTAACACCATTAAACTTGTCCACTCTTGTCATTCTCTTCCACTAGGGGCTGCACGAAGAAATGTAATCATAGGAAGGTACAGCACCTAATTATACTTTTTTTTTTAAGTGCACTTGGGAAATTTACGGCAACCCAACTGCACTGTACTGTGTCATGTATCAAAAAGTCTGGCAAATAATCTGCAATGAATTAAATATGTTCGCAAACCTTAGCCTATTCTAGCTACGTAGCTAATCAGTCCATTTAATGTATTTCATTGTGATTTCGCAGTATATGCTGAACGCGTTGATTATCTAATGAACAATCACAGTCTTCCTGCACATGGTTTTGGCTGTTGTCTTGCCTTAGTTTAAAGTGTACCATACATATCAGGTCCTGGGTGAAAATATTGCCATAATTTCACACTAGAATCAGTGCTGATTAATGAAGTATAAAAATGTGAAACGTCTAAAGTAAACCAAAACAAAGTAGACTAAGAGGTAGAAGCATAGTAAACTGTATGTATGGTCGGTGTGCTATAGTGGCCAAATTGTTACATAAAAAGCCAGTGGTAGTGTCTCTCAGCCCAGTCGCCAGGATAAATGTTGGCAGTTAATGTTTCTGCAAACCACAGCTTCGTTCAAACTTGAATGTGTCAGAGGCTACGTATCATACTCACATTTCTACAAAATCATCATATCACGTTCATATTACATGTTCATTACCTGACTTTCATGTTGGGAGATGGAGGTGATAGTGGATGTGCAGGCGACAAGGCTGCCAAGTGAGTGACCACTGTTCAAGTCTACATTTTATCATTTGTAATCGAGACACCATTGGATATTTTCAAGGAGCACTTGTGACAATTTCCAGCCGTGTTTGTGGCGACCAAAAGGAATATTTTAAGCGAAAACATGATGTTTTCCTGTGACAAAAGAAAACTGAACCTAAAATGTAAATGTGTAAATGTAACCATGAAGAGATGTATAGATTTAACTTATCTGTGGTTTTGCAGTAACATACTTTGCCAACATGTATTGTGGTGATCAGGTTGTGTCTATGATTGAATTTCTGGATACCAACTAAGGTACATTTTCTCATTATCTCCCAATATTTGTTCTTAAAATGTAGTGAAGTAGAATATCCCATGAAGTGGTTAAGCTACGCCTGAGTCAACACACATTATAAATCAGATGCAAGAGCAATACTTTCCACTCATAACTTAATACATTCGATTTAAAAGAAATGTATGACAAATTAAATGGCATAGTACATTGGACAGTTAATTAATTTGTCAGTATTTTGTACCATTTAAATTAGGTGAAAGGTATAAGCATGAAGAACAGAATGTCAAGTTGAAGTAGAGTCTGTGTATTACAAGAAGTAATTGGTGACTAACGATATAAATATACTCTGTAGGACGAGGCCCTGGAGTTATCTTGGTAGAGTTAATGGTTAATGTATGTTTGTCTGTCACCAAGTACGTTCAGTTGTTACATTTTCTGCTTACCTTCGAGATAGGATACAGAGGGTTAATTATGTTTAGCCTTCACTCCACCTCTTAATGTAATATGCTTCTCAAGGACAACACAAACACACATGTACAGAGGAAATGTTTCAAGGAGAATCCACCGAGGAGCCACTGAAAGCTTTTTTTCCCTTCTCTTGAAACAAACCCTCTCTGGTATTTCCACATCCATCACCACTGCAAACAACCTTAGACAGCCTTGGGTGCATATACAAGAAGAAATTACAAAATTCCTGTTTTTCACGGCTTCTTTGTGTGTGTGTGTGTGTGTGTGTGTGTGTGTGTGTGTGTGTGTGTGTGTGTGTCACAGGGGTGCCTCGTGACTCTTCTTAATGTCTGCATTGAGTTTTCACTTCAATTAATTTGTTTGTTTTTGTCGTAAAAAGGGCACTTATTGTCATTTCTCAAATCATAGATAAAGAATTATCATTCAAATATTGAAAAGTGTGTTTGGCTGCAAATTAAAAATGTCACAAGAAAATCAAAATGAGCAACATGAAAGAGAAATCTACAAAAGCTTCAATTTTCGGAGGATAACATCGCTAATGAAACGTAAAAAACATGTTCTTGTAGACCTGGATGTGGGACCGGAGTTCACCGTCAGAAACTAAAACAGCCTTTGTTACTCTCGGTGTGACTTCAATTCCCCAAGGGATGCTGTAAAGAAAGCTTGTTGTTTTGCAAGAAACTGCTGGGAGACGAACACACATACACAAACACGTTTACGGAAAAGGTTAGCTGTGACACGTTCCTTGGCATTTTCGAGGCAATAAAACCCCATCAAGCAAACACAGCCATGTGTGACCAACATAGCTGCTCGTCCGCTGCCCTACATGCTGCTGCCGAGCGCCAACAGCTGAAGGCTTCCTGAGGTGTCGCAGCTGAAACTCATGCCAACAAGAAAAGAGAGGGAAAGAGAGCCAGGACTGACCAGAAGAAGTGAACACCAAGTATTTGAAGTCATTCATCTGATGAAAGCTGGACTTGGCGTCTTGACTGCTGGCAGCTCCAAACGACACCAAAAGATAACTGTTTGAAAAAACTGAGCTTCAATAGCCTGAAATCTTGTTGACATCAGTCAACTGCAGATGGCATGTGCACCAAACCAGACAGGCTGCCTTCTTCTAACAGAAGCCAAGGAGTGGAGAGAGGCAAACAATCTGACACTGGTGAAGTCACCTTCTTGTCCACAGAACACTCACTCACTCACTGCTGATTAGGACCACTTCTAAACCAGAATTAAAGGAGCTATCCTTTTTAATGCAACCTGTGTTGTGTTTCTGTAGTTTTTGCCATCATTTCTGTTAGTTATGATCACATTGTACCTACCACAGTAAAGAGTAGCAAACATAAGCACATTAGATGATCAGACAGGTTTTAAACAAGCCAAGCATTTATCCAGATTATCTAAATCACTTGATTTGGAGGTAACACTGAAAGTGAGAGCATGTGAATTCAGTCATGTGACTTGGATGCAAGTCAGAAGAGGAAAGCCAGGCTCCGACTGGCTAATGGCTAATGACTGCTGTAGCTACAGTATATGGTTATTGCTATGGCCATGGCAGCCTGTCCTCATCAGAAAAACAATAGTATGGGTTGAAAATGAAAGGCAGTTTATTGTCAGTTTGTTGTCAGGCAGCGACCTCCAGTGGCTGTAGTAATTAATTAATATTTTACATGTTCACTAGCCAATATTTAAATCATAAGCCCTGCAGACCACCACTCAGCAGTTCATCCTGAGGCTACTTTTGAATCCAAAACCTTGGTTTCCTAAGGTTTGACAGTACTGACATGACCTAATGGGGTCATCAGTAAACATCTCATTATAAAGCAAGGAATCTCTTACTGTCTGTCTGTAAGTTACTTGTATGTCTACTTTATGCCTGGCAGATGTGTTACTGAGGACACAAGCAATTTGGACACACGACACATACAATATTAATACATTTTGAATAAACGGTGAACACTGCTCTGTGCAGCAGAGGCTTCAGTGCTCTGGCTTCATGACTCTGCAGACTGATGGTCTCACACATGATCCCGCTCGTGTGATCTCATGGGGAAGCAGACGTAAACAAAATGACGATTAGTGTGGTGCAGCAACATGCAGCTGAAACAAGTTGTAGTGAGGAATAAATAAAAACAGAAGGTTGCACGAGACTGGATGAGCGGGGATACAGGGTCAACACGGGTTTTCTATTCTTCAGCAATTTAAAGTTTCTGTCAAAAGCAGTAGTACCCTCACATTCCCTGATCATCTGTACCGAACAGTAAGTTTTCAACAGGCACTGCACTGGTGAGTGACAAATAACAAAAGCAGCAGTGACAAAAGGTTACAAAAGTTACAATTTAAGAGCAAATGGATCAGTTCAATTCTACTTTAATCAGCTCTGTTTTTATCATTCAGTTTCTCATACATTTATATTTGATTAATATGCAATTTAGTGATGAATTGTCTGTCAGTTTAAAAGGTCATTATTTCACAATATTTATGGATATGGATGGTTTTGCTGTCATTGTATTTGGGTGGAGCCAATTAAAACTATCTGCATGAACAGATACCACAACAGATATGGGAGATTTGTTTTTACCCTTTGAAATCTAAAAAATCTCAAACCTTGTTTACAAATTTTACACATGACGAATGACTGTACAAACAAATCAACCAGACTAAACTACATCTCTGAAACACAAAGTAGAGAAAAGGGAGCAGCAGTAGACACTGATAAATGTTGTCTCAAACCAGATTATTGTTCAAGGATAAACTCACAGGTACCCACAACCTTGAGTCCCTGCAGCTTCCTTGAGCCAAAGCTATTTAACACTTGAGGCCAAGTCACTTCTAGCAAAAACACATCTTAAATTCCCTGACTTTCCTTGAAGCAGTTTATAGTCAGCCACTCTGACGCAGGCATCTGACTGAAAGCATTGAACAGTCACAGTTTGGGGGATTTTTTTCCCCCCTGTATTTCCCACACAAAGCACGAGCACAATGTTGTAATTACACCTCATTACCGGATATCCAGCAATACTTTGACATTTTTAAAAATGATTTTTCTCGTACAATTATATAATAAAACCCTACTATTACAGCTTTCATCAGCAATTTTAAGCCTGATTATTTGTTGGTAATTCCATTATTTTTGAATGTGTAAATATCCTTAATCAAACATTTAAGGCCAAAAAATAAATGAAGTGAATTAAAGCTTGTGTAAATGTATTTTGATTACAAAAAGTTATGAGCTATTTTGAGCTATATGAGTTATGAGCTGTTGTTTTACATTCTTTTTTGGCACCATGTTCCCAGAATATCTAATCTAATTATATCTAATCTAGTGTGCTCCATACAGAAAGCATGTCAATAGATATGATAACTATGAATGTGTGATGTGGATTAACAAGACAGCAATTGTTGGAATTGATGGTAGGACAGGTGTGGTTATTAGAAATTAATAATTATTGATAGTAATTATTAAAATTACATTTCAAAACTTTTCAAACTTTCAAAAGGGGGCACCACCCTGGAATCAGGGACCAATAACCAAACCAAAAACAGTCTCAAAGAAGGGTTCTCTTTAAATGTAAATATTTGTAAAATATTTAGAATTAAAGGAACAGTGAAGGAAATGAATCTGAGCGCTGACCATCACAACCAGCAGTTACCACAAAACATATGCATGAATAATCACAGAAAACTGCTCTGTACAATATAACAGAATTTATTAATGTTAGCAAATTGATCAACAATCAATAATACTTCAATCAACAAACATCTATCATTCAACTAGGGAGAGAGAGAGAGACAAAGACAGCTAACGCTCAAAGTGTAGCAAAGAGGTAGAAACAGCTGTGGAGACACAATACTCACCTTCCTGTCACTCAGCAGCCGGTGAATAAACTCACGCCTCCAGTCACCTTTAGCTGATCGTTGACAGGAATATGGCTTATTGTACGCTCACACGGCGGCAAAGCTAACACTTTAGCTCCATGCAGTGGAGCGGCTCGAATCAGCTTGTGATAAGCGAAAAGAAAAACAAGCAACAAACAGTGTTTTACAGTGTTAATTAACAGCAAATAAAAACTGACTCTGCCAAACCTGGGGACTGTGACAATCAGGCGCCACCTACTGGACATTAGTGTCGGTGCACTTTTTGCTTATCAGGCTTTGTTAGTGCAAGGAGGCCGCATTTAAGCTTTGGTCTACATGCAAGCCACTCTACTATTGGAACCATGTGGTGAAGGTCCCAACAGAATGTATTAGGGTTTACATCCCTGGTGAGAAAGTGGTGAAACTGGCAGTTTCATATCCATATCCTGATGCAAGTTAACCCATAATGTAGAATGTCAGAGCTACACACCAGCAGGACAAGGCAATATAATGGAGGAAAAAAAAAAATGTGATTAACATTTTTTCTTAGCCCCTTTTCAATGTTTTCAGAATTGAGGGAATACATTAAGCAGCCAAGCGTGAAACCCAAATGCAATATCGACTCCTGTCCGCAATTTGTCAAATCTGTAAAATATATTGCAGCGTGGAAATATCCAGCGCCACCATTTACGGGGGCTTTCATAAAACATATTCTTTGGTAATAGTGTTCCGCAGACAGCCTTATGTATTATTGAACAGTTCTCATTTTCATTCAAAGAACCTGTAAGTCCTTCACGCAATCACACACACAAACATAAACACACATGCACAGACATACAAAAGCCCTTACAACATTTTGCAAGGGAATTAGTCACCCTGTCCTTTGCAGCCAATTTTCTGCAGCTGGCTGTGACATTTATCAAAGTAGAGCAGGTAAATGTGCACTTTTATTGAGCCTTATTTAGTCGGCATTCTTACTGAACTAACCTAACCACCATAAACACTCTCATGCACACACACACACACACACACACACACACACACGTATACATGAGCTGAGGTTGTTTGGAGGTCACGGCTAGTCATAATAACAAGCCTGATAGAAGTGTGGTTGACTACATAATTACTACCTTCTGGTTCAAAGACAGGTGACTGTGTTTCTACTTCCAATGTCACATTACTGCTTTCTCTCTCAGCCTGTCAACTAATTTGTTTTTATTTAACTGACACGCATTTATACCTTGGACAAGAAGGATGTGTCCTCCCACTTTTACACTCAGTGTGTCTGGTCTTGAACAGTGTCCTGCTGCAGCAGTAAAAATGAGTCTGGATAATCGGTTAGAACTGAGGCAGCCTCTCGGATGAGAGGTGAAACGTCTTCAATAAACTGAAAAACAAGTCCAGTTGCCTACGATACAGCACTTACAAGTCCGGATAACATTTTCAAGTTCAACAACTTTTACAGGTGGACTAACACCAGAAGAAGCCGCACAGCAGTGGACTATTTTTCACTGACAGAAGGCCTGTCAGGGAGCGCTTCATTAAAGGATTAGTCTGATGATATTCTATCATGTTGTTATTGTCAACTAATCCCAAAACTAAAAATGAATAAATCCCACTAACAAGTATTGTGTGTGTATCACAGCCTGATATATCTTCTTCCTCTGTGCCGTAGAGCTCAATTGTTGTCCCCAAACAATGAAAAGCACATCAACAAGCCACACTGTTGCACTGGCTGACATGTTCCTTCATTAACATGAACACAAACAGTGTAGCTTTGACTCAGTCCAACACACACCATCCTGCTGCCACAAATACTTTCTGGAGTACCAAATGTGTATTTATCAGCCACTGAAAATAGCACTTTGAAAATGCGACCAGCTGTTTTAGGATGTTACTGAGCCTTTTTACAAATTAAACTGTATTTCTGCTGTGTTTTTAAAGATTTATTCTTTCAGCAGGAAACAATAGGCAACAATAGGGTAGGGAAGTCATAAAGTATTGAGTGACAGACGAGCACAGCCATTTTTACACAGAGATCACACAATGCTGCCACACAAAGACCACTACGCTGGCAAACAATGGTGGCACAGACCGACAGCTGTCAGAGCCGGGTAGAAAACTGCCGGCTGATTTGCACTGCAGAGATATGGGAAATGAGTTACTACTTGTATATCACCATGTCTGTTTGTTTGTTGGTTCGTTTGTTGGCATGATTACACAAAAACCACTGAATGGATTTCTGCAAAACTTGGATGAATTGCTGTCTCCCCAATTTGCAGTTCTTCAGTTGCTCTTTCTGTTATTTGAGTTGCTGCTAACTGATGGTAGCAACTAAAGCTGTCGGTTGTGGGTCTAACACATAACATGTCTTCGAAACGTGACATCCCTGTCCCATCCTGTCACCACATCAGCTCACCCTTTGTACACAGACGTAGATTTAGCTCTGTTACTACCTCTGCTAGGGGGTTAGTTCAGTCATGCAGCTGTTTTGAGTGCCCCCCCCACCTCCTCATCACTGCCCAGTCTTCACAGATTCATCAGCTTTATCAGTCTCAACAGAATCGTCAGCCACCACCACCAAACACCAGTGTCTGGACTCCATGGGGGGATGTCTTTTGCTGGTGCTCAGGGCAGACACCCCTTGATTACAAAATCTCCCTGTGACATCTAAGCGTCAAGGACTTTTTGACAAGACTCAATTATTACACCTCATCTGTCATAATAAACAATGATCTTTACTTCATTCACTTGTCTCTCCTAATTAAAATGATAAAATACCAGGGGGAAAAAAATCATCCAGAAAAAGCCAAAAAATGCAACCTGACAATCTTTTGACATTAAATAGATTATCTTGAAGCCCTGCCTGACTTGCTTTGTCAACCTTCCAAGTGTAAATAAAGGTTGAGACATTTTTTTCTTCAGATCTGTCAGCCTCTGTCTGACATGCCAAAGTGCTGTTGATTAAATTACACTGAAATATTAAATAATCTATTAATGTGCAGGTCTAATTATTTGGGATGCGCTATTGACCTAGTTTGTAATTGAATTCAAAAAGCAACATGTTGTTGTGTTTATTAATTCATGAAGAACAGCCTGCTGCTAATGATTTGGAGCCTTGGAAATTAATTCCTCATTTCTCACTCGTCTCTCTCTCTTGGCCTCTGACAGAGCCTCGTTTTCCTGTAGTACATGTAGAGTGCAGATCAGATCAAATATCTGTGAATTGTGGAGTGCTTGACAGGAAATGAATGTTTCATGTTTTGTTCTTTTTTGTACCTCATTTCTTTCCAGCAGATACTGCGCTGTTGTTTTGTTCTCTCTGAAAGCACCAGCTGAATTGCTCAGAAAATGTGCTCAGCAAATTTCATGGCATGCCTGTTAGATTGTGATGTTTTTCACATATCAGTGGGAATTTGACCTGAAGGTGCCAGAGGAGAGGGGTCACAGGGTCATTGAAGGAAAAGGAGCAGCAGTCTGTGTACAGGGTGTTGCAGGTTCCCACAAGTAAATCCAACATTTCAATCATTAGATTTGCTTTCCTTATTACACTGCGTTTGCACACAAGCCCACATGTCAACAGTCTTTGCATGGGGTCAACAAAACCATGACAATGTATCCTCTGGGGAAAGTGTATCCATAATAGCTTGATTTTAGACACCATTTTGTTTTCACTTCACTGGTCAGATTTTTGTGAAGGTGGGTCAGAAAAAACAATGCAAGAGGTAGAGATAAAGTTACACATTAAAAACCATAGATTGATTTGTGTTGTGTGCTCCTGTCGCACTCTGTGTGACTTTGTGTGTGCAACCAGAGCTCTCAGTAGCAGCTCTCGGCTGTGAGGTGATTTTTGGTATCGTGGCAGCACTGGGTATTGCAACTTCTGGAAGCATCAGCTATACCAATATATCAAATACAGCAGCCTGGTCAGTGGTAGTGATCCCTCTCAAGTCAGTTCTCAAAGCATTCACCTTAGTAATATAAAGAGCAAGTCCTATTCAGGTGGCGTCTGGGGTGGTTGGAAGAGTCCTACACTGGACTTTCCTTCTGAAGACAAAGGGATTTGTTTTCAAGCCATTTTGCATATAAGTGGGTTAGCATACATAAATGACGTGACTTGCATTTAGTGAGTGGCACACTCATGTCACGGCCAGTGGTCAAGTGAGAATGTGTTGCCCAAAAGGCTTTTTGCCCCTTCACAATCATTGGTGAAGGAGAGACTGTAATATGTTTATTTTTCTGAGAATCACATAAAACCCAAACTTGATCTCTTACTGAAGAAAAGTCAGAAAGACAGCCCAGCCTGAAGGACCTCACGTCTAATTTACAATGGAGACAAGCACGCTGACACTTAACACAAGGAACGTAATGTTAGCATTAGAAGCTGTCACTATTTTCCTATCCTTTCATAGCTGACAGCAGTAACTGGAGCCATAAGCATTTTTATTTACAAGACAGCAGATCTGACGTGGACATAGTGACACAAAAGCAAATCACACTGTTATTCACTGTATTATCAGCATCAATCTCACCGCGGTGCTTCGTTGGACAATGCCTGCCCGTCACTCAGTTAATTAATTTCCACCTTGAGCACTCACTATGAAGTCTCACTGTACTGTACTATGTTGTAATTTTTACAAGGTATATCTGATTCAGTACTACTCAAAACTAATACTTTTATATATCTTTTATTCATAACAAGTAAAAATATCACAATCAATTTGAATCTGAAATGATATTATTCACTAGACATTAACAGCGATCTCTGAATGAAAGTCCTGTGCTTGTTTAACCGACCATCCATCCCCGACCTCCTCCCTGTACTGATTTTTCACCCTCTATATTCCTTTTCCTCACTTCCTTCTTTGCAGCTGTAATAATAACAACAGTTGCTAGAGGTCGCTGTCTAACAACAAAAATATAGGTGGTAATCACCTGCTTTCAGGCTGATAATACCAGTAAAAATGTAACTTTATGAAACCTCCTGGTACCTCAAAAAGAACCACCTCTCTGTGACGACCCATGGGTCGGGGGCTGAGGCTCAAGTTCTGAACACAGCCGCAAATACCTTTAGAGATTCAACAAGCGTTGCCAGGTGCCCGTGGCTTCATTGCCCCTGAGAGCAGAGCCATTGAAAACTGAACACTATGAAGCCAAACAAACGCAGTGGAAATGTGAAAGTCTAATTTGTCCTGTTTACTGTCATGGATCTGAGATGAAAGCATCACTATAGATCAGGGCTCACGAGTGTGTGCATATACACACACCATCAGCAGCAGCAGAGTTAGTCAACACCATCTGTGGTGTCTGTTTACTACTCTCTAAGATCGAGTGCTCATCAATAGAAATCAGGTTGAAAAACCAAGTTGCTTAATACTGCAGGTAAAACTTTCTTTAAAGCATGTGTGTTTGCCTGCTACATGTGTATGAAAGTAAGTGTGTGTGTGTGTGTGTGTGTGTGTGTGTGTGTGTGTGCATATGATAATTGCCACTAACATTAGGCCAATCCAAAATATTGTGGCGAAAGGGTTTCTGTCTTAGTACTACCTAACCTCCAGCTTTGCTAGTTAAATATCCCTCAACGAACCTCTGAACTAAAGTCAGAGAGAGCATCGTATTTAAAAAGACAGCAGCAAGACGATAAGCTAACATTGCAGGTCTGTCACTGTGCTATTGGACAGATGTGACCAGCTGAAATCACTTGACAGCCCCAGATAACGAGCCAGCAAATTATGACATTGTGACCATGCCTGATAGGAGTGAATGACATGATGGTATGAATAATAAACTAAAGACCAAAGCATGCAATAAAGTCGTCTTCCTGTCTAAACTTCCGCAAGAGCTTCATATGTTTTGGAAATGCAAGTTTGAATTCATATACAGATGTAGCTAGTGGAAGTATACACATAGACTAGAGTAAAACTTATCAGCTCTGCTGCCGTGGCCAATCCGAGAAGAACCGAACACTGATCTGGTGGAATTTGGGGGTAAGGGTGCACTCACACAAGGCAATCCGCACCGTATCTAAGGATGTTTTACCCCCAAAGTCCAGTTTGTTTGGCTAGTATGAGCGCTCCGTACTGTGCTCAAGCACTTTCTTGGCCCTGCCACAGTTGGAAAAGGTGTGCTTCATGGTTGCTCATTCATGAGCATAAGCACAGGTGTGCAAAGGAACATGAAGTATGATCATGCGTACCACGCCACCTTGCATAATGAGGAAATCCAGGAATGTGAGAGGGCTGACTTTGACCAAAAAGACACGATATAAGCCAAGAGTCATTAAAGTTAGTCATGTTCTCTGTTTTTCTCTCCATTGTGCTGTGACCGCGCTGCAACGTGATGACGTATGTACAAGAGGTAACCATGCCCAGGCTCGGTTGCGGCCAGAGCAATGTGAGTGCAGGCCAGCTGGGTGACTGGAGAGGACGGACAATTGATACAGAGCAACTGGGCCATGTGAGTGCGCCCTAAATGCAAACTGGTCCAGGCTGGCAGGGATGTTGTCTTTGATGTGCTGGGGAACCAGTTTCTCGAAGCACTTCATCAGGATGGGGGTCCTTAACACTAGACACAGCAGACTTTGTAGGTACAGGAATGATGATGGCTGTCTTGAGGCAGGATGGAACAGTCTCCTGTGAGAGTGAGATGTTAAAAATGTCAGTAATAACATCAGCTAGCTGATCAGCACATGTTAGTATACAGCCAGGTATATTATCTGGACCAGCAGCCTTATTTATATTCACTCTCAGCAGGAGTTTTCTCACATCCAGTCTTTGTTGAGGAGATCAAAGTGCGCATCAGATGTGTTCAGCTCATCCTGCAGCATGGCTTCACACATGATGGGGTGCTCCTACTTTTGTAGTCTGTGACATTTTGAATCGCCTGCCACATATCTCCAGTATCTGCTGATGCCTCCTCTTTGCCTTTTTCATGCCATCTTTCAGTCTTGCTCTGGCGGTGTTGTATGCTATCTTGTCACCTGACCAAAAGGCAGCTTTTTTTGGCTTTGGATAGTGCCGTCACCACTCCATTCAACCTGGCCCCCTGGTTGAGGAATCATCGTTGTGATCACATATTATCTGGGTCATGCTATTGCCCAGCATGTAGTTATTTTATATTTTCTGTGAATTAAATGCGCCTCCATAACCCTCAGCTACACTATTGTTTCAGTATCTGCTACCGTACCACCAGACTATGGAGAAGCTTCATTCCCCAGGCCTCAAGACTCCTGAGCTCATCCTCAACATTCCATTGTCTAAAATAAATGTAGCGGGACTCAAGGACTCAAAAATGATTTGTTTTTTTAAACCCTTGTTTAGAAATTGCACCTTGTACCTTAACAAAGACTTTTTAATTATTCTCTCCCTCTTTTTATACCATTTTTAGTAGTTGGAGTACCTGGATAGCCTCTGGTTTTTAATACTTTTTTCTACATTGTATAACATAGGGCAACTAGGCATCTGTTTTCCTTTACCTTTGAAATGAGCTTGAATGTTGACAACAAGCCAGAACTTATCATACAACATCAGTGGCTGTCCAAGGCAATGGTCAAACAGATATAAATTAGATGTGTGAAAACACAATCTCTTTACTTATTCAATAAATAAGAGTTCTAAGGGTTCTTAAATCGTGTCTATTTTATACATTATAAACCATTGTGCTTCCTGGATCATATGTCATACTTCAACATGGTTCCACTTTTGGCCTGAACACACAGTAAAATCTTGTGGCAGAATTGGTTTAAAATCTTGTCAAGAGCCTTCCTAAAAGTGATGGAGGCTGTTATAGCAACTTGCATATACTTTCAGTGTATGTTGCGAAGGGTGATGTGGGGATATGAGGAACCAACAGGGCCATCAGCCAAACATAATTGGAGCTGCGTTCACATTCTCAGAAGTAAGTCAAGGACATTCCCAGGTCATGGTGGATTCCACCAGGGATTTCCCATATCACCAATTCTATTTGATTTTGATACTTTAACTGTATACAGTCTATTAGTTAGTGAGCATGTCCAGTATTCTGTTTTATATATGACATTATATCTGGCCTCAGACATGAAACAAGTGTGCAGCTGCTAAACATTATATTGGATAAAAACCTGTAAAAATTTCCTCAATAACTCATGCAAGTCTCATTGATATGGTCTAAACCACATGGAATGTATTTTCATTTAAACACTTAATTGCATAGCATTTTTTTACATTTTAAATAAAAACGTAACTTCTACTTGTACTATCCCTGGTCTGTTATTAAAAGAATAATTGTGAACGCCCAGAAAAATACTCAGTACCTAATTATTAAGTTACGAGAGACTAGTCAGAAACTACACAGCATTATGTATCATTTTATATGAAGGTACCCTTAAAGAAAGTTAATAGTAACTAATGAGTCTATTGGCTAACTAGTCAGTGTGATGCTTCACTATCATTGAAGGTACACAAAAAGTAACTAATGATTCAGTAATTAGGAAGTAATGAGTAGTCACTAGCTTATGCCACTCAATGGCTGGTTGATAGTTAATCAAGAACAACTCATGAAGAAAGTGGTCAGTATGTTCACAGATATTTCTGAACTAATCATTACCTAATGAATAATTAATATATGTCCCAGTCTTGTTTCCAGTAAGTCATCATTATCTACTGTATAGTCCTTGAATCACAGTTATTCAGGAATTACTCATTAACAATTCATTAACTATCAAGTTGTTCCTGATTCATTCCTTACTCCCTCCTCAGTAACTACTCTCATTTGTGTGTACCTTGTTGTGAAGTGTTACCATTTGTTGTTTTGGCGACCTATTCAGTGGTTTAGGTATGAGGATGTGTTGGTTGTTTCAAATTGTAAAAAACTATGCTCTGTACTCTGGAGTTGTCTGACTTTGTCATTAATTGACCTTGTTTCTTTTTACAAAGAGTAACACATTATGGTGACCGTCTCTGTATTAACTCCCAGCTTTCTCCTGAAAGACTGTTTGTGTGCTCGCTCATCTGTTTTTGTGCTTTTCATGTTGCACGCTGCAGCAAGCAATATTTTTGTGCTTTTAACATTTGGACAGCCTACGTTTAAAGTGCTGTTTAACCTTTCAAAACGCTGCAGAGGCTCCAAGCAACATTTGAATAATACTGTCTCTGCCAACATTTTACCTTCTGTACTGGAAGAGGCTTGCAGGCAGTCAACGATATACGGCTTACCACATCAAAAAAACGCTGAGTCTATATTTAGGGTTCAAGGAAAAAGTGTATATTTATTTTTAAAACAAATGTTTATTATTCCTTTTTATCATCTGGGCTCTTGAAAAACATGTCAGTTACAATCCTTTGCTCTCGCCCCTCTGTTTGCCTCCATATTAAAAACTCATAAGAGATATTTAAACAGTAAAAGGGGTGTTTAAGGAGGCGGATGGAGATAAACTTTAGGCCCTGTGTATTTTCAATCTCAGCCATTCCCCCGGGCCCTTCCTTTACCGCCTTTAAGAGAATACAAATCACTTCAATTATTCAAACCTCCAGAGAACTCAGGGGGAATAAAAACTAATACACAAGGCAGAAAAACAGATAAATAAACCTATGTATAAACAAACTCTGCACGCATTAATTGAACGTTTCAGAAGGCAGTGGGGAGGATGCTGCTAGCTGAGAATAAAGCACAACTTTCCAGTGTGCATTATTGGGGCTGGTGTTGTTTCTGCGTCTCACCTACCATGGAGTAATAAGCCCACACAGGTAAACAAAGCTACTCCCTTGATATGCTGAAGTGAAACATCCTCCTTTTTTCCCTGCCTTTTGTCATCCTTCACTTGATCTGTGATGCTTTAGTCATATCGTATACAGGGACGGCGGCGGCTTTCGTGGGAGGATGATGTTTATGAGTCGGAGCGACGTGCAGAGCGGAGCGTCGAGGAAATAGTGACCTACTTTTTTGAATCTGTGCTCCCTCAACACAATGATAAAGATGCTGTGCAAGAAAACCATTGACCTGCTGGTCAGCAGGAGCAAGGGGCTCCTTTGAAAAGAAACGACATCCTGAGAGTGACCACTGCTGAGCTTTTCATACCTCTCAGTGGAAGACACTGGAGTGAATAGTCTCTATACTCTCTGAAATCCACAGACTGTAAAAAGCTGAAAGTGATATTGGGTCGGGTCACATTGATCAGTGAACTGTGGTCAAGATAAGATGGGAAGCAAACAAAGGTCCTTCTTAAATGGTTTTGAAAGGTGTGTGTGTGTGTAACTGACATATTCAAATGTCTTGTTTTGTTTGTCCAAAACCACAAACACATCACTATCATAGGAGACAAAGAACACCAGCAAAGATTCACATTTTAAAAGGAAATGAATCTCAGTGCTAGTCTTTCAGCTGTAGAGTATTTCAAAAACAGTGAACCTGAGGATGTTGTCGCCTGTCGTTCAATTTCTTTTGGCTAACAGCACAGTCATTATATGAATCAGGCATGCATACCAAATACTGTATCATTGTTCTCAGCGTAATTTAAGCTGCTCATTAGCAGCATAGTTTGGCACGTGGTACTATGTATGTTCAGTGATGTACAGAATTAAAAGAAAAAAAATATTAATGTTATTTGAAAATCATCATTGTGGGATGAAAGCCTTTTGGATGACACAAACATCTGTATATGAATGAATAGATGGGAATACCAGTGTATTCCACTAAAATAAGAGTCATGGTGATGGAACAATATACAATTCATTCCTGTCACAAAATATATAATTGTTGTCATTTTTAGGGATTTTTAGTTTCTCAAGAACTACTTCACGCTCTACACTGATTTTAGAGGGTAATATAATATATAATATAAAACAAGATCATCACTGACAAGTGTATTTGTGCATCAGAGTGGTTCAGGGAAAATTAGCAAAAAGATTTACAGACTGTAACAACACTGTCTGTGATTTAGTTTAGGATGTTTTCTTTCATAATGTTTAAAGTGAACAGAAAATAACAACATTAGTTTAGCTTCCCACACTCTAGTCCTGCTGCTTCTTCAAACTGGGTGCATACCGACTGCTATCTAGGCTCTGTAATGGGCTGAACTGTGTGAGCAGTGTGTGTGCGTGGTGGGATGTCTTGCTTTTCATTTAGGCGTCCATGTTAACAGGTTAGAGCAGCTACACAGGCTGTGTGAGTCGCATTAGTCCCTGCGTGTCAAGCGAGGCTGTCACATGGACATTATACCAGCGTTTCACTACAGTTTTAATGTGTAGAATGTATCACAAGCATGGAGAGAATACACAACAGGTGAGGGGTAGTTTTTTTTCCTCTCCTTCACGCCCTCTCTCTCCCTCCCACTTTCTCACCCTTTCAGCGGGGTAAAGAAAAATCACGTCATCATATTTATCAATAATTATCAAAGTCTGTCAAACTCCATGTAAACAGATAGGGCAGGCAGGAGCTGTGCCGTAGAAGCAACGTTGCTTGTGTGGACACAAACACACAAGTGAGCAGCAGCAGCTCAGCAACGCAGCCACCACGGAGGATGTGTATTCCACCTGAAAGCACACCATGTAAAATAACTTTTCTGTGACTCACTTATTACCCCGACTGTTGTCTGCTCCCTGTGTGTGTGTGTGTGTGTGTGTTTTGCATCTATCTTGAGCCAATCAAACTTAACACTGCACTTCCTTGGGTCCTCAGCAACAAACCTGCTAGGTTTGAATTAGATTGGGTGAACGGTTAACGAGATATGTGATTACATACAGACAGACAGACAGACAGACAGAGGAACATCTAACCTAACTACAAAGCAAGGAATATGTGTCAGTGAGGGTTTACTGAGAGCGGATGTTATCTTGTGTAACCACCTATTTTTCGTTACGTTATCATGATGAAGATTATTGTTATTATTATTATTATTATTATTATTATTATTATTATTATTATTATCATTATCATTGTCTCCTTAGAATCTATCAAAGAAACCCCATATCCAAATTTCAGTCATTCAATGTCATGTAACAGTGACATGCACTCATGATTATTGTAAAGAACTGCCAGTTGCGTTACATATGATACTGAAGAAAAGAAAAGAAATCTGAGAAAAGTGATCAATTGGATGAACTCCAACACAATTCACCAGAATAGATGTTAGCTAAGAACTTTTTTGCTAAACCACAGATAACTCAAAACTGATTGTGTCCTTATGTAGCATCTTTACATTTGCTTCGATTGAATTTTCTATTTCTCTCTCGCCACAATGCTGTGTTTAGACTCTGCTTAGATTTAGGCACAAAAACCACTTGATTAGGGTTAGGGAAACATCATGGTTTGGTTTAAAATACCTGCTTTCGTCACCATGAACACGAATGGAGATGCAACTGCAAACATACAAATGTCCACAGGTGTCCTTAAAAAAAACACCCGGTTTTCACACCACAAAAACACTTAAAAATATCCACTGGTGTGACTCGAACTGCAGTTGGCTGTTTGGCAGCCTTGCTGGCTATAAGAACTCCAGCTCCGTCTTCTCCACCTCCTGATGTGAAAGTCAGCTAATAAGCATTTCATGTGAGCATGATATGCCACCTTTGGAAGAAATATCAACCTGGGACATATCTGTTGTTTGCAGAAACATTAACTGCTAACATTATGTCCTGGGGATTGGGCTGTGATTTCAGCAGTATGTCTGTGAAATCTGGGTGTCACAGTTGAACTGAACACAACTGATAAGTGGAGCTTTTATATTTCCACAGTGACTCACTGATTAACTCTGAACACTGTACTACAGCGTACAACATTGAATTGGGTGAAAAATCTTGGTGGGTCAGGGAAAAGGGAGCCCTCTCATATGAAATGTAGTAACTTGATTCACTACTAATATAAAATTATTGACTAGCACGGCTATAATGTTTCTTTAGTGGGCATTTCAGTTAGAAATTACAGGAAATCTCTGCTTTTTGTATTTCAAGCTAAGAAAGGAGGTCCCAAGACCCTTCCTGGGTTCATCAGACATAAAGTAAATGTCGGGCCTAACATCGGAGACGAGAGGAATCTGGTTCATTGCATCAGTGTCATGGTGGAAAAGAGAGCCCACTCATCAAGGCCTGAGAGGGCCACAGGCAGACGGACAAAAAAGAAGGAGGATGGCTGACATTTGAGTTTGACTGAGGATGGAAGCGTGACCTGAAGGTGGTGGCGGTGCTGAGTGAGGGTGGCGGGGGTCATCTCTCTGTTGTTTTTTCTGTGTAGGATAAATGTCATTACAGTGAGCGTGCACAGAGAAAGCAACAGGAGGAAAAGCCCACTGGCCTCCTTGGCTGGTTATAAACCTGCTGTGACACAACCTCTGTCTATTTATAACTGCATTCTCCCTATATTACGCCTTCAAGAGCAGAGAGAGTGGCCATCATATATCTCATAGACTCATAACTGTCCACCATTACGAGCCTCTATTGACGTAACATCGACTGCAAGTGTGGAGCATGGGTGTGCCTATGTGCTATTTGAGTGTTTTTCCTGTGCAAATATGCCTGTGGGTTCAGAAAACGTCAAGGTGCTACAGTACAGCCCACAGCACATTTCACGTTCAGGCCACTTCTCTGGTGATTTGCAACATCTTAGACTGGGAGCTTGATTTACACAGCTACAATACAGGGCTCCGTGTACCTGCGGCCCAATCCCATCCACGCTGAAAGAGAGGCTGATTAGAGATGCATGGGACCTACTGCAAAATGGCCCCGCCATTGTTGATTCTGCTGACGAGGCAGGCTCGCTGGCTGGTCGGCAGGCTTTAGAGATGGAGGGAGGCAGGAGAGAAGAAGAATGGTGAGACTGAAGCGAGGGTGAGAGGCGCTGGGGGAGGAGGGGTGGGGGGGTTGCAACTGAAAAATGAGCAGCCATAATAAAAAAGAAAGTTAAATGACAAGAAGAAGGGAAGAGGGAGGGCTGGAGAAAAATGGGAGTAGGTGAGTGAAAGAGGACAATATTCACATCACATCACCTTATGGCCAAAAGTATATGGACATTTCTGTCCATTTGTTGCCACAGCAAGGCTTAGTACCATCATGTGGTATCAGTGTTGGACCTCACCAATGCAAATCTCTGCAGCCAGCTTCCAACATGTCCATGGTTTAAAAATGACATACATACCTATCACATATGGTTTTAACTGAGCAGAAAGCTAAGTTCATGATCACTTCAAATGCTCACTTTAAGTCGCTTGATGATTTTAGCATGTCTGATGGTAAATCCATTGAAACGGTGACCTCATCCATTGTTCTTGGGAATATGGATAGACAACAAGCTTTATTTTAATGCACATATCAGTAATCTAGTTATGAAGCTGAACGTGAAGATTGGCATATATTTTAGAAATAAATCTTGCTTTACTTTCAATGCCAAAAAAACGATTGTGGAGTAGGGATGGCTGAGAAGGGTGCCGCAGCTCTATTTTTGAGAGGCAAGAGAAAGATCAAAATATGAAAGAAAACATGACAAAATCTCGGTGTTATAAAATGATTTTTCTATCTTCTTTTAAAAAATTCATTAATGGAATTCTGATCAAAATGCTGCAACAGGGACACCTGCAGACCAGGGCAGGCAGGAGGGCATAATGTAGTCTCTGTGAAGCAGTGGTGGGGGGCAGCTAATCTGTTATTGTACAAAAATGATGCTCTAACGGAGACGTTGTTACTGACCAATCAACGACAAGAATACAACATCGACATCACATTTGTCCAACGATACTTTCCAAATGTCATCTTCAGTTCTCTGTGAAGTGGTAGATTCAGACGGCAGCATATTAGAAAATAAAATGTGTAAATTGTGCTACAACTTTTAAGCACACTACTAAAATAAATACACTCTTTGATTTGAACAGCTGTGTTTGTGTTAGTGAGGCTCGACTCAAATATTTGAAACACCTCTAAGTATAATGCAATACAATTAAACAGAAACAGCCTCCAAAACGGCCATAAAGTTCATCACCCCTCTTGAAAAAGTCTATTTATTAATACTTCTTGAAAGCAGGTTTCAAAGTAACACTATTTAAGAATCTGTATTTTGTGTGATTTGGTGTCCCCACAGTTTGAGTGCAACATCACTGTCATACATACAAATCCCTGTTTTCTATAACAATATAATCAGTGGTAATGTCAGATGAGCTAACTAGCTAATGGCAGCTACTGTTAGCGGCATTAAGCGGTTATTTTAGCAGCAGCAAAGCTATTCACTTAATGTGGCCACATAATTAAGGACAAGAAAACATTTGAAATGTGTCCTTAAATGCACAAAGTGTGAATATGTCCTTCTGTAAGAGGACTCAACATGTAGCTTCTTACCCTGCCCTGCTTCTCGTTGGAATACTCCAACAATCCATCTGACAGGCCCGCCTTGTTGCAAAGCCCCTCTCCTGTGGTGTAGTCAGACTTAAAGCCACAGCTTTACCGCCATGTTCAGACGTATTACACAGTAAAACTGGATTTGCGGTGTCTATGACAAATCAGCGTCTATGTGACAAACTTTTTAGGGAGAGAGGGGGAAGAGAAATCTGATTCTCTCTTTGAAAAAAAAAAAGGAGAAAAAAAAAGGCAGGAAAATATAAGGCTATTAGCCAGCACATATTTCTCCCATAAGCCTCTTAGGGTGCAGAAAGACACACCTAGGATGCCAGGCCGCTCCCTCGGAAGATAATCCCAAGCCATAACGTAATCTCGTGTTAGGTGATCAAACGGACGGGAGAAGAACCTATGAGGAGGAATTGTAAGAGCCACAAATCCGCAGGAACAAATCTTATTATGGTGAGAAACCTCTGACTTTACCCCAGCATCATCCATATTTACTGCTCAGGTTTCCTGTTAAAGGAAGTCTTTAAATTGTCACAGTTTCAGACGGACGGGAAGATATAACAGCTCGTAAACGAGAGCTGTTACGTGGGTTTGCTGCTGCTGCCTCTCCTGCTGTCACCAGCAGACGACTGTGCATTAGTTCAGTTTTAGAGGCAAAACACATCCCATGGAAGCTGAATTCACACAGCAAATTAGTATTTGATTTGCACCCTGTGAATAAGATGCACTGTTGTACTTTTCTCACTCAGCTCTCAACTTTCAAAGGAAAATAAATGATTATACACGAAAACACGGATCAGCTGGATGGAATCAAATGGATGTGTTGACACAGCGAGAGGGGAAGGTAATGATTGATTTAAAAAATGGAGAAAACAACTGCAGCTTTAAAAAAACAACTGTATGTAATAAGCTCTGGCTGAGTTTTCACCAAGTGCAATCAGAGTCATTTACAAATACAGACAGGGGTTGGCTATCAATTCCAACTCTTCCTGCAGAGCGTTGGTGCCTCTGACATCACATCCTGTGGGCTTGTTTAAACAACGGCCCCTGCAGTGACAGCCAACATGCACAGCCCTCCGGGAGAACTCTGGAGAGCAGCAGCTTATTAACATGATGGAGAGGGCACAAGCTGCACCACAAATACCAGGTGTCATCTCCAGCAGATCAAGTTAAAATTGTGAGAAGCCTGCCGGTCATATCAAAGCCATAGTTGATATGTGGCTCTGTTTGTCCTAAATCATTTTTTGTGATCTGTGACCCCCCCATAACATAATTCATTGCCCTTTACCAAAGCAAGATTTGATCTAACACCAATCATGTCAGCATTGCTGAAGACAAACAGGAGAAAGTGATGTGAAGCACATAATTCCACAGTGCTTTGCAGTCTAAAGGCCATGATCATGCTGGATGCTCTTTGGATTGCAACACCCACATCTCATGCTCATGTTTGTTTCCATCTTGAATATATGTCTACCTACTGTGTATTACATAACTGTAAAAATAAAGCTTTAACCCTTTGGTAGCTTTGCTCATTTTCCATTATCTTTATTCACAGACTTATGGCATTGTATCTGCATGACATATTACACACAATACAGTGGGGTCCTAAGGCCTGACACCACATTGAAAATATCTGATATTGTAACATAAATCTGGAAATAATCAGAACGCTTGAGGATTTTGAAAGTGAATGAAAGTCTCAGAAGTCAAATTTTTATTCTAAGGGCTCTCTCAGCATCAAATTATGGCTGTGTAGGTTTCTAAGGGGGCAGTGCATTGAATTAAAAGTTGGATTTTCAGAATGTGGATCACTTGTATCCAAAGCACAAACAAGCAGCACACCAGAGAGACAGAAAAGCAACTTCATCACAGAAACAGAATTTACTCAATAAACAAAACAAGAGTCCAATCAGCTGTCGTCCTGTTAAAAGGAGGCTGTCTTGTAGTGTCTCAGAGGATGATGAGCAGTTTCTAAACCACTTCTCAGAATGGAAACAAGGACAAACACTTGAGGTGGGCTGTGAAATACCAGAATTTCACAATGAAGTAGAAAAAAGTCTAGTTACAGATGAATCCAAGTGTGATGATATGATGGTCTTGCATAGGAAGTAGGGCATGGTTTGGTAGGTTGTAGATGTAGGGTTAGAAGTTGATGTCACACTTGGGGGGTGGCGGCTCTGAATGATTAACCGCCAGGAAATGCACCTGTGGAAGTTGGTTGGTTTTGGAGGGACGGGCCAGGAGGAAGATGCCGGAGGCAAGACACTTTGGGAGCCAATTGAGACTGGAAAACGGGAGTTGTCTCCCACCACCACGAACACTCACTTTCACCTTTTTAAACACGGAACATCCTTCAACGCACGGGCTGGCCGAGTGAACCGGTGTAAAAGCACCAGAGTCAGGACCGGAGAGGCTGCGTGGTCCACGCGAGCTGGCCGCAGTCGCAACTGCAGGAACGTGACCTGGCGGTGAGTTAACCACGCACGCCTCCCTAGGTAAGGAAGGTTTCATCCACCCAGGTAAGCTAGGTACACGCTCACGTTAAATGCAACATGCAGGGAGAGGCATTAGGTTACGGGCTTGCTTGCCTTAGTCAGTTGCGGTATCACGAGCCGGGTAAGTGTAGCGCCGTAACACCCAGTGATAGATTAGTGTCAGTAACAGAAGGGTGTATGCAAGTCTGGGGCTGTATTCAGACTCCTGCACAGAACTGACCCCACCCTGACCAAGGAGAAGCACCACTCCATTCTTCAGAGACTTGCTCCACCCTCTGGTTTGATCTTTTTGGAGAAGGATTCATACTGCAGCAGGATAATGAGCCCAAACGCACCTCAAAGCTTTGACACAACTACTGTAGACCAAAGAAGACCAAGGAGTCCTGACTGTCCTGGACTGTCCTCCACAGTCATCTGACCTCAACCTCATTCAACATTTATGGGGGCACTTGAAGACTGTGAAAGCCAAGCACTCTGTGTCGTCACAAGAAGCTTTGTGGAACACTGTCAAATCTAATATTATCATTTGTAATGAAAACATATCATTACATTAGAAACAAATGCAAAATGGAAATATCTTGACTGTATATTGAATCTGCAATCCAGTGACAAAGCATAGCCACTGTTGTAATGTACATCAAAGCTCCTGGAACTTTGCCCCCAGGACTTTTGCTTTTGGAAGTTCAGGTTAAATTTTTTGGGAATAGTCGGATGGCAGATATACAAATGCACAAAAAAATGTGTATGTACTCTTTCATTCACATAAACTGAGATTTATAAAAACAAAACTAAGCAAGACTGGGTATACTTCAGACAAAGTGTTTTTCTCTAGCACCTTGCAGATATGATATGGTATGGTAAAAATTAAGCCAAAGGGGAGTGACAAGGTAAAATAATAAAACATTGTCTTTAAGGTTGTTAGTGAGTTTCAATGACATGATTTTATTTCATTTTTCAGTTTGTATAGAATTCTGTTATCTCGATGATGATTTATATTCCTATGATCACTAAGAGAAAATGTATAACACTACTGGTTATTGTTAACATGTGGATGTGAATTTATGATAACATTCTTGACATTGTTTTTATTATTATTATTATCTTATTTACTGTTCTTTTCATTGCCAGGTGTGGCAGGCAGAAGTATTGCTATGCAAACAGGTGATTAAGGGTGATTGTATGTCCATGAATGGCTGTACTGTGGAAGTGGAAATCAGGAGGTTGATGTTTATCAAATAGAATCACAGTATCCAGAGTAACAAATCACAATCCTTTGCACAAACAGGAGCATCTTTGTCTAAAACAAGCAGTGCCAGGATCTCAGGGATCAGCCCTGCATGAAAAAGGTCATGGAGAATTACCAAGAGTGGTTCCTCTACACACTGTAACTGTAGTGTGGACAGTCACTGAATTAGTTTATTAAGTAATAAAGTAAAGAAGGGGGTGAGACCCTGGGCCACTGTGGGGAGGACACAGCCTCTATACACAGGGTGCACACTCTAACAACTGATGTGCTGGGCCGCCCCCTGAATTACTTTTGATGCTAAAGAGGATGTATAAAGTATGGACATCAGAGAAAGCTATCACTGGAAAGAGTGAATTCTGCTGATTTGGTGTCTTTATGTTCTGTCTGTGTTGTAGTTTGAATTAGTGATGATTCAGAAAAGAATGGGTGTGACTTTTGGAAGTGATTGGTAATACTGGAGGTGAATATCACTCAGTTCAGTTCAGCTTAAAGAATCACAGTCGCCTCAACGGGAGGACAGACTGTGACTCTTGTTGCAAAGAAACACTCATAGCTGCAAGCATGTAGGGCTACTTGCTTTAAAGCATCACAACTGAATTATAATAATCCGTTAATGACCACATGAAACCTTCATGAACCGTATCAAAACCAAACATCACAGTATGATACAGAATAAGGCAGGGCACATTGTAGCCCACTCTACAGAGTGATAGTTTATTGGCACAAATGAGACATAGACCAAATGGCAAAACAGCTTATTACCATACTTACTGTGTGTATGAGCTTTAAATCAAAAACAGAACACGCCAGGCCACACACCAGGTAAATTTATCCATCACATACAGCTGAGCATAATAATTTCTCCTCTTAATTAAAAAGGCAAATGCAAGTGTCACATATGAAAAAGGTCTGTAACAACACACGCAAGCATTTTAAAAACCAGCAAAAATAGGCCAGGCTGCCTACTAGCATTCCAGTCCTCATCAACACCCATCCCATTCAACACAGTGTTTACAGTGAATAATACAGTTCAATCAGGAGATTGTGCCCGGCTGATGTGAACAGCTCATATCAATTGATGCCCCAGATAATGACAGACAATTAATAGTGAGAGAAGTGAATGAAAGAATGGTAAGAGACATAAACTAAGGACTGAGCAGTTGTAAGAGTAGTTCTATTTCATTCTTCCTGTATGAAATACCTGGATAAGCATCACGCGCAAGTCATGTGACCTGGGTGACGCAAGCAACCTGATGAAGGGGGCAGGCACCCAGCGATCATCTCCTTTTCATGGGTCGTTGTTTGTATTAGCTTGCCGCCTACGCCAGTAACCTTGGAACCACAACTTACCGGTTGGAGCTACGAATTCGTCCTCCAGAGGCTGCGTAGCCAGAGCTCATCCCCGCCGTGCATATCCGACCGCAGCTCGGACTGCGACAGGTAAGTAGAAAAAAAAAGAATCGCCGGCGGGCGTGCTTCCTCCCCGCTTAGTGCCTCCGCTCAGCCCGGGTTGATTTGCTACTGCATTTGCTAGCCAGAGCTTTCCTGCTACCGACTGCCCTCGTGAGGTGCTTTCGCCTCTCTGACGGCTGTGTCGGAGGTTAGCTAACGCTACCTTCGGTACTGGGTTAAAAAAAATAAAAATAAAATGAAGAGGTTTGTTGGCTACGGTCGGCCTGGTTTGTAAGCTGAGTGTTTTTCGCTCTGCTGCTACATCGTTAGCTTATTTGTGGCCAACTGTCTCTCGCTCTGTTGCTATATCTCCAGCTTTACGACACTACAGGTGCTGGCTTGACGGAATCCATAGCCGAGTGTTTCCTCACTCTGCTGCGATGTCGCTGGTGTTTTTACTGTGACACGGTGCTGGGTTGGCTGTAGCTGGGTGTTTCTCGCTCTGCTGCTACACCGCTCGCCTTACGACGTCACTTGCTGTTTTTTTGTTGGATTGTACTTGAGTGTTCCCGCTCAACTGCCATATTGACAGCCTCTGTGACAATTTTGTCTGTTTGTGTCTCCTGCATGGCTCCTCTCAGCCCAGAGGATGGCCATGACAGATGCCCTTCATGCCTTGGCATTGAACACCTCAGACAGGCGCTGACTGAACATGCTTGCATTAATTGCACCTGCATGCCATTAGCAGAGAGGACTGCAAGGTTGGTTAAATTTGATAGTGGCTTTGCTGAGGCTCGCTTACCCCCTTCCGGGACACCTGTGTACAGCCCCAAGTGACACGGACACGCACAGGATGATGCCTCCGTCGCTAGGAAGAAACGGCGGGGCGAAGATACCTTTAACCCTTAAAATAGACACTTTGGCCTCCGACTTTGCCCAGATTAAGGCCCTCCTTCTTAATCTGCAGCCTGGTGGTCCCTCAGCTACTACGGGCACTGCTGCTTCAGAGCCACCACTCGGAAGACCACCACAGAGCTATGATGACAGTGATAGCCTAGCTTCTTCGCCCCATGTTGCTAGCCAGCAAGACGAGGACACACTATCTATTGCTGCCTCTGGGAATCTCTTTACTGATGATGAAGCAAGGGGACAGGAAGAACGGGAGGGGGGGTCCCCCCTTCCCTCGGTGACAGACTCTCATGGATTGGGTGCAGACTCCTTGACGGATGCTGAGGCCAGTCTTTCCACAGTTAAACAGGCCATCCAATTGGCCGTCTCACGGCTCGGGTTGGATGCTTCTCTGATAGTGTCTCCAGATGAAGCCCTTAGACCCAATGCCCATTGTCCATGCCCACAGTGTAGGATCACTGATGTCCTCCTTACCAAGAGCTATGATATAGCGGCTCGGATGGGGCGTATTGGTAACTCCCTTTCCCACCTGGTTGTGGCTCTATCACAGTCTCTCCAAACTACTGATGCAGATGCCCAGGCACAGGACCTCAGTGATGCTTCACTCCAGGCATTTGCTTTCATGACTAGAGAGCTTGGGAGACTGATGTCCACCTTGACCTTGGCCCGGCGCCAAGTGTGGCTTGCCGGGTCCCCCTTGTCAGAGGCATGTAGAAAGACACTCCGCACGCTACCTGTCGTTCCAGGCCAGAAGTTTGGACCTGCGGCCCAACAGGCTTTAGAAAGCAGTGTGCAGTGAACAAAGTCAAGCAACAGTTTGCTGACTTATGCCAGGCACCATTGCCTAGACCAAGGCACACTAGAGCTCTAGGGCACTAGGCTGACTCAAGAGCCGGCCGCCCGCGTTCCAGCAGGGCCGTTTCCATAGGGCCCCTAGCAGCCTGCCTTTCGGACGCCTAAGGATAGGGCACCCAGATACGGACCACCTGCCGGACACCCCAAGCCGCCCAAATGTCGTGGGAGTCGGACCTGACTACCTAGACCCAGGCGCCAGCCGTTTCTCCCCACAACATCTATGCCGGTGGGAGGCCCTGACTTCAGACCCTTGGGTGGTTTTTTTTCCAGCCCACAGTCATTCACAGCCAGCTGCAACAAGTACCCCTCCTCTCCCGTCCCATGTGCCTTTTGTTGCAATTCCAATTCCCTATGACGGTGATCTCTGAGCCTGTAGAGCCTTTCTAGTATAGTGTTCAGTAGTTTTTGAGCAGCAACCCCAATCGTATTCTACTGACAGAGCCAAATAGTCTTACCTGCTTGGCTGCATCATACATATATATATATACACACACTGAAGAGAACTCTTTAATCACACATCAGATCTAGATGACTGTCACACTGTCACACTGACCAATAGTAGCTCAAAGCTGAATTTGCACCTAGGTGTGAAGACTGGGGAGTGCTGGGAAACTGAGTTCAGTTCAGAGTCAATTTTGAAATCCACAATGAACGACTTAATCTGTGGGTCCCAACAACACCAAAAATTGTTGTAAAAATGTAAATCACAGGCTGATCCTACTTGAATGTTATCACAGCAACTCATAATGTGACTCAGTAGTGTATATGGCACCCGTGTGCCTGTATGCACTCCTGGCAATATCTGCAAATGCTTCTGATGAGTCTGCAGGTGGTGTCCTGGGGGATCTCCTCCCAGATCTGGATCGGGCATCAGTGAGCTCCTGGACAGTCTATCCTCCAAGAATATGCCTCCCCACACCATCACTGACCGACTGCCAAACCGGTCATGCTGGATGATGTTACAGGCAGCATAATGTTCACCATGGCGTCTCCAGACTCTTTCACTCTGCCAACCTCATGGATTATGTTTCTGACAGTTTGGTCAGAAACATGCACACCAGTAGCCTGCTGGAGGTCATTTTGTAGGGCTCTGGCTCTGTAACGGCTGGTCTCCTGGTATGTCCTTAAGACTGTGCTGGGAGACACAGCAAACCTTCCTGCAACTGCACGTATGGATGTGCCACCCTGGAGCAGCTGGATTAACTGTGCATCCTGATTGGGCTGCAGGTACCGCATCATGCTACCAGTAGTGACAAGGATACTAGCAGAACACAACACTAGAAAAGAATCATTACTTTGGTAGACCCTTTTTCTTCACTTTATGTGGATGCCAGCCATACAGTTGCTGGGTCTGTCCTCATGCAGGCTGATGACCTGGGGGTAGATAAGACTGTAAGTTTCTTTTGAAAGAAATTTAACCCTTGTCTTCGAAGCATTTCAATGTTTGTAGCAGTTGTACGCCTGTAGGCCTTTTTACCGACCACAATCCGCTGACTTTCCTCAACTCGCTCCAGTGTCCTAACCAGCCTTGAATCAAGTAGTCTTTGTTTCTGCAGGCATATTGTCTGGATGTGCGTTATATACAGGGGCTGACAATGTGTTGGCAGACGTGTTGTCTTGTGCTCCTGAAGCTAATGTCTATTCTCTAATTGGTCCTCCTCTTGCCTCTCTCTAACCTCTTAAATTGCTTCCTAGGTGCACTGGTTGCAGGGGTGGAAGCTGGGCACAAGGGATGTTTGACCGTAGAGCAGAACACTGGGTTATCCTAGAACACTGGGTTTGAGATAAGGACAGATGGTAAAGTATGAGTAATAGCAATATTTGCTAATGCATGTATGTGGGTGATTAAACTGTAGAAAATGGGGGATGGGGGGCTCTCTTTTACTCATCACTCCTCCCTCCACCAGCACAGGATTGTTTGCTTTTCAGCCATCCAACATCCTTCGCACGCATATCTTACACTGATGCACACGCACCCTCCCCACTGATTTTGCTAATTAATTTGTTACTTTGTTAAATAAATTCACTCACATACACATGTATCTAATGAGGCTGGTCTAACCTGTTAACATGGACGCCTATATGAAAAGCGAGAGATTACGCCATGGGGCAGAGCTGCACACACATCCAGGGTGTCCAGCCTGTCAGACCCCTTGCAGCCCATATGCTGCAGCTTATCAGTCCACCATGATGGCTTTATGCAGGACTTTGAAGCCAATTTGACATAATGGCCAAACGCTGTAATTACAACATCACATGGATAATACTTGTTTTAACAATAAAGCAGGACAAAAAATAAATGTAGCGAAATTTAAAGGAGCTACCGGCCACTGCATCTGCATGCGCCCCTGTTGCCACTGTGCTGTTTGAAACCTTGCAGTGTTGAAAATTCCTATAGATGATGAATGCGGTTATTCGAATTTGTGTTTTCTTGAGGGCCTGGGGCCCTGCAGCAGTTGCTAACTCAGTTGATAATCCAATCTGGATGCCAGAAGTAAAGTTTAGGATGACTATGGTCCACTACACATTCCTCTCACTCGATCGATTCATGTTCAAGCCAAACGATGATGTGAATGCTTTGGACTCCAAACATACGTATTCATTTCATATATGTAGATGCTCAAGTGCCCTCTACATCACTCATGTTTCTTGTCAATGGTAAAATGTTATGATTAAGATGTACTGTGCTTTTTGGAATTCACTTCACTCATAATTTAAATCATGATAATCCTCATGAATATTTTAAATTACATTTTACTGCAATTCCTTTAGTGTCATGAGGGCAACAATAAAGCAGCAAGGTTAAAGAGCATGATTTTTATACTCAAAAAACAGTGAGCTGTATTTTCATTCTTTGTGCTCTTGTTTGCCTAAATTAAATGTAAGAAGGAGATTGGAAGTTCAAGGGTAACAAAATTGTGCAATTAAATTTAAATCACCCCACGGGCAACAAGACTTTGACAGGAAGGTCAGACAGTGCTGCTATAAAGCATAGCTTCTCATTTTTGACGATAATGCCAGAATCTGAACAGTGAGGGGAAGTTAACAGTTTATTTTCTTGGCTTAAACAAGTTAATTACATATACAGGTTTTCATTTCAAAGATTAGTAAGAGTAGAGGATATTTGGTGTTAAGGTCTAAGTGCTAAAAAAGTAAAGCAAGTGAATATTAGTGTGGATTTCCATAATATTGTTTTTGTAACCATGAATTTAACAAATAATTCTGAGGCCAGCCTCTTTGGCCCAGTGTTGGGTGAACAGCATTACAGAGTACATGTTACTGTTATCACATTACATTTGTTTGTAACACAGTAGTGTTACTTGTTACTGATCCTAAATTTAGTAATCATACTAGAGCTACTAATCAAACAAATATGTTGGTACTTGCGTTACAAAAGGTTAATTAATTAATTAATTAATTATTAATTACCTGCATATTTGGGCGGATAGAAAAATCAGTCAATTGTGCCTTGTCATGGTGCCACCGTGGCAGCCGGGTTGCCTTGTCCTTTTTCTGTTTTTCCCCCCTGTCTACCTCCTTTTTCTCCCTCACCTGCTCCCTTCCCAGTCTGTGTGTCTGTGGGCGTGGCAGCAGCAGCAGTGGCAGCAGCAGCAAAGTGGCGCACCTGACTCTCATCAGCCCATCAACCTCCGCCTATATTACTCTGGTCTCTTCACTGCTACAGTGCCAGATTTTTGCGTCCCTTTCTTTGAGTAACTACACCAACACTGTTCTGACACAACTGATTAAACTCAGACAGTAGCTGAAAGTTAACACAATAGGTCACACCCATGTCGAAAACTGCGGCTCAGAATTGCTTTTCTTCATGCAGAGCTCTGGCTGTTGAACATATCTAAATGTTTTTAATACACTGAAATAAAACCAAACTAAATTTGAACCTTGAACTTCTTCACATTGATACCAATAAACCTCTGTCACAGTCAAGCCTGTATTTATTGCTTTTATGATATTAAAAAGAAAACATGTAATAATATTTAATATAATAATATTTATTAAATATAATATTTAAAATAATATTTAGTGCAATAGTGAGCAGATAATGTAATCTATCACAATTTCCATACATTTGGAATCACTTCAGTTAGTTATGTTGTTGCTGATATAATCTGGATTAGGGGCCAGTTCAATTAAATATTTGCCAAATTAGCCTAAAGCCGGACTCAGAAAGCAATACATTTTGGGTATTATTTTTTCCTCTTTTCTTTTTGTTACCAGCTGCGACAGCATCAGTTGGTAATGTTTCACTTTGTGAGTCTATGTGTGTCTGTGTGTCATCATGTCAAACTGTGGTCGTGGACACACCTATTGTAGCAGGAACTACGACAGACAGACAAATACATAAATGCCTGTCAAAATACTCTATCACACTGACAAAAATCTGTCCACAGACAGTGTATAACCATGAAATATGTAGTTGTGAAGCTTTACAGGTGTGCAGCTGAGCTCAAAATAAGGTGTTCACCTTGTCTGTCTGTCACATGGACATTATCATGTCCACATGACTCTTGAAACTGAAACTTGTTAACGCTGTGAAAATGTAGTGGTTTGGTTAGGTTTCGGCACCAAAACTACTTGATCTTACTTTCGGTTAAATAACAACCCACTGGTGTGTCCCCGCCTGCCGCTCACCCTCCAGAGGGGTTCTGTCTTCGCCGCCATTGCCTATGGTCCCCAGAGGGTTTCCTGCCTCGCCACAGGCCTCCAGAGAGCTTCCGCCGTCACCTACGTTCCCTAGAGGGTTTCTGCCTTCGCCGCAGGCCTCCTGATTGGCCACTGCCCCTCACCCTGACCTCCTGGTCTCCCCCCAACCTGACTTAAAAAAATCTTAACAAATCGGGCTATATATAACATTTGATAACCCATTAGCTCACATTAGCATTCCTAGCTAACATTACAGTTTGATAACATCCAGTGTCCAAGATGTGCACTGTTAAATTAGAGTTAATTTACATATTTTCGGTTTATTATCTCACTCTTGATTGATCAGCAACCGCAAAGGTGACCAATTAGCTTTCATTAGACAACAGCAGATGTGAGCAGTCAACTGGCCCTAACTAATTTTAATTTATTTAAGCCTGTACGTGAAAAGCGCAGGATATAGTCAAGCCTTAATGTTAGCTAGTAATGGCTGAATGCTAACGTTAGCTAATGTGTAGTAATTCTTTAACTTTGAAATGTGGCCCCAAAACTCCCCATATTTTCACTCTCCATTGTCTTTTCAGTTGCTGATCAATCAGGAAGTGGCAAAATAATAACGTTTTGTCAGATTCCCTATATATTACATGACTTACAACCTGGAACAAAGAGCTTCCCACTCTGAAGTGATGTCAGCTGGTGTGATTCCAGTGCACAAGGGTTTTTTATATTATTTTATTATATGCCTTCTTTTTAGTAACGTCACTTGTTTTTCTTTTTTTTTTCTCCTTTTTTAGCTCCTGCGATTGTTTTTACCGAAAATGAGGAACTCTGATCTAAACGTATGCCACCAGTTGATTACGACATACTAATTTGTAGAGATGTGACTCCGTAAGGTTGGTCCAGTCGTCCCAGAAACCACTAGTCCACAAATAGATTTTTGCCAGCAAAAGTAAAGTTTTTATAGCACCATACTAACATTGCACATATTACAGCTGTGGCAATGGCACTTGTTGAGCAAAGCATTTGCTACTAACCGTTAACTCATTCAGAGCTGATATTGAAATAAATAATTGTGAGCTTGTTTAATCCATTGATTATAGTGAGATTATCCACACAAACATCAGAAAGAAGGTCCATTTATGCAGCACCCCCTCGCTACTGTAGATTCACGCTGCATTAATCTCTTTGTCCTATAGCTTATTGAATAGATACACAGTTCTGTTGTTGACCTTGCTGTCTTCAAACAAATGATGAATGGAGCGTGAAATGCTATACAATGGTTTGTTCAGTCTTTTGTGCAAGCTGTTTCCTTTTCACTGTTTTATAGCTCTGTGAAATGCTTTTTGTGTTCTGAAAGCAAAGAGAAGCTTAGTATGCATGCCAAAAGAGCTTTACCAGTATGTCATTGCAGAGCATGTGATAAGTATCTGATATCCAGTAACAAATGAAAATAAAGACAACAGTTTAAGCAGCCTCAGTGGCCTGTAGTGTTATTCCTCAAGATTTTTCAAGCTTTGCCAGGATACAACCGGCTTGACTATTAAGTGTAACGTCTTGAAAAATCCCAGTGGTTTTTATGCCTTAGTATTTGACTGTGTTTCTGAGAGTTGACTATAGGCCTTTGTGCTTGGTGCACCCTAACAGTTCCTGCTCTCTGTTGGATACACAGTGTTCCAAAAAGCCAGGCCCATAATCCAATTAGGGATACTTGACTGGTGAAGCTAATTAGGGACGGGGACATTGTCTTCCATCTATGGATCAAGTCTCACGGACCAGTGAGCTAACAGCCCGAGCACTGGCCCAGACATCTGGACACAACATGGGCTGATCCACAGTCCAGATCCATGGGAATGCTAATTACCACCTTCAATTCATCCAAGCATCGACCCTGAGTCATGTCTTTTCTATCATCTTTTTTTCATCTTTTATGAACATGGGGCCCCGGACCTCTGTTGCCTCTCCAAAGTGAAAGGCCTGGATTTTCACATAATAAAAACCATGAAATGAGCGTGATTGTTCCTACTGAAGGGACTTACTGAAGAGGTTTTTCTTGAGCCTTGTACTTCTGTATTTGTGCTTCTCAGGGCCGTAGCATTCGGTGTGAGAAGAGTTTAGCAAGGAAGCAGGGCTAACCTTTGAACCTCACACAAAGATAATTGGAACTGACTGGGATTCTTTGGACTTTTTTCAACCCAGCTCGTGCTTTGTATAGCTGTTTTGATCAAGTCATGAGGAAAGCCGTAGCAGATGCATAATTCCTCTATGTGTTACCAATACACACATGCATTTACATGTCAAGGGGCAAGTTTAAGAGTGAAACAAAGACAGACCTTACTCTTACTATTTCTCTTCCCTCCCATCTCTCTGTGGAGTTCCAGCTGGCAACTACAATCCACAGCCTAAGAGAAGTGTCGTCCAGTCAAGCAGCATAAGAGGATTGGAGCTCAGATACCACTTGATTAGGCCGCAGTGAATGGAGCTATGTGCTCAGTCCCAACAGGATTTCCATGGCACTTGACTGGGGACATACAGGCTTTAACCCAACGCAGAGAAACATCCCTCAATCTGCTGCTTTTCTTTTTGTGTGCATGTGTTTAAACATGGGGAATAAGAACACCCAGACAGTTTTAAACTCATTTAACCTGCACAGAACAGCAGAGTGCATGCCCCTCCTGGTGCTTAAAATTAAAGGGAGCTTACACTAACCTAATTACTATATGATTGAGCTGGGTTAGGAGCCACTCTAATTAATGTAAGCTTAGAAAGACAATGGTTGTTGTTTTCTCAAGTGGACAGGGAATTGCTATGAAATGTAGATAACATATAAACATTATGGAAGCAGTCATTGATAATTTGCACTCACAATGCCCGTCAGCACTATAGACGTGTTTTAAACATGAAAGCTGACTCCTTTTTGCTCGGGCTTCCCGGCTTCTCTGTAAATATGTGCACTTGATTCTCTGTGTCCCCCAGGCAGCCAGTGTTGTAGAGCTGTAGGGTTGTGTTGCACTGTTTTGAAGGGCTGGTGAAATGTGCCAGGTCTGCTTGCTAAAAAGCAGAGTAAATCTGTCAGTCACGACTATGTAAAACACTGGCTGGGAGAGATGGAGTGGAAGCTTGGGCTAGAGTGGGAACACACAGCGTAGATTGGGTTCGAAAGTGGATTTCTTCTTCATAAAGTTTAGAGGCTCGAACAAAAAAAAATACACCTCAACACATAGAGCTAAATGTGGGCTCTAGCATAGCAATCACATATGGCTGTAGTGCTGCTCTGATGGTTGTCATCTTGTGGGTGAAAGTAATCGTAACCTTGATCGTCAGTTTGCCTGTACTGCCAGAACTATTGTTGTTTTTTTTTTAAATGTGTTTTGTGAAATGTTTACTGAAATGTTTTTGTGTTTTGAGAAGTGCTGTGTTTAGTGTTTCTCTGTCCCGTGATATTAACTGCTATATTGGCATTTTTGCTTTGACTTGTGAGATTTGCCTATAAGTTAATTGGGCATAATATTTTCCTTTTGCAGTAGAACCATGTACTAGATATACACAACACAGCTGTACAGTGTATTGAGTGTGAGTAAACAAATCTGGGTGTTACATTTGTAAATTCCGTCCTGTGGAAGAACATACATACAGTTATTTACGGCTTGATACACATACAGTAACAGAAGACGGTAGTGCCAACGCATACGCTCAAACAACAGGACATACAATTAGTTTCTGACCACTTTGTACTATATGAGACTTAGGCTAGCGTAGGATAGGTTATCTGTCTTACACACATGAGCGCATCATAAAGCTGAAGTTTGTAAAAAGTGAAATATCAGTGTGTTGGGGCCCATTTATACTGTTCAGCCTTCATTTCCATGTACCATTTTATATAATTTAGTGTAGGCATACAAATTAACTAATTTTGCATTGAAATGAAAATGTGACTCAGTCATATCCAATTTATAGCGTGCACATGCTCACTATTAGAACATGTTCACCAACAGTGTTGCCTGTTGTTACAGTAGGCTTGTATAAATGTGTACATGTGTGTATATATATATATAGCCAGGCGAATCTGACGCTCTGATCACTCTGATGGTAAATGAACAGCTATGGTCAAAGCAAACTTGAGAAAAAGAAAGTATTAAGCCATGGTTTAACTGCACTATAGGCTGAGTCCTAGTTTACCTGGCATGTGCACTTTATAATTTTATTTTGTATCGCCCTGTTTGCCAATGTTGTTTTTCAATAAAAAAAAAAAACATTTGCATAAAGCAAGCCAATCCACTTTTCCATGTTGATAAGAGCATTAAAATGAGAAAAAATAATGGGACAAAAAGAAATTAAGGGACATTTAGAATAGATACAAATGTGCGATTAATTGCGATTAATTGTGAGTTAACTATGACATTAATGCCATTAATCGTGATTAAATATTTTAATCGTTTGACAGCACTAATATATGTATTAAATGACCGGTGTCTTACGTAGTGTAGAAGCCAAAAATGGCTGGAAGTCTCAGGCGGCAATTGCTCAACAATTTGAGTTTTACTTGATACTTATAAATATCATCGAATGTCTATAACTGCTCATTGTAAAACAGTGAGATAGCTAGCTAGCTGAATAGCTGACTGCAAAAGAGGAGAAACTTGCATCTTACGTTGTACGTAATGTGCCATGTCACGACAGCTCAAAAAATTAATTTATCACAGATAAAAAAAAAAGGATTAGGTGTAGTGGATAAAGTACTCAGAGTCTCTCCCTATGTTGACCAACGACAACATAGTTCGTGTGGGAGACAGAGGCAAGGCACGGGCCGACGCAGGTTTGTCCCCAGGCCACCTCCCACTTGCAACCATGAACCATATAAGAGGAGAAAAGAAGAAGGAAGATGAGGAGAGGGGAAGGGGGGGTGGGAGGGGAGGAAGGGGGTGGGGAAAAGGACATATTGGGAATGACATCTATCCAAACTGTGCAAACGTACATGGCAGACCAAGACCCAATTTCACCCCTATTCTTAACAATTTGGTATAGACCAATTGTTTTAGGGTAGACATTAAGCAGGCGAAGGCTAGGGTTAGTATAAGACACAAGGATGAAATGCAAAACATGTCCTGTAAATGTAGCAGGAGAGAGAGAGAGAGAGCCACGCTGAAAGAAAGGAGAGAGAGAGAGAGAGAGAGACACACACACACACACACACAAATAGCTTACACTAAAGAGGAATTGCAAACAAAAAAAACATGGTACTCTGTTGCAGAATTTGGTTATTAATTGGGTGTTTAGAAGCATTTAGAGATTATTTGCTGATTGTTTCTAGCTGAGTGAGGTGTACAGAGCAGGGTGCGTTCCCCCGCTGTAGCAATCCCCTCCATGTGGTCCGCACCAGTGGAGTCCGATGACTACAGCAAAAGGATCTTCGATAGGCTTAAGCGGAGTACTCTGAACAGTGCCGGAGAGCATCCCATTGCATCCCTATCAACTCTCGAGAGAGAGAATCCAGCAGGCACACCTTTTCAACCTGAATCCCAGTGGGGAATGTGGTGGGTGCAAGGGAGAGCTCAAGAAAGGCTAAAGGGAGCCGGGTACCTCTCATGACACCATGACAGACATCTCTACTTCTCAGTGCTAATATCAGGAAAGTCATGCCAGCTGTAGGAACACGCCCGTGCCACTTGTCACAGACCTGACCGTCGTTAAGACCTCAGGCACCGCAGGGACTGGGCGGGACCCCAACACTGTGCCTGACAAATCTAATAGCGAGTGAAAATCAAGGGAACGTGGACATTGCTGTCCGCGAAACCCCGAAACCGAGAAACTTGTCAGGTTTCCCGATTTGAGAGCCCATGTTGTGTCTGCATTAAGAGCACGAGGGCAATTTCTGCCTGCGAAACTCCAATCGCAAAAAAGAACACCGGAGTGCTTTTTTCCGATCGCAACCCTACCAAGTCTTGAACTCACTGGGACACATCCTCAGTTGTGTGCCTTAGGATCATCAAGTGTTTCGACCACTTAGCACAAGACACTCTCCCCCAAGGAAGGTCCACCCAAAGATGTGCAATCTTTGGGGTGTGTCCCTCCTATGCTGCTCTACACTAGCCACTTGTATTTGTAAAAAAGAGCATTTTTGTTCAAGAGAGGAATTTTGTAGAAATCGAGGTTGTTGTTTTTTTTGCATTTCAGATCTTTTAAGAATTGTTTGATTTTCTAGAGACTTTTTTAGAAGTTTTAAGGTTTTTTGTCAATTTTAAGATTTTTGTTGAATTTGGTGGTTTATTTAAAGTATTTAAGTTGACGATTTAAGTTGCAGACATAGAGCTAAAATAAGAAGTTGGAGTGGAAAGATGACTTACCCCCTGATCAATCCTGTCTCAATTTAGATGCCGCAAAGTAGCTGTGGTTTGAATATGGCCTGATCCAGACCCTGATATCCGGCCCATGGGAATAACCAGGACCAGCTCCGACAGTGCGGTGCCTTCCTGGCTACGCCGGAGGATATCTTCGTGATTTCTTGGTGCAGGATCCTTCATGAAGAAAATCGAAGCAGGAATAGTCCAAAGGGGAGTGGTTACTCTAATTGTTCTTACTCTTTCTCATACCCTGGCTGTCTGGCGTCTCTCTTGTAGACATCCCCCTTTGTAATGGTACAAGTCACTAAGATGTTTTAATGGTTGTAATTTGTCTTCTTTTTAGGATTAATATGTTATTTAGTCTGTTATTGTTATATTGTGTTTGTTACAAAGTGTAATAACCCTGTAATTACTAAGTCATTAACCGTTTTGTTGCAACCAAGTGCTGCAAAGTCTTCTGGGTAGACGTAAGCCACGCCCCCTTCTCTCATTGCCGTTCGCATTTTATTTTGAAAGGTGTTAAAAACCGGATGTAGTTTATTTTGAGAGGGCTTGTTCAGCGTCAAAGGAAGTAAATGACAGTAGCTTGAAGAAGAAATCCTCCCAGAAGCTTGTCATTCTTCTGAGAAGGCTCCTATTGTATTTTATTCCTACATGTTTATTAGTTCAATTCTTTAAAGCAGTAAGTTATTAGTTGTTATGTTGTTATGTTGTGGTTATTTAAAAGTGTAATAACATTGTAACAACTGACATGTTATTTTCAGGTGTGCTGTAACCTGAGTTCATGAGGCTGAGAATTGCATTCTGGGTAAATGTAAAAAAAAATTGATTTACCTATAAAGTCATGTTTATTAACTTCATACTTTTAAGATTGAAGTTGTTATTTGCTATTTGTAACATTGTCTTTTGCTGATTGATCAAAAGTGTAATAAAGTTGTTACTACTAAGATTTTACATTGTTGGCTTTTCTTACACCATGAGTTAGGAGGCTGGAGGGTTCATTGATCCTCTGGGTGGAGAAGTCATTGAAACCACGCCCCCTGTGCCTAGTATGGCCATCTTGGGGTGACTGCCCATGATCAATCCTCATTAATGTTTATATGTATATCAATTTATTTAGTTCACAGGGTGAGTGATGAGTAGTAGTTATTAGACTTTTTTTGAGATAGTTTTCTCTAAAATAAGGATTTTGTCACTCATTTCTCAGTTAATGCTAGCTAGCTCACCTTTGCTATGGCTAGGGCCCCGGCTATATTATTTCCCAAAATTGCTTTTTCTCGTTAGCAGCTCTGCCATGAAAGAAACCAGATGTGGAAGGAGGGGGGGCTGTGTGTAGTTGTTGTTCGAATGGGTACGTTAATGTTAACATAACTGATTATTCTGCTGCATTTTTGAGGGCCTTTTCCAGTATGTCATTGCAGAGCATGTGATAAGTTTGCACAGGCATCAAAAGTGGTAAGAAATGCACCCTAGAAAATTTCAATGGCACAGCCCCAGAGGAATATTTCACCTACAATTTGGTGGGGATGTTTATGACATAAAGATCTAAAAAAAAAAGCCTCTTGTTACCATACCCTGAACTCAACTGTAAGCCATTTTGAATTTAGTTTTGATTATTTTACTATTTACAGGTTACGGTTAATCAGATCGACTACACATTAGCCTTAAAGCTCTGGTCTACGATCTGAGAAAGGTTTGAAAAAAGCATCCCCCCACACACACCCCCCTCCCCTCTGTGCTCCTTAACCCCTCCCCTCCGAGCTCGTATCGCTCTCCCCACGGAGTCCCGCGACACACCCCCTCCGCTACAAGCTTTTTTTTTTTTTTTCTCATCAACGAACTTTATACCTCCCGCAACAAGCTTTTTTTTTTTCCCTTTTCAACGAACTTTATACGTCCCGCAACAAGCACCAAGAGCAACAAACCGGCAGAAACCAAATACAGCCCAGCTTTGAATGCGGAGTAACGATGTCGGATTCACAGATAAAGTTATTACAATGCACGTTGAAACTCACGTAAATCTTGTAAGTCATTACAATGTCCACAGCAAAGCTCCACAGCCAAGCTAGCGTAACGTCACTAGCATGCTACAGCTACGTTACCTTACAGCTACGTAATAAGTTACAACAGCTAAGTTAGCCACTTCTAGAAGTTACTGAGGGCCAAGAGACTAACAGATGCTGCCGTCAGCTTTCATCACAACGATCGCTTCCACATTGTGGCTGAAAAACAAACCTGTGTGTGTCCCAGCTGCTGTTCGGTGCTACTCAGACTTGTTGTTAGCTTACAATGCTAGCATAGAGGCTAACGTCTCCGTCGAACAAGTAAACAATTGTTGACAACACTGCAGAGACAGACACCGTCTAATAACAGAAACAAACTAACGGCAGCTTTCACAGTCATAAGCAGCATCGGCATGAAAGTTATCTGTGTCACAACATCCACAATAGAGACGAAGGTTACCTGCTCAACAGAAACTCTGCTGTATCAGCACCGGGTCCATATCTTCACGGACCTTTCGCCACCGTTCAAACGATGACCCGATGTTTACTCGGTTTGAGCCCTCTTTGTTTCACATCTCCGGTTTGTGTGTTTACAGTGACACTTTCTTTCTTTGACTCTTTGTCGGTGGGCGAGCAGAGGCAGCTGAACAGCTCAGGGCAAAACAAACCTCTTGTCCGCTTGTAGTTTCAAATGCGGAAGTGGGTCGGGACCAGACGTGAGCAGGAGCAGGAGAGTGAGCGAGGATTGGATCGGAAAATTGATCCAATAGGAGCCATCCGGGCCGGATGGCTCCTATTGGTCAATTTCTTTTCAGTTTTACAGACACTAGAGAGAATGGATTTTTTTGGTTCCTTTTACTCTCCACATTGTGTGGGTGGTACTATTGGGTCATAACCACCATCTAAATGATGTTAATAATAATAACAAATCTTTCAAATCGTAGACCATAGCTTTAACATCAAAACGTTATCAAACGCTTTTGTCTACGTTGCACGGCATGCCTGTGGAAACATGGCAAAGTTTGAGGTTTCAACATGAATCAAGAAGTTGTGGTTGATGGCCAATGGACGCTCGTAACCTCACACAAATTGTCACACACTAGCGGCAAACCTTGCAATCTGGTATGGGTCTGGTATGTGAAGCACTTGTGTAACATCAAGATGTACAAAAAGGCCTAATGGTGCCATACCCCGAACCCAACAGGAAGTCAGCTCGCTTGAACAATAAAACCTCAATTCAAATTGGCTGACTTCACATTGGGCCCGTACGTTGTTAACACCCTAACAATGAAAAGTTATTCAAGTTTTTGCTGCATGGCGTACCCGTGGGGGTGCACCAAATTTCGATGATTCACCATAAAACAGGAAGTTGCAGGACCTCCACTGTGCATGGTCGAATATAACCTAAACTTCCCACATTTGATAAGAGTCCCAGCCTGAAGACATTAAATGCCAATAATCACTTATAATCATAGCAGCACAACAGTACACTTCATGCAGGTCTGTCATGGACTGAAAGACAGGCTCCAGGTATTATTTTGATGTTGATGACCTAGTGGGAGCACTTTAGGTTGCAAAACTCACCTCTGTGGCACAATGCTGCATTCTTCTGTTTGTTCCCTGTGTCTTGCACCCAGTGGAGGACAGATCACACCCCATAGAATGGAATAAAAAAGATAATATCTCTGGTTCTGCTGTATAGATGTTAATCATTAGTTTTTAAACTGTCATTCAAATGACATCCTCCACCTCTACAATAATCCCCCCCACAATTGATCTATCTAACTGATCCATCTGATTACATGTCGACAAGGGAGCTCTGTTACTGACAAACCAAAGGAGACAATTAGGGAATTCTTCAGCTATATGTAGCTTTTTAGGCTCTTTTAGCTTGTTGTTTTGGATGTCAGGTCAAGCTTTTCTTTCATCAAACTGGTTTCCAGCAGCAGCAAGCAGCTGTTTTCTGTGATAAAAACCTTTTTTACACTATACACTACCTGCTCAGCACCAAACAGCAGGCAGACACAGACAGAACATAGTGGGACATTTAGCAGCTGATTAGCCAGATAAGCTAAAAGGAAAGTGGCCACGCGATGGATGTGAGCATGAAACCTGAAGGTGGACAGAAACTCAGCTTCTCATACATGCTGCAGAAATTTACATCTTAAGAAAAGAATTGAAGTCCGCTCTTACGGATGTGCAGATCCTTTCAAAGAAGGAGACAAAATATGCTTGAAACATCTCATTGATTATGGTAATCCTTTACTGTGTGTTTCATAGCTTTTTTTAATACCAGAAATTAATATGTCAATCATTTATTCGACAGTTGTTCAATAAAACAAAGGATACTGTCATTGACCGAACTTCCTTTTGTTCCACAGCCGCACAAGAGTCAAACTCTCACCATTCTTTAATTAATTATTCCAGGTCCCTACTGGTGTGGAGAGGCATTTTAAGAAGCACTTTATTGATTTTTCTTTCTTTCTTTCCTTCTTTCTTTCTTTTTTGTGGCATGGGAATTTAACATTCCCATTATAGTGGAGATTAAGTTGACTCATTTCACCCACTCATTTCATGAACTAAAATGTCAGTGCAGATTTTGTATATCCTGAAAAGATAATAGACTAGACAGCTTTTTTTCCCTTCTGGTTTGCAGCAGTGATGTAGAAAATGTTTCAGAAAGTAAGGACTATGCTTCCTCTAAAAAACTGTTGATCCAGGTTGTTAATCTGCAGTCTAAAATTTAAATTGCAGGCACAGTTCATTGATAATACAGAAAAATTTGGGGCACAATTATTTGATTGACTTCTTGAAGGGTTGTGTGTCCAATGTGAGTTGGAGGTACAATAATAAAGCTGTACCAGGTCAGAGAAAGGCTCAATGCTCCCAGAATACAGATATTTTTTTCAAAAGGTTTCAAATATGTCCCATACTTGATGCAAAAGTTATGATATAATCAGTGATCTACAAACCTAGATTAAAAAACTTGCAGCCGCGCAAATGAAAAAAAACACTAACAGTGGCCTGCAGCAAGAAAACACCAGTGCCACCAGTGTAACCAAGCGTGCTGGGTATGTCTAACTGAGCTGGTTTAATAAGAATATAATAAGTGGGACGTGGAGACGTAACATGCACTGAGCAGTGAGGAAAACGTGTTTTCTCTACCCAATGTCTCAAAAGCCATGCCAAAGGCAACCCTGGGGAGACACTACTTTTTTGCACTCTTTCATTTAAATCACGATGATACGATGGTCAGGGCTCAGTAGTCGATGACTGTCAGCCATTGATGCAACCCAACCCAAGAATGAAACATTTTAATGGCATTAGCGTTAACTGCTGATCAATGTTAGTGTATGCACTGAGAAGTTGAGATCTATTTGAAACACAGTGGTATGTATTCCCTTCAAATCAGTTAAATAAAGCCCTCTAGCTAACACCTTGTGTGATGCTGAGCACTAACAGACTGTAAATGCTGATGACTACAGACACTTACAGATGACTTACATCAGTGGTCCACTGATTTCACTGTATGGACGCTGAAAAGAGAATATGTTGAGGTGTTGTAAAATGTCATATTGAGGATCACAGAAGTCTGCTGCGGAGACATTTGACATTTATAGCACAAAGATGAAAGTGAAAAATAGTGTATGACTGTGCTTTGACCAAGGATCTATTTGTTAGATGAAGACTGTCACTTCACATTTACCTTTTCACACACAGCATAGCAGTCTGTATGGTGTCAACACAGATGTACACTTTAGCAGTGGATGTACACACATATGGCCAGATACACATGCACACACGCACAAACACACTGACATATACCTTTGGAGACACTTGCCTACACACACCAGGCCTGAGCTGCCAAGATCTTTTCAGATCATCCATCTACCCCTTTATCCCTCCCTCCACACCACAAGTGAAGGTGTGTGTGTGTGTGTGTGTGTGTGTGTGTGTGTGTGTGTGTGCGATAGGTACAGTCTGTCTGTCAGGGTAGCCACAAAGTGCTCTGACATCTCCCGGCTGTGTTCACCAGGCTTTGTGATCCCTCCTGTCCCCCTGCCATCCCTCTGTCCCCTACCCCCACCCCCCTCCTTTACCTGTGGAGAAATGCATCACATCCCATTATGTCTAACCAGCCACACACTACTTCTGTCCTCTTGTTCCCCTCTTCCTCTCTGTGCTAGACTGACAGATGTGTGTGGATGTTTCAGACCACCTTGGATATGATTGGTACCACATAACGTACTGTAGGCCTATGATATGTATGTACAGAACACATTAAGCTATATGGCAAAGATACATTACGCAAGTCATGTACATAAAAATCGGTTTGCTCCAAAGTAACTTACTTATTTTAGCCAGAACCACAGTCTTTTCCTAATCAAACCAAGTAGTTTTGTCTCGAAAACAGAACCATACTGCTGCCATACAACAAAGGTCCCATACGACTGTCGTATGCTGCAATCTATTAAGTATGAGTATGTGTTTAAAATGAACTGAGTCTGAGAGGAAAAGAGTGCGATTTTTGACTCAAACCGTGTAAGTGTCATTCAAACTGTTGACATGTTTTCTTCTTGCCTGAGAGGTTAACAGCACTTGAAGGGAAATTCTGCTATTTTTTAAACCTGGGACATATACTTAGATGTTTTGCTGTGTAAATGATTCATATTTATACGTTTTGGAATCGGTCCAGTAGATCTCAGCTGGCAGTTGTGAACCGGCTGCAATGGCTGAAATGTTATCTTTTGGGACAACTCTGACCGTCAAAGTTATGTTACACTGAAAGTGCTTAGAACAAGACAATTATATTTGTCATTTAACAAAAAGGTCAGTCTCCATAGGATTTTTTTTTCCTGTTATGTTGACAGACAAGGAGCAAAAGTAGCAAAAGAAAAGCACTTTTAACTTCAGAGAGTGCACAACTTTGCACTATTGAAGTTATTATAACTAAGGTACAGGAAAAAGACCACGATACTCTCTCTAATTCACTCAATTCAACCACCTTCACCCAACTAATCCACCTCCGCCCCACTGATTCAACTACCTGTGCCTCATCTGTCCAGACCCCTACTACCCCCACCCCCCCAGCAAATAAATAAGCACCACTGCCTCACAGCAAGAAATTCAGTCCATCTCTGTAAGTTTTCTTCTTCTCTATTACGGGAACCACATTGCTTCATCATCCCCCTGTATGATTATGATGAAGCCATACGTTCATGGAGAGGTGCCACCTTTCCTTGACCCTAATCATCCATGGAACACAACCCTCTATCTATCTATCTATCTATCTATCTATCTATCTATCTATCTATCTCGAATCGTCCATCATTTTCAATTAAAACCACTTTATGCTATACAATGATGTGGTCTTTGTTAGTAAAGTAACATTTTGTCAGAAAAATACCAATTGTGTCTTTGTGATAGCAATGTGAATCTTACAGTGACTTTCAGAATCTTTATCTCACCAACAAGAGGAATGCAGAGGACTCGGTTTGCCCTGTAATATTCTTGCTGCGGTCCAGTTTCTACAAATTGCTTGTGTTAGGTGGTAACTTGTAAAAAACCTTTTTGTGCAAGTCTGAAATTCAAGATAAAAACAAAACATTTCCTGTGCCATCAATTCCAGTGTGGGTTGATTAAATCTCAGCGCACCGTGGTGTGATCTGGACTGAACCTAAATATGAACTGAAGAGAAACCTGTGTCCTGCACTGTCAACTCTCAGATCACACAATGGTAGTCCTCTTTGAGCCGAGACAACTGACTGGACTGATAACCCACACCTCATGAAGACACACTCAATGGGCAACAAAGAAAGCAGGTCCTGTACACAAAGAAACATGGAAGGAAAAGCCAGCTAATCACAGTGCAAAAGCCTCCTACTTACCTACACACACGGAGCACAGGGCTGAACAAACATGTCAGACATTATCACAGCCAGCACACACAAAAAGACAGTGATAAAAAGAAGCATTTGCTCTTTGTGGCAGAGTAGTAGAGAGAAAACAGATAAGTGCCAGGAGCTAATGCCACTAGCCCAGCTATGGTGTTAGTAGTGACCTACCCGGATGAACCTTTAAAGAGGTCATATTCTGCTTTTTGGGTTTCTGCCTTTCATTTATTGTGTTATGTAGCATTTTTGTGCATGTAAAAGGTCTGCAAAGTCAAAAAGCCCAAAGCCCACGCCAAAGGGAGTTACTCTCTCCCACAGAAAACACTGCTCCTGCACTGCCTGAAATGCCTGGTTTAGAGTTGAGCCTTTACTTCCGTAACTTATGTGTGTCACTATGTAACGGGTGTTGTAAAAATATATATTTTTATATATTTATCATAAAATATATACACTCCAGTCAGTCAGCAGACAAACAGTTGCTACTACTGTAGCTGCGTTATTTTAGATCACACTACCTTGCTCAGCATGAGCCACCCTACTCTGCCTCTGATTGGTTACATTCTACCAGTTAAGTAATGCTCATGTGCAACTCTCACCAAAGATTGAACAGAGGCGAGATGTCCCAGTCTGTAGATAAAATGGAGCGTTCAAGACACTCTGAAAAGGGAGGCTGCAGCAATGCACCATGTGTAAACCTTTCTACTAGGACCCCTAAAGAATAGTATGAACTGGAAAATTAGCATGATATGACCTCTTTAACTTTTCAGAATCAGAATCAGAATCAGAAATACTTATACTTCTACTTATATGTGCTATGTGCTAGGTTGTCTATGTTGGAAAGGAAAACAAGTTAAGAAGATGGTTGCTGATGGACCTGTACCTCAATATCCTGACCATCTGGAAGGCATTTTGTTTATTCCATCCCCAAAACTGAAGACAAATTTTATCTGATGTAATGAGTGGATTAGGCTGTGTGGTAGCCCTCACCATCAACATTTTTAAATTAAAAAGATTTGGAAAAGGACAGAAAGGTTGGTTGATTGATCAATGATGATTATTTTTGGGACCATACAAGGTAATTTATTCTTCAATAAACAAAACAGGGTTGCATAACGAAATTAAAGTTTGTAAACTCCTTCATGCTACACAAATGACAGAACATATGTACAGTTATTAACGTACATAAACATGTACATCTTTTGAATCTGTGTCGGGGTGAATGTAAACAGCAGCAACAAGATTGTGATGATAATGTGGTCGACATCTTCACATAAAAAATTCGACATCTGGGAAACACTGTCCATCATTTGACTGCATGTGAGCACCAAGCATCAATGTTTTAAACACAGAGTCCACCTCTCCTCGTCTCACTTTAGTCCTGTGCCTTGTTGGCTCAGAACACGGCCCGCCCGTCGAGTGTAACAGCTTGATCTGAGACGTTGTGGTGGAGACATTTTGTCGATTTCCTTTTCCTGCAACTGGACATTATCTAGGAGCAGCCTTAAATAAAGCTAGATTAGCATAGCTCTTATTCGGACTTTCTTCCTCCCTGGGATGGTCCAGCCGGTTAGGTTGGATGGTCGAACTGCTCTTAATACAAAACACCTGCTTTCTCCTCCAATGATGAGGGCATTATTTCTGTCAGTACGTGTTTCACAGTTACAATTTTTTATTTTTTTTAACTTGTATAATTTGAAGGAGCTACCAGCCGTTGCATCTTCATGCATCTCTGTTGCCATAGCAAAGACTCACAAATCAGAGTATACAGATTTTATTCACAGAATGTCTGATACAAATGGATGATTTAAAATATATGTGAAGAGTTAGGATCCAGGACAACTGAGCAGGAAGAGTTGGCGCAAAGCGGTGCCCGAGCCGCATGACATCCTTTCCACCGTGGTGACCTGGAAGAGACAAGCCAAAGAGATGATTAGCACTAAAATATCACACTGTATACAGATTTTCATTTGACAAAAGTACAGATATAAGGAGACTGTAAATCTTGATATCCAATTGTTTAATGCATAAAAACTAGAAACAAGCCCTAAAGTCAAGTCAGACACAAAGGTGATATTGTGTACCTACTTAAAAATGTAATTCAATCTGTTCAAAGATACCTTGGGCGGAGTTAAATGGGCTCTCTGCAGGGGTTGGGAGTGGAGAGGGACAACTCTTGGGGTGCTGAAGGGAGGGTGCAGAGTTGGGTGTGGGGGCATCAGTGTGAGGGTGTGATCCACACTGACAGCCCCTGACTGTGTCTGCAGGCAAGGCCACGACACCCAAAACACCCCAGCTGCCACACTGACAATTGGAAATGGTAGGAAAGACATCGCACTAATGAGTGAATGAATGTGTGTGTGTGTGTGTGTGTCTTCGGGCAAAACACCAGTGGAGGGTTTGGTTGTCTGAAGAAGGTTACAGTTGTTTTTATACCAGTTTATATTTATCCTTTTTATGCGCATGTTTGATATCTTTCTTAAGTATAATAGAGAGATATAAAGAGATGGATGGATAGACCATCATCTCAGTCAGCATCATAATATTTTCATCATCTTTATTGACTAATACCCTCATGATCACCACCTTCACTGCCATTCCATCATTACTATCACGCAACTGCAATTCTACAAAAGTTGGGATGTTGTGTAAAACAAAATGTGTTAATTTGCTCATACTTTAGGAAATATACTCAATTGAAAATAGTACAAAGACAATAGGCTCTGTCTTACTCTCGTCACAAAGCAGCACACAGCTCAGGTGTCACTGCTAGTTTCAGACTGACGCAGTTGTCATTTTCACGTCCAGCGCCCATGTTGTGGTAATAGCAGATGTACTTGTGCTCACCTGTGTGCCCCTGGGCATGTTGGTCTTAAAGTGAGGTGTAGTCAGGCGCACTGATGGAGGATTGCTATCTTGAGGCAGCAGAAAGTGACAGCACCATAAACGAACAAAAAGCTGGTCTGAAGTCAAAAGCGCAGTCTGTTTCCAGCTATTTAAAGGACGCATCAGACGCACCTACACAGGTGGGTTCACACCATTCATACACTCTGAAATAACTGAAAGCAGCCTCTCAAATCATAAAATCAAACATTTCAAAGAACACAGTAATGTCACTGTTACAAATATCATGGCACATTTAATCAGCAAAACTAAAAGCTGTAGTTATAAACTCTCCAGAGAAAACAGAATTAAACTTTTAGCTTCTGAAATAATTGTGCTTAGACAGGATCTCAGGATTTATCAGGACAGCTTTTTTATTCCAAACTGTTTTACTGTATGAATCGGGACTGTGTGTGACCTTTCAATGTGTAGAACACAGAATATTAATTAACATGAACAACTAACCGATCTTGTCAGCGAGTCAGAAGATTTAAATTATCAATGAAGTGTATCAGCTGTTCCTCGTGCACAAATGCGCATGTTAATTTAGAGATACACATATGGTTTCTACTGCTGGAGGATCGCTGCAGGTAATGTCATTAATATTTTCCTCATTAAGGACGTATTTCACCCTCTCATCCCACCGTTATTGATCAGGATGATACTTTTTATGACCCGTCCCTCCTGATCCACCTCATTTTAATATCAGTGTATTTTTTCACATGCAGTCAAACAGAGTTGTTGATAGGACAGATGGTTGTGAGACGGCAGGCTAGAGGGTCCAGCCGCTGAGGACCACATACATGTCCCTCAGTGAAGACGAGTGCCACTGTTGAATAGGTCCTGGCGCACCTAGCTCTTAAAAGGAATGGGAGACAACACTCGGACTGGTTTGATTTATGTTCCGCCCACAACACACCCATGACTAAATACAACCTCTTTGCACTGTGCGCCGCACTTTGCGCCCAGATTATCTGACGTTTAACTAGCAAAATGGACACAAACTAAATGCACTAGCCCGCTGCGATTTAGACCATGCGCTAAATAGGGTCCAATATATTTAATATTTTACCACATCAACTTCTTTGATTTTTGTAAATATATGCTTATTCTGAATTTGATGGTAACTGTACGTTTCAAACAAGTTGGGAAAGGAGCAACAAAAGAATATTAAAGTTGTGGAATCTTCCAAAAACACCTGTTTGGAACACTCCACAGGTAAACAGGTTCATTGGTAACAGGTGATAGTATCATGATTGGGTATGAAAGGGACATCCTCGAAAAGGCTTAGTGGTTCCAAAGTAAGAATGAGATGAGGTTCACCACTGTCAAAAGCCTGATTCTATAAAGGAGATTACTACATGGGCTCAGGAACACTTGGTAAGACTGTTGGCAGTACACACAGTTTGTTTGCAAATGATTGGTGGTGATCAATATCTTGATCACCAACCATTACATCAAACTACATGTCTTCTATCACCACCATCATTATCATTTGATAAAATTGATAGAGATCATAAAAGTCATCGTCAACATCTTCCTCATCATTACCATCACTACCATCAACATCATCACAATCACCACCTCCACTTTGTTAATTGTCATCATCACTTACATCATCACTGTCATTTCATCGCAGCACATCATGTGTATGAGTGTGTTGAACATACACACACACCCACACACGGGTGTTTGTACAAGACTGCAAGGTGAGATATATGTATGCCAATACAAACAGGCAGTTTGAACAAAGTGTGTTTCTTCCATTTTAAGAGAATACAAACAGTATCTATGCACACGCTTAGACCCCAGTGCACAGTGTGTATCAACTGGAGCTTGTCTCAGTATATAATCTAATGTTTTATGAAGCTCCCATCCATTAAAGTAACTCAGGCTGCCATCAATCGTTGCACTTTATCAACAAGCAGTCTCAGATTCTTAAAGTGACACTCAATTAATTTCCAGCAGGACTATACAAGTTCCTACCTCACCACTCACAAAATGTCCTGTGTGCACAATTTATGAGGGATATCCATAAAAGTGTAGGGTATTGTATATCTTTCACGCAACACAACGCACGGATGCACACATTTCCCTGAGCTCAGGATCTGTACATCGCCTGTCGACATAAATATGCAAATCAACTAATGAGAACGCCGTCAAGTCACATGGCAATGTGTGGAGCAAGCCAAATGGAAATGAGCAGGGGAGGAAGAAAACAGGGTTTATGTGTCATCAATAACCCCTTGTCCCATCTCTGTCATGGTAAACAAGGCTAAGACTGGAAATACACACAAAAACACACTTACATAACCTTATGTTGTGGGGTTAATGCAGTAAACAAATGTGCATAAATAATAAACTGCAGATATCACCGACACAAAATTAAGCGAATCATTCCATTTACATTACATTTAGGGCATTTAGCAGACACTTTGGTCTAAAGCGACTTACAATAAGTACATTTGTCACAAGAAAGAAACCACAACATATCACCATTGATAAAGTAGATAAGATAAAAACATTATTCAAGCCCTCATCTGAGCAAAGTAGCTACTATTGTTTAAGGATACCTTAACCCTCCTGTTATGTTGTGGGTCAAATTGACCCATTTTAAAGTTAAAACATTTTTAAAAATTAGTTAAAAGTACTTTTTCGGTATGAAACTTCTTCTGCTTGGCTTAATAAGTGTAAGCAACATATAATATGAAATGGTTCATTTCACATATTTGAAACACCCCCCTGCATGTTTATATTACATAGATACTGTTTGGGTCAATTTGACCCGGCAGTCAAAGTGGAGGCTAAAAGGGGTCAGAAGTGTCAAATACTATTTGTTTCTTTGCAACTGTGAGACATATTTCACCCCAATCACACACACACACACACACACACACACACACACACACACACACACTCTCTCTCTCCCTATTCTCTTGACCTCATCTGTGAAGTGCCAGAATGCAGGTGTTGCTATGACTTGTGACGGGAACCTTTTCTGTTCCTGTGGGCAAACTGCACCCACATTGAGTGGACACTCAGCAGGGGAGGGGAAAAACATATAAAGATTCTCTGCAAGGGAGTTCTACCAACATTACACTCTGCAGCTACATATGATATACTCTTTCTCTGTGCATTTACATGCATATTTGAGTGTCCTCATCCTGGCTGGGGTCTATAAGTCAAAGGATGAATCAACAGCCAGTCTGTGGGATGCAGAGACAGGCAGGAGACTTTTGGAGACTTTTCATATTTTCTCCAGAGTAATCCAATTTGAAAATCAAGGGTCAACAAGGGCTGTCAGATGGGAGAGAGACAAGCTGGCAGCTATTAGGACAGTGTGGGACAAGTGGGTAGAGCAACTTCCACAACTCTATAACCCAGGCCCTAATGTCACAGTGGATGAAAGGGTGGTGGAATTCAGAGGTCGCTGCCCATTAAGGCAATAAATGCCTTCCAAACCAGCTAAATATGGCATAAAAAAAATGTAAAATTTAAAATAAAATTAAAAAAAAAAAAATCAATATCATGTAAAACTATTGTATTTTATATGTAGATTTAATTTAATTTACATGTAATGTACAAAAAGTTTTAACTTGCATTTTTATGAAAAACAAGTGAATTATCCTCATTGAACCATGATCTGTGAGAGGTAAAGAACAATATTGCACTAAATATTGATTGAAATGGTTAGTAATGGAGTTAATGGTGAGATAGAAACAATGTTTATTGGGATTTTTTGGTTTCTGACACTTTTGGATTATTAAACATGCCACGGGTTAAAATTGACCCAGGAACATTATTGCTGTTCCTGAGAAACGAACATGACAGGAGGGTTAAGTACATAAATGCTATGATGTAAGTGCTAAAGGTAGGAACATACGAGTGCATTTAAAAAAAAAAATTTGGGGGGTGGGGGTTGGGGAGGGAGTCACGCTATGCAGGGTCGAGGTGAAGTCTGAACATGTGAGTTTTGAGTCTTTTGCGGAAGATGGCGAGTGACTCTGCTGTCTTGACATTGGTCGGGAGTTCATTCCACCACTGAGGCGCCAGAACAGAGAAGAGTCAGGATTTCACTGGGCAGCCTTTGTTTGCTCTCAGCAATGGCGGTACCAGCCGGCCAGCTGATGTAGTAGAGCGAAGTGCTTGCACAGGGGCGTGTGGTCTGACCAGTGTTTGGAGGTAGATGGGTGCAGTTCCGTTGATGGCCTTGAAGGCCAACACCATGGTCTTGAATCTGATGCGGGCCGCGACAGGAAGAAAGTGGAGGTCATGGAGGTGGGGGGTCACATGAGAATTTGGGTAGATTGAAAACAAGGCGCGCTGCAGCGTTTAGTCGCAGAGGCTGGGAGTCCAGCCAAGAGCGAGTTATAGTAGTCCAGGCGGGACATGACCGGCGCTTGGACCAGGAGTTGCGTCGCGTCCTTTGTGAGGAAAGACCAGATCCTGCGGATGTTGTAGAGGGCAAATCCGAAGGATCGGGCCACCGCGGTGATGTTGGGGGTGAAGGATAGTCCGTCGTCAAGGATTACACCTAGGTTCCTCGCAGTCGATGAAGGCGATACTGTGATGTGCTCGACAGTGACTGACAGGTCCATGTGAGGGCATTCTTCCCTGGGATGAAGAGGAGTTCAGTTTTACTAAGGTTGAGCTTGAGATGATGCACAGTTGTCCAAGCGGAGATGCCTGCCAGACATTCCAAGATGCGCGTGGCAACGTGGGTGTTGGAGGATAGGGGAAAGAAAAGGAACAGTTGGGTGTCGTAAGCATAACAGTGGTAAGAGAATCCATGTGATGTGATTGCAGAGCCTAGTGATCTAGTGTATAGTGAAAACAGAAGCGGTCCTAGTACTGAGCCATGGGGGGCACCAATTTCCAGTGAGCAGGGTTTGGAAAAGGAGCCATTCCACATGACCTGAAAGGTGCGTTCTGTCAGGTTGATGCGAACCAGGTTAGAGCAGAGTCAGCGATACCAAGTTTGGCCAGAGTGGAGAGGAGGATTTGGTGGTTGACTGTGTCAAACGCAGAAAATGTTCTTCCTCCTCTTTTGCATTTATCTGTGCAGTGGTGACTATTTAGGAGGAAAATTTAATCATGGTGAAAAAAAAACTTTCGTTGCCACAGCTTTTCAAAATACAATTAGTGTCATTGTTCTAGGTACATCCTGAACCAGACTTCTCATGATGTCAAACAAAACAACAAGAAAAATATGAATTTCTAATTAAAAGGGGTTTTAACACCCATATAATTTACAGTTTACAGGGAAAAAAAGCATGAGTAGGCTACTTCCAATAGAACTGTATTTAATACTGAAAACATTTAACAGTAAAACTGTGTGTGCACTCAGAGGTTTTGTTAGCTTTGTCCAGTCTCTTGTTTATAATCCACATAGTAGAGTTAACAGGGTTTTTTTTTATGTATTGCCTTTGTTTGGTATATATCCTATATTCCATGTAGATCAGATTATGGGATAAACAACCTCATAATAAATTCCCTACATATCACCACAAGGGTCAACAAGGTGTCTGTGCGTGGTCCAACCCTTGTGACTTTGTGGACTGTGTGTGTGTGTTGCGTACGTGCTGTCTAGTTTGATTGTCTGTCCAGCTTCTGACTTTTCTAAGAATATAGTGTTTTTAATTTATGTCAGAAGAAATCTGACCCTCACGTCTTTTCAATACTAAAATTAATATGAATACACTAAAATATCTATGGCAAACTACATCAGGAGCCTTTAGAGATAAAGAATCTTTTTTTAGGTGGGAAAAATACACATCTTCTTACATCTTAACATCAGCCAGCTCCTCCGTGCTGAGAGGACATGATGATGCAGACCTGTTCTCACTACCTTTGATTGAATTGCTGATCTACGCCAGCATCATAGTCAGAACAACATCACACACCTTTCAACAGACAATAATTCTACAAAATGACAATCAACAAACAAACAAACAAAAAAAAAAGCTCATGTTACTCGTATAACCTGATTGGTAACTTATCCACTCTAGTTTCAGTTTTAAATACATACATATGTGCTTACATATACAACAAAACTTTTTAAAAAATTCAATATTGACATTTTTGACTCAAACTCCAGTTTCCTCAAGGAAAAGTCCTGCATAAGACCCAGCTGACCACCCCTCAAGTGAGACTTCTCTCACTCTTTACACTACGGCAGTAGAAGGACAATCTAGAAAGTGATGCTGGAGTGGTAACTACAGCATTGAACCTGGAGGTGTAGGGCCACTGACCAGGCTGGTGTATTTAATGCTTCGGGAGAGTGAAAAAGCGAGGAAAACAACTTTTTCACAACAAGCATCCCCACGGATATGAGCTTTTGCACTCTAAACACATTTTGGCTCAGGCCATATTTCTGTAAAGGACTAGCAAAACTTGGACATGTTTTTTAAAGGGAATCACAAGTTGAATCACAAGTCCTCCAATAGTGTTTTTTAATGTCTTCTGGAATCAAACAACTCGAGTACCACGATAAGACACTCAACATAGTAAATAAAATCAGGCTAAATTATGAACTCTGTTTCTCAGTCTGTAGCCAACAGCTTCTGCTGTTCTAAGCCGTCTTCATGCACTGGCTCAGGGGGCATTTGAGAGCTCTCAGTGTTCCGTGGCATCCACAGAGTTAAACAAAACAATAAAAACATCACTGCAAAACACTTATGCATGTCTCATATTTCTTTCACATATTGATGTGTTTAACTTCTTCTTTTTAAGGATTACCAAATCGATTTTACTAAATTAAATGATGCCTCAATCTTTATGTAGAATTTGAGTTCTGAAGGTGTCAAACATGACAGCTCATTACACATCAATACATAATTGAAATATGTGGGTTTTATGGTGAAACTGTGAGCTTACAACCACATCATAAATGAAAAATAACATGGATGCGATTGAGAAGTTGCAATTTCAAGCCTTTCCTCAAGCCTTTTATGCAGTGAGGAAAAATAATGGAAACAGGAATACTACAATAAAATAATAGAAATCCAGTCCCAGATGCTCAAGAGGAAAGCTGACAATAAAAAAGGCCTTCATTAAACAAGGGCCACTGATACATTATGAAAAATAAACACATATCGGCACACTTAATGTCCTTCAGTCTAATTCCTATTACATTTTTACTCCAGTCCCACCATGTCGCTAACATTTTCAACCTCATAAAAGGGGTCAAGGGTCAACACCTAGATTGTTTATTATTTACAAAATCAAAAAAACATAGCATGATTATCAATAAAAACACAGGGTATTGGTTTTTATTGTAAAAAACATCTTGGACTTTACAGCCAACTGTACTTCACCCCACAACAAAATCAGACGTGCAGAGGGCTAGTATAATGTACTTCAAAACCAGAAACTACAAAGTGCTTGACACTGAAGAGGAGTAGGCCATGGTCAAAAAGTATTTTGAGTTCTGACCTTTCTCTCAGAACTCTAAGTTTTAAGTCAGAAGTCTGGCTATAAAGTCTTGGGCAGGTCAGGTCTCACTCCTGGTCTTAAGCCAGTCATAACTTGGTGTTCTAAGTTCGACCTGATAGTTACGCTGGTTGCAACACCCTTCTTCTCACTGAGGCTGGGTGTAAATATTACACCTTGTCAGGAGCAGGCATAAAGTCAAAATTTAGATAGTGTTTTGAGCTCATCTGTGCAGCGGATCTATTGTTCACAAAGCATATCATTTATCTAGTCAGAGTAGCCTACACACTGGTAATTACACACCGGGACAAACTGAAACAGTTTTTTTTTATACAAGGAAGTGAATTGCCTAATGCATTATATTTGCCAAATTTACATGAGGGGACAAACAGAGTGTTTCCCCTGAACTCACAGAACTGATTTTTGAGACTCTGTTTTTACTCATTATTAGGACAGCTGTAGCCTAAAAAATATGTTTTGCCAAGAGGTACAGATGAGTTTTCCATTTAGGCTTAACTATTCCCCATTCTGAATTACACATGTCATGTTTTCCTTGTATTCTTTACATTACCATTTACAGTTTCACCATACAAATGCTTTAAGTTTGAGCATTTCAATTTCAGCTTTTGCATTTCAAATTTTACTTCAGATTAAAACTTCAGATTATCATTCTGCATTTTTGTTTTTTTCAATTTACTTTACTCTAAAACTGGAACTGTGAATTTCTGACTCAGTTTATGAACACCCACATATTTATCGCTAAACAATCACACAAGGGTAGGGTAGGGTACCAGCACTGTAACCTACGTGCAGCAGCTGATTGAAAAACACCCACCGGTAATGTAATAACCATTCACGCTGATTCATTTTGAAAGGCCAACAGCTAATGAGCAATCACTACTCAACTGCCTTGACCAATCCTTTAACTTCTTTGCACACTCACTTACTCACTCACTTGAGTGACTTTGGCCTTGAGAAGCTGCAGCTTTTATTTACTGACAAACTATAATCTACACTGTACATTTACTGTGAAAATGACAACTTACTACTATGTTTTTTTTTCTGCTCTGCTTAAGCCTATATTCACCTTCACTCTCTGCTGCTTGCTCTCTCGCTCCACCACTCACTCACGACACAAACAAATTATGCACTGCCCTATTCTGTAAAGGAGCTCCACCACTCTTATCACAAATCACCCTCGTAATGCTGTTGCTGCCAGGCATTAACATTCACATTGTGCATCGCCAAGACACACGTAGTTAAGACTGGGCATGAGTTTAGTTGGTGCAACGGACCTAGAATCCATTCCAAAGACTGGTTAGGACCAGGCTCAGTAAAGACCAGTTGGTGCATTTTTGTTTTGTTTTGTGTTTGTTTTTTTCAGAATTCTATAAAAAAAAAGTCAATACTCAACTTTTTTAGAGTGGCCTAATCCTCTTCCATAAGTTTAACAGGAAAGATAAAGACTTAGGAAGAGGATACAAACATAGACTCATGTGTTGTATGCATGCAATGTGAGAAGCAGAAGCAGTAAACTACAAAAAAAGGCCTTCAGACTCAATACAAGTTTTTGAGTTTATTATTTCTCAATTCACTGGTTTCCTTACATATTCATGGTCATTAACTTCGCACAATCTTTTTTTTAGAATTGAATCATCCAGTTGGAGTTCCATGACAGTACTTCATTGAAAAATATATCTACTTTAAAATATACTGCAAAGCACAAAGACACACACACAAACACATAGTGACATTGACAGTTCTAACCCACTTTGCTGGCCAGCTGTGCCACATTTGGAAATGAACAATGATTTCCTCCATTTGTTTACATGAATGGACTATCAGGCTTGCGCAGGTACCTGCAGATGTTGCTTGGTCCTAATCCAAACATGAAAGCATGGAAGCAATACATGGAAATGATATTAAAAACAAGGCAAGGGAAAGAGAGGTTAAGCCCTACTAATGCCCTGAGCTCAGTTTACCAATCAGTTCATCTCTGATTCTGTGTGAGGGATTTGGATTTCATTCAAAAGAAAACAGAGGGAGACCAGGACAGAGAAAAAGAAAGGAAAGCAAATCAGTGGACCAATATGAGGTACAGGCTATGGTGGATTCAGAGAGGTCAAAGGTCAATCTTTGCTTGATTAGATCAACTTTATCTCATCAAGCAAAAATTTTTGGATTTGCGACCAGCATGGATGACTGTCGCATGACAGCCAGTCTATAAAACCCATGGGTGGTGCAAGTGTAATAGCGGCTGGTTTTCATATCTGCACGGCCGTTCAACGGTCCCTTAAGTGCTTGTCACGCTCGCGTAGGCGCTTACTCAGGCGATCCCCGAGGGAAAGCACTCAAAAACAAACAACAAACAGAAGAGGAAGACGAAGAGAGACGAAAAGAAAAAAAAAACAAAGTAGAGCAAATGGAGGAGTAAAGTGAGGCTATAAAAGATGCATCATCAACCCCCTCCACCCCTCCAGCTCCATCCTGTTATTTTGCCTTGAGCTCTGACTGCCTGTCAGTCTCCTATGAGATCTGATGCCTGTCAGTTTGCAAAAAGCTAAATGAAATAAGTGACACCGCTTAATATTCACACTGCGGCATAAATCTGTACGGCACTTTTATGAGCCTGTGTTGTGTTTCATTTCAGTACTTTATTGGCATCAAGCACAGTTGCAGCAGATGCCAGTTATTTATAGCCTCCTGACAACCTCAGTCCTGATGCATTAGTCAGTGGGTCATTTTCTGATGGCTATAAATTTGCCATGTTGTTCTTCAAGCCACAGCGTCTCATTCCACAGCAGCCACATGAAAATGAGACAATCACTGAAGTGAATACACTGTTTGCTTATAATTTCCGTTTTCTGTCTTAGCTCCACCACACGTAAACTCTTATTTTTACCCCCACCAAACAGGTTATGTTTTGACACGTCTATTCATTGGTTATTTTGTAAGTTTGTTGGTTTGTCAGCAGGATTTAAAAAAACAAACAAACTACTGAATCGGATTGCCACAAAACCGGGATGATGGATGTCTTAGCCCAGAATAGACCTGATTCAATTTTGGTGCAGATCTGGATAAAGGGACGGATCCAGGAATTTTTTCTCACTCTTTTTAAGTCTCTTTTTTACATTTTGTTTAATTCCTCAGGTAATAATGCATGGATCTTGAAGGAAATAATCATTATTTAGGTGACTGTTATCTACAGTATGAGTGTGTACAATTTGATTTGGAAAAAGCAAAGTGTTGGGCCATGGTATGGAGATATGCCCACTCCTGAATGCCATTCTAGCTAGATTTAGGTACTAGTTTTACTAACTTATATGAACATGCTGAGTGTATGAATCAACAGCATAAAAATTAATTTTGCTGCAGAAATATTTTGGCAAGTTTCTATGAACACTGGCACATTTTTTGGCTGTGACTGTGGATTGCTGAGGATTGACGAGCTGCCCCTAAAGGAGAAAGCTTCAAACTTTTCAGATCCAACTTCCAAAACTACAATGGTTAGGGTTTGGATCTGATAACAGATTTTCATCTGGTCACTGTTTAAACGGTGAGAAAATCTTTTCCCACATCACCATACTTCAGATGTCTTTTTTTCTTCTTACACAAAAATGTGTGTTGTGTAGACAGAGAAGAATCTCTGTCTACACAACACACATTTTTGCTAAACTTTGTTCCTTACTGACTGCAAAGCTGTGGCAGAGCAGCTCTATACTGCTAATATCTGATAATCCCTGCTATCTCTGATAAACACATATCTGCAGCACTGTCCTTGCTGTAAGGACTTCACATTCCCACCGATTTTATCTGCTAGGATTTTAGGACAATCCGATTGTTTTTTTCCAATCTTGTTTTATTTTTTTTGCTGTGCTGCTAAAGCAATTATAGTGTTATTGGCTTTGATATTGGCAGCATTATTATGAGACACAGCAGAGCTTGTGATTTGTAGCAGACAAAGGAGTAATCTAATAATTAAGTTTTACAATTTATTGACTTAGTTTATTGTGATTGTTCAAAGATTCACAGCTTTTATTTTTAGCTTGCATATTCAAAATGTGCAGTGAAACGAAAGTTGGCATGCTCCCGAGGCTGTGCTAAAAAGGCTTGTGTACAATAACAATTAATAATTACAATAAGAGTAAAAACTTAAATAAAGCAAAGCAAGATTTAAATTAAGAATACAACTAGATGTAAAAGAATATACAAATATGCAGTATATTTATATAATACATTGCTAGTGTATCAAGTAACCCGTTTTCATCGCCAGATACTTGCACTGCCTTTTAACTCCTTTAAGCCTAGTTTATGCTTCTGCGTCACGGCGACGGCGTAGTTACGTCGTCAACCCTACGCCGTCATTGAGCATTCGAATTTCTGCGTCGAGGGAACGCGTTGTTCTGCAATTCTCCGCCAACCGGTGTTGTTATACTGTTGACCGGAAATGACGTTCTGAGCGGACCAATCACAGTCCTTGCCGTTCGCGTCTCGACGCGTCAATGCGACGCGTAGTCAGGATTTTTTGGAGGCGCACGTCAGGCTACGGCGCAGGGTCGGCGTAGGGGTCTGCGTCGAAGATGTAGCTACGCCGTTGCCGCGACGCAGAAGCATAAATCAAGCTTTAGTGTCTTTGTGCAATGCCCAAATCCGACTACGTGGTTAATGTGTAGTTGTTTTAACAAAAGACTGTTGACATTTGGCTTCACACAGGTTGTGAATCCCAGTTTCTTGAGTGAAGGTCCTGTGTGTTTGGGCTTACATTGGAGTAGGTTTACTCCTTACCACTTCTATTTGTTTTAATTCATTCATTCTTTGGGTACATGAATAAATGATTGAAGCTCCTGGTTGCAGATTATGTTCTGTGTCCGCACTTCCCTCACAGCATCTGTTTTAATTAAGTACAAAAAATATATTTTCACGGATAACGTTACATTACCAAACATTCAAGTTTCAATTAGTTTAGCAGTCTTTTTTTTTGGTTAAACTAGCCCACTGAGAAATGACTACATTTGAAATCAGAATTCTGAGAAAAATTCAGAACTCAAATTTTTCAGAAGACCTCTAGAAACTTCCTCTTTGGTTTGTTCACCCTTGGTGGGCATAGAGGTTGTGCAAAGCCAACAATGTCAGAATCATTGTTTTGAAATATCTTGTATGAACCCTCTCATTTAATGACCAATAACACAATACATCAATACTAATACGATATTTCTAGTTTTGTAATAAAACACATGCTCTAAATTTTATTGGTATGCAACCGATAATTAAGAGATATTTCAATCTGGTGCAAAATGGTGGACTGACCAGCAGACAAATCAGCATCGCCATGCTTAATGCCTGCATCGCAGATCCTCTTGCTTTTCATTTCGGCACCAATGTGCCTGCGGTGCAGGTGAAGCTGTGCCTCATATAGAAAGTCCCAGTCTTGCCCATTTTTACTGCATCACGCACATGGTTCTCAGGAAAAGTAGACAGTCCAAATGTTCTGTCATATCGACATGTCTATCTGTAGAACATGTCACACATGACATGAAAAAATATAACAGCAGGTGAAGGGCAGAATCTTTTCAGTGCACTTTCTCACTCTCTCTCTCTGACTAAGGCTGAAGCAAAATCATCATCATCATCGTTGATAATCTTTAAAGGCAAACTCTCATGCCTTCATATCCCACTGGGAGTGTTTTAGAAGTGGAGTGTCATGCCTGCCTGATGTTGTTGACTTGCTCAGATTGTGTTTATTTCATAATTTGATTGTTGTGGTTATACTGCTGTTGAGTAGGCTAAGTAGTTAAATCATTTTGCCATTTGTCCATTTTCAGTGTGTTTATTGTTAATTTTTCTGACTTTGTGGTGCTGTAGATCCCGGGTCGGCACTGGGTGTTTTATTTTGAAAACTGGCCGAATGCACCATACTGTTCCACTGTCTGACTTCCTGTCTGGTTGGATATAATCTGTGCAGATTGACAGGGCTGCAGTCCACTTCAGTGGAGCAGAGCAGGGGGCTGCTATGGGCCGCTGCTGTTTATTGATTGTTGAGTCTCATCCCCAGACCATCAAATAATGATGCTTTTGGTTTGCAGCTTGGTTGAACACCAACTCAGTATCAGCATTTGATGACCTATGGATCAACTATTCTTCTCCAAGTAGTTATATTTTGTTGCTTTTAAAGTTACTGATTAAGCAAAACAAGAAATGTCTATTGGCAACTTAAACCAAGATTGTCAAGAAAAACTAAACTATAGTGATGCCTATTGTGCGTCTCAGACTCTGCTTGTTTCAGTGTGGTCTGATATACTGTTAACTGTGCTGACAGGCTGAATGAGTCTTCTGGAAAGTTTTGTGGCTGACCAAACTGACTTACCATTGACCTCTGCAACCCCAATCCCTTCTATCCCACTTTCAACAATCAATAAGAATGGCTCAGACACCCCCAATGTGCAAAGAGGCACACATACATACAGTACACCCACTCTGCCTCTGATACATGCTGCATTTTCTGCACACTCTTAAAATAATTTGTCATTTGGCTTTTCTCCCTCCCGCTCTGTCTCTTGTGCTGATTGTTTAACAGAAAACAAAGACAGCAGCCACTGGGGAGGTGGTGAAAAATAACTGCTCTGCTCTGCACTCAGTTATCCACAAATGTACTCTTCATTTCATCTCTCCCCCTCAAAAGACTAACCTCATGGTTTGTTGTTGTGCTTTTAGTGTCTGCCTGTTACTACACCCCCCTTGGCACAGAGCAAATGCCAATCCAAATCCACCAATTTGTATTTACTTTGCTCAGCAGCAAAAAATGACCTCTGCTCTCCTTCCTGTACAATTGGATTTGAGCCAAACAGCTCAACACTCAGCTCTCAGGACATTACCAAATCCCAGAAGCTAGAAGGAAATCAGTTTGACCATGGGAAGCAATGTGGCGGCCAATTGGACAGCCATTTGCTTTCACCTCTAGGGGGAGAAGATCCCTATCAGTGGCAGGCAACCACTGGCCAGAGCTGGGAAATAGCTTTGGATTCTCTGGGCCGGACAGATTAGTACTCTGGGAGATGTGAGGGTTAGGGTTATTTGTTACGCAGGCTTCATGAACTACATGTTTTCTTGGGAGAAAAAGATTGTGGTCCACATGGACCAGGGTTGGGGACACTCTAAATAAAATGCAGTGATGATAAAGGTACTTCTTGCTGTTTTATGTCCCTATATATGTATCAATAATACCTGCTATTATGCCCTGCTTGATCCATGAACCCCTATCAATTTATATTTCATCAAGACATGTTTGCTTAATAATAAAGGAAATCTTCTATTTTCAATGGCTAACAAGTTAGGATTAAGGTCATCAAATGCAATTGCTTGGTCAGTGGCCTTAAGCTTCAAATTAAGATTCTCTACCCACCCCTCTAGTGTCAGTTTTGCACAGGAATGGCTCCGTGGTTAAACTAGCAAAATTACGTGATATACAACATCTGGTTAGACTAATAAAGCTTGCTGACAAACAGTTCACATCTTGGCTAGGTTTGGGAAATGGTAATACTTTGGGTTCAAATAACTATATTCAGTTTTGTAATGTCAGTTACTCAAGTGACGTAACTACTTCACTTAAGGTGATGTAACTACATCACTCATTAATTACATCATTAATGAACAAACAGGCTGCAGTGCTGCTCTGGATGCCACAATTATGAAATACTTTGAGTTTCTGCACAGGAAATGATACCAGAAGCTGATTATGAAAACAGTGTTTGCAAATGGTGTCTTTTTAAAGTTACAAGAGAAAGTAAAAAAAAACAAAAAAAAACAAGACGACCCTTTCTCCTAAAAATTATGCTCATGTGCTGTCACAACAACAAATACATTCTGACAGAAACATATTGCTGTCTAGATTGCAGAATTCAAAACATAATGAGGAATCGCTTTTGACACATATCTAAAAATCACAAAACCTACCTTGAAATAATCAGCAAAACACTCACAATATATATTTCCTAAAATATCCACTTATGACTAAATCCACTAAAGCCTGTGCATCAGCCTTTGGGCAGTGGTGTGTAGTCCCCCAGCCAATAACACAAGGTTGAGACATAGCAACCTGGTTTAATTGGTCTCTGCTTCTCTGTTCTGTTTGTGTGAGCTGAAGGTCTGTGTCTCTCTTTGACCAAGGGCAGGGCTTAGATACACCCACACAGGTAGAGCAGAGAGGCAAACGTCAGGGAGGATGAATCCTGCACTTTGGCTGCATTCACACAAAATCCGGAGTGTTGTGCTTCGGTGTGGGTGTCTTTGTTTGCGCTTTACAATATGACCACCGTGCAACAATCAGAAAATAATGGTTTATGTGGCTGATTCACTGCTTTGTTCTCCCCAACACTGCTCCTTCTCTTTATTCACTCTCTAGCTTGCTTGACCACCATTGCGCTCTCTCCATGTCACAGGGCCAGCTTTGAATATAGTCTTAACAAACAGGCAATTCAAAGCTCTTTCTTAAAGTTAGAGAGAAATGATTGCTCCGACAGGAAATGTTAACTTTGTCAATAATTAACAAAGCAACCATTTTTCCCAGTGATGCAAAGTAGCTAATTACATTTACTCAAGACATGTACTTGAGGTACTTGATCTTTACTTGAGTACATCAATTTCATGTTACTTTGTACTTCTAAAGATGAGATGAGATGAGATGAGATGAGATGAGACATCAGCAGGGACTGGAGAGGGACCTCAACACCAACAGCTCTAAAGATATGTGGCAGGCCATTAAAAATGTCACAGGCTACAAAAGCAAGAGCGCCTCCATCATATGTGAGGCCACGCTGCAGGATGAGCTGAACACATTTTATGCTCGCTTTGATGTCCTCTACTCCGCCTCCAGAGGACCGGCCACTGTCAGTAACCACAGCAGATGTGAGAAAACCCCTGCTGAGAGTGAATACACATAAGGCTGCTGATCCAGATAATATACCTGGCCTGGTACTAAAAACATTTGCCGATCAGCTATCTGATGTTATTACAAAATTTTTAACATGTCACTCTCACAGGAGACTGTTCCCTCCTGCCTCAATACAGCCATCATCATTCTTGTACCTAAAAACTTCGAGAAACTGGTTCTCCAGCACATCAAAAACAACATCCCAGCCAGCCTGGACCCTCACCAGTATGCTTTCAGAACCAACAGATCCACAGAGGATGCCATATCCACTGCCCTCCATTCAGTCTTCACACAGCTGGCAAATAAGAAAAGCTACATCCGGATGCTATTTGTTGATTTCAGCTCAGCATTCAACACAATCTCACCCATGAAGTTGATTGGAAAACTAAACACTCTGGGCTTGAGTATAACACTCTGCAACTGGATACTGGACTTCCTCAAAAGCAGACCCCAGACAGTTTGGATTGGCAGTGCCATCTCCTCTACGTTAGTGCTCAACACCAGAGCCCCACAGGGCTGTGTGCTCAGCCCCACACTGCACACTCATGACTGTACTACCAGACATCAAGAGAACTCTATTGTAAAGTATGAGGACGACACCACCATCATGTCACAAATCAGACATGTACCCATATAGCTTAAATACTGCTCTTAATCTGATGCCTGTTCCCGGGGGCTTTTGGTCTATTGTTCTGCAACTGTGGGTTAAAATTGTCTGTCTTATCTTGTCTGTCTGCATCTGCTTTGCCTTGATATTGTCTGTCTGTGTTCTGTTTTGTAATTGTCCATTGTATGATTTGTCGTTGCAAGGTTTTAAAGTCTTCTGTGTCTATGTTGTCTAGGAACCTGCCTTGGGACTACGGCTGAAATTTAGCAGTTATGCTCAGTCCGGCGCATTTAGACTGACGCTTAACGCATCAATGTTGATGAATGTGCATTGTTCCCAACTCAATAAATAAATAAATGAAATTAAAAAAAAAAATCATTGGCCGTAATATAAATGATGAGAGTTCATATCGGGTGGAAATCAACAATCTTGCAGAGTGGTGCACAGAGAACAATCTACTGCTCATCGTCAGCAAAACCAAGGAGCTGATCGTTGATTTAATGAAAAAAAGAGGCACTTCTACTACTTCCTACAGAAACTTCTGGCCCAGAACTGGAAGGCTCTACGGCAGGTGGTTAAAACCACCCAGAACATCACTGGTACCATCTTCAGAGCATCAGTGACATCGGTGAAGTGAGATGTCTGCACAGAGCCCAAAGGACATTAAAAGACAACAACCACCCATCTGACAAAAGATACAGATGTATCCGCTGCTATACCACCAGACTACAGAGCAGCTTCTTTCCTCAGGCTGAGAGACTCCTGAACTGATCCTCAACACTCCATTTTCCAAAGTAGATGTTGCACAAAGGACCCAGAAATAGATTTGTTTTTTAAACCCTTGTGTTTTAATAGGGACAATACATGTTCCTCATATAAACAGTAAGATATAGCTTTGCCTACCGTAGTCCACCAGTGTGTGAAATTACAGCTTTACTAGGTTCAAAAATGTTAGTATCTCCATTTGCAAATACACAATCAGTTGCATCTTTCTTTTCCCTAAACCCTCCCCCGACTATTAAACAAATGCGGCATAAAAACTCACCTCCTCACACATCAATTTTGTAACTCAGCACTTATGTTATTAATCAGTCATTTGTAAGGCCAAGCTGAGAAATTAACCTTGGTTAGTTTAGTGGTGTAGTGTAAGTGCTGTGACTTACTCAATTGAATAGTTCTTTAAAACGGAGTATATTTTATATTAAAATTTTACTTAACATACCTAATATATCTTAGTATATCACACAGAGCTCCCTCGGTGTGAGTCCCGAGGTGTTTGATATAATCAATTATATTAGAGTATATTATTATATCAAATTTTCTGCTAGGTGTACAGGTACTGTTGTCAGCCATCAATCTAACCATTTTCTTCCATGAACATTAGGTGAGGATAGAAAGTAGGTTGAAATAATGCCACACACCCAGTCTGCCACTCACTACCTTTCTGTTTAGTTGGTGTGATGCAGGCTGAGGGATTTTAAGAGGCCAGGATAGAGAGAAGGATTTGTGAAAAAAAGCTGGTAACATAATGGCCTGGAGTCCTCTTTGAGCACCCTGTAATCAAAGACACACAAGGGGAATACTGCTGTGCCTCAAGTTGTAATTATCTTGATCAATGTCATAACTACAAGCATCTCAACATGAGGCTGTAAAGCTACACATTTTAATAATTACCTTTAAACAATGAATTTTAGCTTCTCACTCTGCTCCATAAGTTGGCCATAAATGATCTTCAATCGATTCCATGTCAGCCTCTAACACTGATTTCTATCAAAAGCACATTTGCTTGTTGGTATTTTTAGATCATTGCAGCTGCTGTTATACAGTATGATGCATGATCCACATGCCTAGTAAACCAAAATTATTAATCTATTAACAGAGATAGGAATCCACAGAGTTATGAATTAGGGCCGGGACTCGATTAAAAAAATGAATCTAATTAATTAGAGGCTTTGTAATAAAACAGACTAGGGATGCAAATTATCGATTAATTCATTAATCGTTAGTTGATGGACCTTATCGATCGATTAACGATTATCTGATAAGATGCGATTTTCCTGAGAACCTAAATTTAAGGGGAAAATTTAAGCTGAACACTCCTTATACAGGACTCTACACTAGTTTGTTAGTTTATTTTCAGAGCACAGCACAATGAAAAATGTTTAAGTAACACGTTATTTGATAAATGGTCTTTCCTGCTCTACACTATGATGATTACTGTATTTAACTACTTAAATCACAGTAGCATAAACTGATTTGTTGAACTCAGCCTGATGTAAACATTAATAAATCACAGGCAGCTCTATGTTTTCCCTGTGTGATGTTCAGGGACAGGTCAGGACAGTCTGAAGACAGAGAGCTCTGAGGTTGAAGTCTTATGCACCGTGAGACAGTGACAGGTCTGTAGGCTACCTACGTCTTGACCACATGTCAGCTGTTCACCTGCAGCAGAGGAAACTCAGCTGTTCTCAGCTCCACTGCGACGAGCGCTTTTTAATTTTTAATTTTTTTTTTAATTAAGCTCCAGTAGCAACCGGCTAAACTATGGGAGGATACTGTAAACCGGCGCGGATCCTGTGTTTATCAAAGCTTGGTTGCAGTGCTGAGGCACCGGGTCGGTTTGAGCTGCGTTCAGGCTACATTAAAACTTTATAGATCCATGGGCAGTGATCAGTGTCGGCGGCTTTTTAACTCGTTAAATAATTGTGCTCCAGTATAATCGGTACGCCTGAAACTCATCCAGTGAGAAACGTTCCGCGGTGCAAAAATAAGTGCGATTAAAATGTGCAAATGTTTTTAACGCGTTAATTTTTGTGTAATTAATTAATCTTAATTAACGCGTTTAAGTCCCAGCCCTATTATGAATGCATATAACGCATCCATGAAGCCTTAAACAAAATAAACTGTCCACCATTATCAAGGCAACCCAAAATGCAGAGCCGACTCAGAAGCTTGAAGATCAATTTAGGATTTTATTACTGAAAGAGAGGTATGGCATGAGAGGGTAAGTGGGGCTCCGGCTGACAATGGTGGAGGGAGAATGGAGGATGGCTGAGCGGAACTGGACGGGGAACAAAAGGCACAGTGGCAGGGAGGCGGGGCTAGGGCTTGATGTGTTAGGAATGCACTATAGGCGGATGTCAGACATGTTGGCAGGAGTGCAGATGCTGATCCTGAGACGGAGGGAAACAAATGTTAGAAATGTATCAGTAACACAAAGACAAGTACTTGGTTCCAAACTAAGGCGGCCATGAGAGGTCAATACCAAACTGGCTGACGCAACGAACTGCCGATTAGTGGCTGAATGACCAGGGTTGAGGTACTACTAGGATGATGAACTGATGGATGGCAGGTGTGATAGCAATCAGGCCAGATGCAGGTGATCAAGTGCTCAGGCAGCCCATAGAGAGAGACACGCCCCCTGCATACACCAACAAATACACCAACAAATAGACAGACAAGGGAGGACAGACACCTGAGGAAAATGGGAAACCACTAGAAACACAAAGACTGGAGTCATGGCACCAAACATAAAACATCTTTGTTAGAATGCTGTAATTATTATGTCTGAGGTTTCTGTATGGACAGGCCTTGCTGCAGTCGCCGATATCAGAACAGCATCAAAACTATTTCCTAAAAACTACGTTCATATTCATACTTGCAGTGTGCAATGGAATACTCAAAAATAATGTACACAAACAATTTTGTAGTTCATTACTTCAAATTCTGTAATTGATTAATGAGGCCTACTTTGAATGTGAAAACAGTGTATCATCTCATTTCAAAGAAAATAAGTGTGTTTTCCACTATAGCAAACTATTCCTTAACCCATGATAACATTTATTTCCTTAAACTTAAGGAGCTATAATCCATATGTTTATAACAACTTGTGTGTTTGTGAAAAGGCATCACTAATAACACCGAGAATTATATCCAACTTTGCAATTTCTCTGTTCTATTCAGCGTAACTAAATAAGTAAAATTATTGCATAAGGCTTAAAATCATCATATTTTGTGTTACGCTCGGTTAGTAGAATGTGGACCCAAAAGCGGACAATGAGGCAGGGAGTAGGATACAAGGTAGTTTATTGACTTCACAAGGGATTTGCAGGTGAAGGTGTGGAGAGTCCCAGGCTTAGTCCTTGTCTGGGAGTGTGAAGGAGAAGGAGAGGTAGCTCACGGTGGCGCTGGTGGCAGCATGGCGAGTGGAGACTCCAATGAGCACAGGGTAAGGCTGTTGGCTGCAGAGGTGCGGAGAGCTGGACACACTGGTAGTTGGAGTGCAGGTGACCACTGAAGGCAGAGAAATACGAGAAAGGTTAGATCTCCAGGAGAGAAACATGAAAACACTAGAAGTCTTACTAATTGACGGTCTAGCCGGAGCCATGTACCATGTCTAACTGACAAAATCATCTGGCAGCAGGTAGCATAGAGAGCAGGGCTTATCAGCAGGCGCTGATTGCCAACCTGCCGCAGGTGAGTGTGTCGGCAGCTCCGGTGAGTGGAAAGCTTCGCCCAGCCTCTCAATGCACCTCTGCAAGCGCAACAGAAAAAGAAACAAACACCAAGCACAAAATGTCCACCACAGAATCTGACAGAACATGACATTTTGAGAGAAATGATCATACGCAAATCATAACTACACAAATAAATAAACACATAGCTAAACAATTTTTTGACATGCCTACAAATCTGCCCAGATCATTTTGTTTGTTTGTTTTTTTGTTTTTTTTCTTAAAACAAGCTGATGTATATGCTGATGATCTTGTTTCCAAATCAAATGAGTATGCAGTCACGTATTTTGTAGGAGACAGACGTAATGAACAAAGGGTACAGCACAAATTTCAGAGAAGTACGGCTACTTCAGGAGGAACCCATCTCAAACAAGACAGAATGTCTCAAAGGCAAGTTATATAAGCTTGGCAACTATATATAAAAACAAACAGGAGAGCTATTTTCTTCACACGGTAAACTTCTTTCAGAGCACAGTCTGATAGGTGCTGTGGAACAGAGACTTCAAGTAATAATATCAAGTATTAATAATTTAATTCCAAAAAATTGTAATTATTTCATCTTTATTTTCATCTTTTTTTAGCTGGCAAAAGCCTCTGAAACAGTGTTTCCATCATAGTGTCACACTATCCACTAAAAAAGCAAATTACAGAAAACTTTTGCAGAGTTTACAGCTCATTAAGGCAGCACAGTTGACATTGGAGTCTCCAGGTCCTTTAGTTTCCTCATAATTTCTCAGATCAGAGTTTATGTGTAAGTGGTAATTATTAGGAAGTTTCCTGGGAAGGACCATGCAGTTACAGTGTGTACTAATTACAGCAGGAAAAGAGGGGAAAAATACTCCTAATTTAGTTTAGTTTCAGAAAATGCCATGAAATTACAGTATATGGTATTTACAAGAAAACAGAGTAGGTCATGTTTATCACATTCATAAGATGCTGGTAATTTCTCTCTGAAATGCCTTCTGCTGGTATTGTAGGGACAATTAACTCAAAAGTTGGCACAGAATATTCAATAACACCATCTTATGTATTAGTCAGGGTTTGTAAGATCCAATTTAATTATTGTGTTTAGTATGTGAGTTGCCAAACCATGTCAGGCGACCTGTATTTCATACTGTATCTCCTGTTTTAATAAATATCCTGTGTTTTGTGTGACCCAGTGTTTAGTATGTGTTCTCTCTCACAGATGTATGGATGTTAATACAAAAGAAACTAATCATGAAACAATCACATCATTATTTCCATAGGTGATAAGCCATTTATATTTATGTGACTGGATAAAAAAAAAGTTGTACATTTTGAGTGGTGTTTCTCCAGTCAGTACCCATTTCTGGCTTGCCCCCGGCTGGAGCTGTCCCCAGAAATGTCCAATGTTAACTGTGCATTAAAAACGGACCGCAAAGTGAGTTGTAGTAAAGACCTGGCAGCAGAGCATTCCAACAAATGTCTTAATTGCGTTGTGCATGTTTTGGCCAACAGAGGGGGCTGCTCGTAACTTACTTACTGTAGTTTTAGGCTGCGCTCACACATACGCAAATGCAGGTTAATGAAAATAGCTGAATGTGGGCAGTGCAGGATTTGAGACAGGCAGAACTCATTGGTCAAAGTTCACCAAAGATGAACTCGAAGCTGAGATGCGGCTTGACATCGATTTGCAAAGCGTGCATGGATGAATCACAAAGAAGTAATTCAAGCTTCATCATTCTTTATATACACGCTTGATTTATGCTTCCGTGTGTGTAGATGCATACCCTACGCTGTAGCCTGATGTGCACCTTCTCCTCCGGTGCTTGGCAGTGGGGTTAACACGGGATTGCTGCCACACAAGGGAACAAAAAAAAATATATATATATATGACAGTATAATAAGTGTGTGTACAATCAGAAAGATTTCAAAATGCATGGGGCTGTACATAGGAAAGAATCAGTCCTTCTCCCTCTGGAGGTAGTGTCATTTCTCATTGATCGGCTAGAAGCAACCCAACACAGCTACTGACAGTCTAACTATACTAGACCATCTTTCTACACGGAGCTTGCCTTTGATAGTGATCAATAAGCAATAGAGATGATAACAACATATTTGTTTGACTGTATATGAGCAACTAGCAAACTAGAGGAGGAGGAGCACTGCGGTGTGTCACTGTGTGCGTAATGTGGTGCGCAGATCTCGGTCCTCTGATTGGGCAGGCCAGGTCATAAGAACTATCATTCTGATTATTAGGGGATGGAGTGTGGGTGGATGAAATAAATAATCTGTACATATATTATCATTATAAACATGTGAAACAGGTTTCTGTTTGTAGTGATTGACTTTCTAATTTTAAATGTTTCTTCATCATGTTAAAAGCACCACTGCTGCTGTTAACATAACGTTACACCAAACATCATTTAACATTGTTATTCAGCCATTTTATATCTCCTGTTTATTTTAACGGCCATGCGTGAGAAAGAAAAGGGCTTAAACTAACGTTACAGTCTGTAAATCCTTTCAATTATTTTCCTTGTCCCAGACTGATGCAGAAATACAATTAGCAGTGATTATAAATACATATTACAACAGTAATTAAATAAGTCCATGTCATGATCATATTAAGTTTAAAATCAAGTACTACTAAATTCAGGGAAGGGTTGTTATGACAAGCAGGGACTAAATTCATCTACGTGTCACAGCAATTCTTTTGAATTGAAGGTCCAGTATTTTTCTGATCAGGCATCTTACAAAAAGGGTTCATTATTGTTAATATCATAGCGCAACAGTGATGTGAAAATGTTGCTAAATTTGAAATATGCAACTATTATTATTATTATTACAATGTACTTTATGCATCTTATTTCCAGGACGATAAACATAATAATAAAAAAAAATTGTCATTTGATTAATTGATACAAAAAAAATAATCAATAGGTGCAGCCCTTATTGTGTGTGTGAAAAAATTATAATAGTTTTGGAAGAATTAGCTCCAGGAATGTATTCTAAATGCTATGTAATGTAATGTAATATCATGCATATAATGTTGTGGATGTAATGTTATGCCTATGCTGGAGGAATAAAGTATGAAGTTCTGCACAGTCTAGCTAAATAAATATATCTTCCGCTGCACAGAGGAGTGTGGGTCAGAATAGCCAGAAAAGCACGCTGGCTTGTATACCGCAAAATACGACTGGATGTAGTTGGACATCATAGTATTTTTGTATACTGCATTTCACATACTTTGTATTGGGACATACTAAATATTTCCTGTCATACAAAATAGTATGGTAGTATGGGTAGTGGAACACAAGGATTCTATCATTTCTGGCACCGGGTTGCCAGTTCCTGACTCCACAACCTATATCCCTCTCTACTGGCACTGAATTGCCAGTTCACCTAGCAGCTCAGGGCTGCCTGTCTCCCTAGTTTCTCTCCGCAGCCCACCTGCCATCCTTGCTGCACCATCTACAATTCCTCCATACGCACCTATCCCATGGACAAAAAGGTAGACCAGTGCTGCAGTTAAGAGCAAGATCCATCTGCAATAACTTCCAAAGGATCTGGCTGCAGCATGCCTCCTTCTGTGGCTGTGGCCACTCTCTACTTGCCCATCTCCACAACCCAACCAACCAATAATTAACCACTCACTTCATTGCCCATCAACATCCCAGCACTGGGAAATTCGATCACATAAATCTTCCCATTAACAACTTCTCCTTAAATAATATAAAATTAATGTCTACATGAAAGAAAGAATTGTATCGGCTTGTATCTTATTGTACCCAAACAGCATCAAATTTTACCAAATTGGAATTGAATCATATCAAACCACTCCATGATAAAAGAATCAACCCTGAATCGTACAGAGCCCATGTATCTAGATACGTATCGAATCCTCTTATACGCATCCCTACTGGAAACACCTTCTCGCAAACTGGAATGGCTAATTCGTCTATGATGTCCAACTGTCTAACCCACACAACATTCAGCTCTTCACTGAAGCTGCCCCTTCTGCTGGTTTTGGGGTTTCTACAGCCAACGGTGGTTCTAAGCCTCAAAAACTACTTCAACCATCTTCATAATTTTTTCGAAATGGACCCTCATCGTAATCGCCGCTCCCCTGCAGGGACACAAATGATCAAGAAAATCCATTGCCGTTCACTTCAATAATGTTGATCTCTTTCCGCCAATTTGATACCCTACATTCCAGCTTCCTACCTCGCTATCTAGCCCATATTCCAGGATTGACATTCCCATCGGCCTTCATTGGTTTCCTTCGGTGCTCAGAGTTCACCACACCATGTGCTAAATTCAATCCTCATCTCCATCCATCCATGTCTGACCTTCAATGCATCTCAGAACCCTGCTTGATCTACACACTTGATCTGGCAAAACCAACCAAACTGGCAATCCAATTCCTGTAACGTACTTCAAACTAGACACGCACCTAAGCCCATACGAGTTGCTCACACGTCATATGCAATTCAGAAAATCTCGAAAAGCTTCTTCTTCCAACCCCTCGGTCATCACATAATCTGGTGAAGTGGCTACCCAATCCTCATCTCTTTCCCAATTTGGGCAGGTTCTAACCTTGTCCAGGATTTCCTGCAGCTTATTTTGCTACCAGCCGAAGGGTCCCCAGAACACATGATTAGAGCCTACCAGCCCTACATCTCTTCCCATTTCCAAGATCTGCAGAATTATCTATGTCTTTGAGGGAGCTTTTTTGGAGGTCTGCCAGCCTGGGAGCTGCCGTTGATCCCTAAAGAAGCCTTCCCCACACTGCAGCCACTCAACACTTCATCAGCATCACACCCATACTCAATTGCCTTCTTCAATATCTTACTCATATTCCACCTCAATAAACTATCATGTACATCACATTTATGGTGTTGTCATTGCCTGTGATCTGCCATTTCATTATTTTATGCACAAAACAAGCATATTACGTATTATTGCTCAGCTGACCACAGAGCCCTTCATATGAAAAACTGACACTAGAGGGGTAGGTAGTCTCCCTCCATTGTATTTTTATGATATTTCTTGTCCTTTCCATCAATGTTAATGAGTCACACTGTTCGCCAAATGTTTTATGACAAATTACCTAATTTTATGCTCAAAGTCACAAAATTTGAGCTGTTTCTAATATGGAATAATGACATATGACTTTAGTAGAATTCTAGAAGTCTAACGGCAGTAGATGTACAGTACAGGTTACAGTTTGACAGTGAATAAACTCAGCATAAACTCAAACTGCAGCTCCTCACTACACAAGAAGAGCTCATGTTTGAGTGACAGGTATCACTATCCCTGCTAATATTCATGCTTTTGCTTGTCCATGCTAATATCGATGCTATCGCTAATCCATGCTCGGGTTGTTGGTCTTACCAAAACAGCAGTCTGGTTGCCATGATAATAATTACATATTATTATTAACCAAGCCCCCATTCTCTGTTTGAGAAAGACCGTTGACCAGTACATTCTGAAGCTTCTACCCTTTGAAGACATATTATGCCTCTCCAATTTATGCTATTTGCCTTTTTGAAATTGCTGTAACATTTCCAGCTATCAAACCCTGTTTAATTCTCTTATCAGATTCATTTGTCTGTTTCATCAGTAAACTGTAGGAATAAACTGACATGTAAATGGTCTCAAAGTGGATTTTGAAGACAGAAAAAAAGCCACCATGTGCAACAACAAACAAGGTCCCACAGTTGTGATGAAATCCAGTGAAACCCTCTGCTCTCAGTTTCAATCCATTTCTCCAAATAACACTGATGTGAGGGGGTTGCAGACATACAGTTTCAGAATTATTCAGGATAACTCTTTAGCCTGACATTTCAAGTACAGTAAGGTTTCATAGAAACAAGCTCAGGTTCATGAGGTTAATGGTGCACCACACTAAACCTCCCTCAACTCCATGGAGTTGATGCATCTTCATCTAATTTGTGGTAGGATGGGGGGGAAAAAAGTTTGTAATAGACACAGGGCTTGCAAGCTGCCAGCAGTTCACGTACTGCACTCGTACACTCTGATTGGCATAATCAGGTTACAACGAAGCTGAAAGGAAAAGGCCATCAACAGGAATTAGCGTCACTGTGTTGCACTAATGATCAGTAATGTCAACAGGATCCGTATCAGATATGGTGGTGGGAATAAAAACGCCCACGTGACTACAAGTCAGTTTGGGACCCTACCTGAACAACCAGGAAATGGCTGCCTGAAGAAATCTAACATTAACTGTGTTTTTCTGAGACGAGGAATGGAGGCAGGGGAGGGGGAAGAGTTTTGAAAAAAGCAGTGGCAGACAGATTTGAGGTGACAAGGCGCGTACAAAGCCTTGTCAGGAGCCTGAGATGTGAAGAAAGGCTGTCAAGATGCAGGGGAAGGCAGGCATGCTGTGGTCTTTTGAAGGAGCTTGTCATTACAACAAATTGTTTCTTCAGGTTTGATTTCTAATTTAGCCGTCTATTTACAGCGATCATTTGAATATTCACTGCTGATCACGTTCCAAAATCATGTTGTGCGTCTCTTCTGTTGGAAACGGTTTGGTGTATTTTAGGAGAAATCGCTGCTACACTGTTTAATCACCTGCCCTGGCTGACTTGTAATTGTAAGTAGGAGCGACAGCGTTGGAGTTGATAAGTCAGTGTAATTTATAAGTCGGCGTATTGATTTAATGTCAAACACTTTGAGTACGCTGTTGTTTGGCCAGCCATTGATTTGCAACTAAATCAAGAAATGTTTGGGATAAAACAAAAAAGAAAAAAAAACACTGCAGTGGATATTATCCAGAGATTAATCAGCTCTGTGTTTGAAAACAGATGCAGTACAAATTTGAACGAGTTTAGGAAAACACTCAAAGTTGAAAAGTTAATTAACAGAAATGAAGGCAAATGTATGAATATTAATAGGTGCGAGCAAGATAAAAAAAACAACGTAGAAAAACGTGATCTCTCAAAGCCACATGTAAAAGGGCTGTCAGAGTCAACAACAACAACCAATTAATCACGAAGGCGTGCTGAAACTCAGGTAGATTAGAGTTTAAATCTAACATATACAGTATATGTCATGGAACGTGGAAAGAAAGGCCCTGAATGATAATAAGTGTGTGTGTGTGTGTGTGTGTGTTCATGTGTGTTCATGTGTGACATGGCATGATCACAGCAAAGATAATCCTGTTTGTGGTCATCATGTGACATACAGCTCTGGCTGTATCAGCTTTCCATAAAAGTGTTAATTTAAAAAAGGAGCCATTATTTATATTTAATGACTTGTGGGTGGTTCTGTACAAATAAGCAATCTCCAAATGTGATTTATGCTGCTTGCAGTTTTATAAATGTGTCACTAACTGCATTAACACCTTCTGTGTAAAACAGTTCATAAGACTGCAGATATCTTCAACGACCCACCGTGATATACAGTCCCAGAAGTAAAACCTATGACTCTCTACCTTTTACTCTGTGACATTACAACATACAAGTACTGTTGTATTGGAAACTATTGACAAACATAATTCAACATCACGTAATACCCCGTTTAGAATTGTGGATTTATTCTTTTGAGAAATAGATCTTTATTTTTCAATGAATGGATGGAGACATGTATTTGTTCCTTTCATCTAATTGTTAGACATATACATTTTTTATTTATAGTGCAACCATAAACAATATGTTAAGGTGAAAAGCAAACCAGCGTTAAAATGCAATCTCATGTGGTTGCCCCCCGCTCATCTACAATCATTGTTGATAACTCAACATGATTCTCTGGAAAGACTGAAATAGTGTGTGGTTTCTTCACAAATGTTTCACTTTCGACACAGTTCAGCAGGAAATGAGCTGCTCATCAGCCAACTTTAAAGAAATTATGCATTAACTTTTTTTTGTTGAATATTTATTTTACATTTTTGATCCACAAATATAAATATTTACGTATATGTGTACTTTATATGGTATATTTTTATGTATTAAGACCAGTGTTGTGCTAGTTACTGAAAAATAGTAACTAGTTACAGTTACTAGTTACTTTGTAAAAAAGTAACTCAGTTAGTAACTCAGTTACTTAAACCAAAAAGTAATGCGTTACTGAGAAAGTAACTTTTTAGTTACTGTACAACGTTTTTCCAATGTCCCCATTAAATAAAGGTTGATTGATTGAGTTCCCCTCTAGCCGTCATTTCAGTTCTGTACTGATACTGAGTAATACAGACTGTTGATTAAAACAACTGTTTCAATTCATTTGCATCCATATCACTGGATCTAATCATCCAAGCAATATGATCCGTTGTGCACCAACACAAACCTTGACACAAACACCAAAGTATTTTTTCAATGCCTATTTATTTCAGTCAGGCCATAAAGTCTTCCATAGGCTATAAACTGCAAGCCTATCTTTCTTATTTGGTATTCAAAAACAAACTGCAAAAAATTAAAGTGGCTTAAAAGCAAATACAGACATTCTGATCTAAATTATTATTCAGAATCAAGTTGGACAAATTAATGTGTCTTCACTCAGCACCTGAGAACTATCACTTGAGACAATGAAATATGATAATGATGCATAACACCACCAGCTGCTCAAAATCAAACCTGAAGAAGGGTCAACATACAGTATCCATGAAACAGGTGAGAGAGAATGCCAGTTATAAAGTTTCATGACAGCATTTTATGCCAACTAACAGAGTGAGCTGATAGATCATTATTCAAAAAGTGCAAAGAATGAGCTCACTTATTTAAAATAACAAGTGCTTATAACAAGTGCAAGAGTGCTTATTTGCAGAGATCTGAATGATTGTGGAGAGTTAGCGCTGAAACCAGTGGTTATACCTCATGAGAAGCAGCTTCTCAAACCTTTTGTCTTTGAGCTTGTTCCTCTTGGGACACAGTACCAGACTTCCCAAACTGAACAGCCTTTCGACGGGAGCGCTAGACGGAGTAGCAGCATTTTTCTTCAGAGAGACTTCCTTTATTGTGGGAAATTGTTGGAGTACATCCATCTCTGTTTCGGCTGTTCTCAAGTAGGATATTATCTCCGATTCGACAGAACTAAAGGTGTCATCGTCCTCCTCAAAGTTAAAAAAGTCTTGTGCTTTGGAGGTGCTTGGTGTTAGTGTTGTTGTTACCTCTGGTTGCTGCACAGGGCCAGGCTGAGCGGTAACCTTGTGACACTCTGCTGCCAAGTATCCCTTCACCATCTCCTTCTTCGCCTGGTCTTTACACCATCGCAGTTTGAACATGGGAAGTGAAGCAGCTGCGACCATGGCATCTTTGCTTTCCAAGACGGCTGCAAATCGGGTTTTGATAGCCTGCAAACACACAGTGACATAGGTATTAGCATTAATAAAAGATTCCCCTTTGAGTAAAATCAAAGATACTTAATCATAAGAAACATCACTCATATTTTTATGAATGGAGACTTGTGGGTATTACCAATATGACTACCAGTGCCATGTTTTACATAAAATGTCTTTGGTAAAATATACATACATTTCCATGTGTTGATGGAATGTTTCTTACCCGAACTATGGCATCAGGTAGGCCCATTGCCACAGTCAGACCTTCCTTCTTCTCCAGTGTCTTGGCCATCAACACTTCAAGGGTGGGCAGGAGGGTGCCGTAATAACAGTTGTCCTCTCCTTGTAGGATGTCCAGAGCGACGGTGAGTGGCTTTGTAATGGCACAGTACTCCTTCAGGAATTGGAGTTCCCTATCACTAAAACATTTTAGGCCTAAACGATCACAGATGGTGGTTAAGTCAGTAAGAGGAATTTCAGTTATCCTTGCCACAGCATCATGAAAAGAGTTCCACCTTGTTGTGCATGGTACCAAGAGCTTTTTGGAGAACACTTCCCCCACCGTCTCGGAGGCCATGGTTGACCTACTGGCCTTGTTCCACAGTGCAGTGCACTTTGCTGTAGCACTTCGGTAGATTCCTTTGATCGCAGGATTTGAAGTGAACCATTTTTCAAGATCAGAGCATGAGACCAAATTCATAGTATGGGAGGCACACCTGAGATGTGGTGGCAGAACAATCCCGTACTCTGTGGCAGCATCAAGTACATCATTAACATCTGTGAAGGTGACCTCATTATCATCATCATCACCACTATCATCACTATCATCATCAGGGGGCTGATACATTTTAAATGCTTTTACAAAATTTGAACCGTTGTCAGTAACAGTGGCTGTGACCTTTGTTGACAATCCATACAGAGAATGAATATGGTCTATCTCACTAGCAACAACATCATAAGTGTGACTACCTTTAACCCGTTTACAAGCCAAAGCTGCTTTCTCATGTTTCAAAGTAGTTGGGTTTATCCAATGAGCTGTAACACCTAAGTAGCTCCTGTTATGGATGGACCAAATGTCTGCTGTAGTTGAGATGTAGTGTAGCTCCTCATATGCTTTCTTGAGCTCGTGTTCCATTTTTGAATACTCTCTCTCCAGGTAGTTGGAGAAGGTTTTCCTTCCCATCTGCCGTATGCCACCTGTTAAACCAATAATTTAAACATATTAGGTGGATCACAGTCAAAGTAGTATTGCTATACAGAATAGACTCTTTTATTTTGGCTGAAAATGATGCCTTGTAAAAAAAATAAATTCTCATTCTGAGCTGTTACGTTTTTACATTTAGATCAAACCTAACTGACATCTTTAAGAAATAATAACTTAAGGATATTCTGGTAATGGAAAGAAAGACAGTCACAGAACAAAACAAAAACTATGTTGGGCGCATTAGTGGGACATGTGCCTGCTTTAGAGAATAAAGTCTATTTAAGTGTTTGTTTATGCAGGAGAGTAGCATAAAGGAGGAGGTTAGGAAGGTAAGAGCAGCCAAAACGTGTCCAAACACAGTTGACCATACTACAGTTTCATTGTTTATAAAAATCGATCCTTTCTTGCGTGTGTAATTGCAGTGGAGACACGAGCAGCGCCCAAGAGGCTTGGTAAACAATGACGGTTGCCCTAGCAACACATATGTTTTGCTTGCATGCAAATTCCATTTATTATAATCAACATTATTATTATTATTACCTGCACACGACACCATGCTGATGATCTGCCTGAAAGCAGGGCTCTCCACTGTGGAGATGGGTAGCATGTTCTCCACTACATATCTGAGGGGAAAAAACACGTGTTTTTATCTGTAAAATTTTACCACTGGAATAATAGCCTGATATTGCTAAAAGAGACCCAAATAAACAATTAAACATACCGTGCTATTGCTTTATCAACTTGTGCCTGGCTATGGGTCCGTCTTTCGAACTCCAACCGCTGCTGCTTGGGTGGAGTGGGTGTGTGCTCGCTGCTGTGTGACTCCGTCTCGGATGCTGCGTTAGCTACCTTAGCTGCTAACTTTGTTGAAGCATGCCGCTTCTCCAGGTGCTTCAGCAGGTTGCTGTTGCTGTTGTTCGCCGTTGAAAGTACTTTTGAACCGGGACACAGTCTACAAGTTACCGAGATGTTGGTTTCCCCTCTGCTCTCCAGTTTAAAATAATGTGAAAACCTCCACGAGGAGAAACTTATCTTCCCCTTCTCGCTCGCCATCATGCCGTGCCCTGACCTGTCCAGTCCTCTTCATGGCGCGTGTTTGATTACGTGTGGGACGCTAGAGGGCGACAAATGCTTTGTTTTTCAATTCAATTAAACTTTATTGATCACTATGTTATTGGAACTGTGTGCCGTTGTACAACCAAACCCTCTTTTTTATCCAAAAGGAACGGAGTAACGCAGCGTTTGGTAACGTTAACGGAGTTACTGAATTTAAAAAAACAACGCGTTACGTTATTAGTTACTGAAAAAAGTAACGGCGTTACGTAACGGCGTTACTAATAACGCGTTACTACCCAACACTGATTAAGACACACCATTTATTGGTGGTTTTGATGACGGAACTATCCCTGTATTACATACAGCTCTCTCTTTGTTTTTTATTGTATTATTATTGTATTTGTTTTTGTATGTTAAGGTATAATGTTGTACGCATCATGTGCTACATTGTCTGAAGAGCCCTAAAACTGATGTATAATTTGCTATATATTGTTGTACGATTCCTACATCAAATAAAGAAAAAAGAAAAAAAATGGACTATCTGAAAAAGCATGGCTGGATGAAAAGGCTGAACAGTAACGCAAGACTGTTACTGTTAATCCTAATCATGAAAAACATGTTTTTTTTCCTTGTGGCATTTAGCTCGTGATTGTATCGTCTTCTTTTTGTCTAGGTTTTGAGATTAGAAGAATGAAATCTGAAATGTAGAGAACCCTGACCAGAGAGTCTGCACGCACACACACACACACACACGCACGCACACACACACACACACACACACACACACACACACACACATAGGACCTTCAATCTACGGAAGGATCAGGACCTGTTTTGGTCGTCACAAACGATGACGATAACCTGATGTTTTGTTTAAAATTTAGTTTCTGTCACCACAAACATGACTCAAGGCAAGTGGAGCAGAGTAGCACACAGTGGAAACCCAGCTGAGGAGTCTGAAAAGTGTAATTAACACAGTCCCCAGGGTCCCTGCCTCACCACCTAAATGGCGTTCTCTAATGAACCACAGATATAGTGTAGTACAGGTCACACAAATTGAAGGCTTGCTTGCCCATTTAACCCAACCAACCACTTCCACCACCTCCTGTGAACACACACAGTAATGCGTCAGTACATCCCCAGCCTCCCCTGAGGGTATCAAGCCAAGAGGCCAGCTTGTTTTGCCTCTGACAGGTTTGTGTTTATCCGCTCATTTATTTTCCCCTCCTAGTGACGTTAGACCATGCATCTTGGGGAAGCTTTGCAGGACTTCAAAGGTGTCTTCCCCCACCCTACCCTACAAACACACACATCAGGATGTCATCTGTGAGTGTGCTTTTCTAGGCAGAGATAGGACTGGATGTAATTGAGAAGGCATTAGCTGATTCCCAACAGAGACAGACCCACAGCGAGCGAGCAGATTTAGCATGAAAGAGTTGGCCCTCTGCAGAAGGGTGGGTGAAAAACCACATAAACACACAAACACATGCAGCAAACTCCCCATCACGCTGAAAACGTACACCCACCCACTCTCTAGAGGCTGCAGTTATATTTACCTCGGGCAGAGGTAAGGCACAAGAGAAAACTGTAAAACTAAGGCGAAGGCGAGGATGAGCAGGAGAAGTTTCTGGCCATTGAGAGCGAGTGGCAAAAGCTGGAGACAGAAACTCCCTGGTGACCAGACGAGCTTGGCAGAACGCATCACTGCCTTCCCCTATTACATCCACAACGCTACAGGCAATTTTCTCTCCCCTGTCTGCCTCACAGATCCTCTTCCTCTGCTCACTCTTCTGCCACCCACAATAGACCGATTGAATGAAGATGGCCTCCAAGCCACCATCCTGCACGTGCCCAATGCTCGAGTACCTCTTTCAACCCATTTTGCTGTCGGCTTCTCTGTGCACTCTTTTAAGCTGTGCAGTACCCTGATTGACATTCACACGGTCGTGGTCAAACGTTTCTGTACACTTGTAAAGAACATGTATATCATGGCAGTTTTCAGTTCCAATGAATTCTACAGCTCTCATTCTTCTGTGATGAATGAGTGGAGCACATACTACTTTGTCACAAAAACTTTCATGAAGTTTGGTTTATTTATAGTTCTTCTGAAAAATGTGACCAATTGAAATTATTGTTGCCACAATAATTTCCTCAAAATCTATTGAGAATGACCTGAACATGATTCATATTCTGCAATTTTTCAACAAACAGTTAAGAAATAGCTGATAAGTTCCTTAACACATTTCAAGGAAACTTTATGCTTAACTTCTGCTGGTCATGACATTTTAATGTCAAACTAAATTCTGTCAACTGAGTACATTTTTAACCATTTACAATCTCACCAATGTCTATCACTTCAGCGGGTCAGCCCAACAATAATCCTGAATATCAAATTTAGCCACAATAAATTGCTAATTACCAACAAATACAATTTCATGATAAAGAAACTAATTTCCTATTTTAAAAGTTTCATTCCTTAATTGCCCACTGAGGCCTAATAATAATAAAATAAAAGTTAAATGTCATGTTGGCATTACATCATTTAAGTACCTGCATATACTGTGTGTGTGTGTGTGTGTGTGTGTGTGTGTGTGTGTGTGTGTGTGTGTGCGAGTGAGTGAGAGAGAGAGAGAGAGAGCCTAAATTTTGACTTGGTGAAAATCTAAATGGTTTAAAAGTGTACTTCAAATGACTGACCTGTAGAAGTTAGATTGAAATTAGTTTGAAATTTCCTGCAAATGTATTAAAGAAATGACCAGCTTTTAATTAATGCAGATTTTTATTACAAGACCATAATGGGATAGTTTTCAATAACTTTTGAGATAATTATTGTGGTAATTTTGGGGTAATGAAAGAATCTTAAATATGTGACTTGATAACTGCACCTATTGACCAAGACATTTCTGGACCTGTAAAATGAAAAGATACCATTATGTAGGTAAAGAGAGAACCAGATTATAAAATCTATTAAGAAGATGGTGTTCACCTTGCTTGTGTTTTTGTGACCGGTAATGCAACTACTGTACCATGGTACTTTGTTAATTTTCTTACTTGCAAAACAAGTTTTTTTTCACACAACATGCCAGACATCATTTGTACAGAAGGCACAGTACCCACTCTTATACATAATTAATTTCTAGTTATATTTACTAGAAGTAAGATATATTTGACAAAACAATCCCAAATCACGGCCCACTGTCTAAAATAAAATGAAATAACCGAGGTTGTTTTAAATATCATTGAAGTAAAAACAACTGAAATTAAACTGCTGTAACATATGACTTTTTAATTAAAAACCATCACCAAGTAAAGTGCACAAGAAACCATAAATCTCCTTCCTGCTTTTCTTCTACCTGCTAAGACATATATATTTTTTTAAATTACATTAAATTATTCATTATTCATAAAAGTTTTGTTGGAAATTAGAAAAAGTCGCTTATTGTCAAAGAGAAGTTTTTCACTCTGAGCATAATGGAGAAAAAAAAAGTTATTCAGCTTAAAAAAAAAGAACCAAAAGTGCAGAGACATAAATAGTTAGTGGCTGAAATAAATATGGAAGCAGTTCCCTGATTCTCCACTGCTGGAAATACTCACCCTGTAACTGTATTAAAGGATATTTGTTGTGCCGTGTAAGACAATTCATACTGGCATAAACACAGACTACTACAAATGCATGCTGATCTTTGCCAAGTGGACTAAGCTAGTTTGGAATTATGTGGAAGGCACTTAAAGGGCCCAGGAGAGACATCCTGCTGATGAGCTGTGTAATGAAGCCACGTCCTGGCCTGCTTCTGCCTGGCTGTTAGAGGAGGGTGTGGCTTGGATGTAGCAGTTTTTCAGACGGCGGTTCCAGGAGCTGTGTCTTGCAGGTAAAATGATGAAATAAAATAAATGAATAATTAAAAACCAGTAACAGATTGTATGTTGAATTGTGTGTGTGTGTGTAGCAGCAGCTCTTGGTGATGACAGCCATGTTAATACCATAAATAAGAAGGGTCTGAGGATCACAGTTTTTTTTTTTTTTTTTAACTTGTACAAGTTGAGAAAGCCTTAACACTGCTTTACACTCAGGAGGTTAAAAAGTTAACTTTAACACCAACCCTTTTTAAAGGAATTTCCACCTCATTTGCATACCCTAATGGAAAAGTTTATAACAGACAAACTGTGAGGTCAAAATGCAAGTGTGTTACTTCATTTCAAAGGTAATAACTTTTAGTTTAGTGAACATGTATAATTTAGTATATGGTTACAAGACAACCAAAACTATATCAGTTCAAACATAGCTCAAAAACATTTTTTGTTGTCCTTGTCTATAATAAGTCATATATAAATAAGTATAACTAGGACATGCTTAATGCCAGAGCTATGCCACATCACCAAACACCTTCTTTATATTGTTAGCTTCACCTGTGTACAATCTGTAACGCCTAGGCCCAACTTTTATGGGAATTAAGGACTTTTTCAGTTTGTTGTGTCACTGGCGCCATCAAGAGAATTACCTATACTGACTTCTGTGACACTGGAAACATACTAGAGCCTTTTGATGACTATAAAACCTTTTACCATCATTGAAAACATTACAGAATGCTAGCATATGATACATAATGACGAACCATGTTGAACTGAATTCAAAACAAGGTTTTTTTTAATTTAAAAATGACGTTCACAAAGTTGAATGATATACACTGCTAACCATACTTTACAATTACATACAAAAGATATTAGGGGTGTGCAGAGCAGCCGATATTTGTATCTGTATTTGTATTTGTTGAGGGGGGTAGAGTATTTGTATTTGTATTTGTATTCGGGTAAATTCAAAATAGGCGTAAAAATATTTATTTTTTTTGAGTTACACTTCTAATTTTCGTTAAGGTGTAAGTATTCTTTAATTATCCATTATAATAATTATGGATATGCAATATTGGTTGATGTTTTTCCATAAATCCAGCAATGAACATGTAACAAGGAATGTCATTGAAAAGAAAATAACATAACAGCCATTACCTCATCCATGGTTAAACCAACAACTAATAAAATATCATTGTGAACATTATGAACCCCACCACCACCCGTCCTTGTTGGAGGACGTTGAACAGACAGAATAAAAACAAATAATACTTAAAAGAACTGTTCTTTCTAATGCACAGAGCTCCAAGAACTAAACTTGATCTGTAAATAATATGAAATAGTAGCCCATAGCTAACAGTCATTATGCTTCTGGCCTCTGCCTGGTCTTTTTACTAAACTTAACCAACTCCTTCCTTCATTGCCTAAAACCCAACCAAAGCACCGAGCAAAGAATTTTTTTTCTCCCCGGTCTGCTGTCAGCAGGGTCGCCGGCTGCAGCAGCCTTGCGCCCGTGAAGTGGGCTCAAGGCGCGTTCAGCCGCGCTCGAGCGGAGCGGGGGAGAGAAACAATGTGTATTTCTTTTACTCTGTGGAAGATCTCCCAACGGAGTGAGGGACAAAGCAAGTGGGACAGATCTGCCCAGTCCCTGAGCAGCGCGCGTTTCAGACAAGCCACAACGCAGAGTGTAAACAACGTCACCTGGTTCAACAGCACCATGGACAGCTGCGGGGGCGGGGGGGTCGGAACAGCGGTGTTTCGACAACCCCCCCCCCCCCCCGACTCCTGGACGTCACTCACTCACTCATCCGGCCATGTACTGCGGTCTCATGAGGAAACGTAGCTTTTTGATATGTTTTTCTTGTTCCCGAATACAAATATTTTTTTAAGTATTTGTTCGAAATAAGTATTTGTAAAAAACACGCTATCTGTGCCTTTCCGAATACCGTATTCGGGTTCGGCTCCACCCCTAAAAGATATACTATAAAACTATATACAAGAAACCATACAACTACAAACCTACACTTTACAACATATACAAGATGTAAAATACTGGCAAAAAGTAAGTTTCTCTCGGTGAGGGTTGTGCTGCATGTTCAGCTGCGTAAAAGGAGGGATGGCAGTTATGCATTTAAATAGTTCTCAAAAATAGTTTGGTTCAAATGCAACCTCATTTCTCATGCATAACATCACTGGAAAGGTAAAATGGTTGGCTACAAGAGTGAATGATTGACGGGTTGATATCCAATAATACCTCATTCTGGCATGGCTGCAAACAATGACAGAGCCTATTGGCCTTTCAAGCTAGGAGTGCCTGCTGTACTCCAGGGGCTGTCCCGGGGTTAAAAATAAACAAAAAGTGGTGGGGTCACTTTCATGTCGTAGACAGCAACGTAACAAAAACAAACATACCTAACAACTAGTCAGGAAGAAGAGGAAACATGTCTCTTCATGAAAGTTGACTTGTTCTTGTTTTGCAAACAAAGTTTCCAGACTGAGCACAGACTTCACAGGACTTTTATTGTTTGGAAAATGTTTATGTACACCCATGAGGAACTTGAGGACCAAAAATGTGGCACACACACCAGGTAACAGAGACATGAATGGTGGAATCAAGGGGTCAGACATGTTTTTAAATATACCGGTAAATTCTTTATTGATGCTGCTTCTTGGGAGATGGGAAGAGGGGAGTCTCAGTTTCATGTTGTGCCAGGGTCTGTATATACATAGGTCATTTGTAATGAGCTGCTTGATTTTTAGACCTATTCTGTCAGTTTTCTGATGACAGGATCATATTAACATCTAGTTGATGGATTGAAAAAATTGGTACGAACATTCATGGTTCAGGGATGGTGTATTACAATGTCTTTTTAGTGTATATTTATTGAATGTTAGCATACCGACAAGTTAATGGTAACATGGTAAACATTACCACTGTGAGCATGTTATCATGACAAGTCCTGAGAGCATGTGTGGAGTAGGCTGCATGTGCTACGGAGACATTGATTCATTATCTGCGCCCAACATACAGTATATTTTTTTTTTGGCACTATGCATGAATTGCAAACATGCCTAAATTGCTTCTTACTGCAGTTGATTGTTATAATTAAGCAGAGTTCATTTGACAAACTACTGAACATTACTTTTAATGAATCAAACATGATATGTGACTCCTTTCACTGCAAATTTTGCTAAACTGGACTTTCAGAGTAATTTGACAACTAATTACCTTCAAGTCACTTCATCCATCTTCCCTTCCATCCATCCATTCATACATCCAGCTTTCCACTCCCAGAGAGTTAAATTAACATTTCCAGCCATATTCTGGGTTCTGTCATGTTAGATTTTTTATGTTCTCCATTTCCAGACCTACAATCAATCACATGAGCCTTATTTCAGGGTATAGAGCCGTATTTCACAACCACTGGGAGTTATTGACTGATCAAAGACCTCACATTTCTAAGAACAGGCAACCTGTTCTTCTAACCATGCAGGAGTGTTTTGATAAAAGGGGATGAAGTCCCTGTAGCTTAGTGATCAGTGCATTGCCAGATTTACTTCTTCCTTTGACTTAGTTCTACATTGATTAGACACAGTTGGAAGAAGTTTGAAGCTGAGCATTTTTCTTACGCTTTCTGAGGTTGAGAAAAAATTGCTTAACTATGCAAATGTCAGATCATAGTTACTAAGCCTTTTACTCTATGATTTTTTGGGGGGATGGAGCTTAGTACAGTTGTGCAATGAACCCTTTAATACTCTTTCCTCAGCAGGAAGTTTATGTCCTTTTGATTTCTGTGAAATGCTTAATGATTGTTGCTTGTTATTGCTCTGTGGTGGACTTAAATGTATATATGATAATAGTGATGCTTAGGGGATCTTGCACTTGTAACCCACACAGGCTAAAACCATTAGTGGCCCCCGATTGATATTTAAAAGTCTTAACAGCACAAACGTTTGTAACGTTTTTCTTTTGTGAAAAGTGAGGCCGAGAACATCATGTCTATTAGCCATGGTTGATCTGGCAGGTCAATTGGTACATCTCTAAACAGCATGCCAATTACCATCTACCATTCTCAAAGAATAAATTCCCAATCGATAAGGTAATGACCTTCACCAGTTCATGTCATCGCCACATGGGATCTAGTGACTACAATGACAACACAGGTGTCAATGAGGGTCAAAACGCTGTTTGCTAAAAATGTTTACACAACTAATTTCCAACAGCAAATTCACTTTGAGTGTTAAATTGAGAAAGTGTCCGTGTTACAAATTTTTTAATGAACATAATGGTAAACTATGTTAACAGTAGGTCTAGTGACTGTGTGTCATGTGAAACACTCTTTCACCATGACAAACTCAGAGAATAATGACAAACTTTGCAGTTAGCCTCAGCACAACAGAGTTTTTTTAGCCTCTTTCAGTACATGGTTTGTGCTTTTGTTTCTGCTCCATTCTTTTGATTCAGTCTGTTTTCAGCAGAAACAGAAACAGAAAATTAAAAAACAGAAATTAGCAGCTAAAATGCCACATATTTTTCCAAGGAGTTGGCAGGGACCTAAAACAGAGGTAAAAAGAGAGAGAGAGAAATGTGGTGTCATCTGGTGGACACAAACTCCAAATAAATGCTCATGTTACTCTGTATTTGTATTTGCTACTGGTTGCTAACAGAACCAGAACCAACTGAAGTACAGTAGGAGTTGAGTGGTTTTATATATATCTTGTGGAGCAGCAATCACATGAACTGTTTAATGCCCTTTTTGCACTGTATTGTAGCATCTGAATTGAAGCTTTCCTGTGTCTTTTACTGTTTTCTTCTCAACAGATATTTGTATTTCATCTCTTTCAGGCTTTTAAAGCCCATTTCAAAATGCAATCTATGCGTGTCAAATCAACCTGAAGTAAGAGTAAATATGTCATAATATATGAACTGTTTATCAGGAAGCTTTATTTTTGTGTAACCAGACATTGAACATTATGTATTATTGGTAACTTGACTGTGGAGCCCTTTACGTGAACAACTGACACTGCAGGGTTAGGTAGAGCGTCATAGTTCGAAGCTTAAGGTCACTGACATGATTGACGAGTTGGGAGTGAAGTGAGAGTGTGTTGTGTCAAATTGTAAGTATGTACAGTATTCTCTATTTGCCTTTATTTGAGTTGCAGTGCGTTGGTATTGTGATCAGCCTGGTCATGGTTATACAAGAGACTCTGTTCCACGACTTTTGAAACTTGTTTCTTGTCCAAACGGGAGGAGTGCTCCAAACAGCAACAACCTTTATTTGGTTTCACAGAATCGATACAAGCTTTTTTCTTCAGTCTCCATGAGTAGCTGAACTTTGGTTTGCTTCCCTTGGTAGTTTTGTTGTCTGAGTTTTGATATTCACTAACTGTTGGCTTGTGAAAGTATGGGTCTGCATTCCATTCTTCAGAGCATGCTTACATTAAATATCGCTTTATCAGGATTATATCAGGACTGTGAGTTTCTCTCCGCCCTCTGCTTCAGTGCCTGAAATCTTTTTCTCCATTAGTCTAACTTTAGACTCGGTATGGACACTTGGCAGCAGTTTTGCTTTGATTTCTCTCAGTAAAATATGTCCGATTGTTCTTCAGTCTCTGCTTTTTTTAGCTTTAAGTTGTTAGTTTTTTAAGACAAATTACCTTTAATTTAATGGTATGTTCGTGGCGGTAGGTAGAGCTGTTGACTGCTTCCTAGATTTGGCTTCCAATTCAACAGACAGGATGTGAGATCACAAAATGTATTGTTTTACAGTTTAAAGTCTTAATTGTGATGTTTACAACTCAGATACATCTTTCAGCGTGGGGCTGCGTCTCCCAACTAACTTTGTCAAAGCATAAAGAGCGTCTCACAACATTTGTTTGATGTATGGAGGCTAGATAAAACACATGCTTCACAAAAGAGCTGGACTATCTTCACTTTGTTGTTCCAATATCCTCTTCATTTCTTTTATAGTGTCAGTATGATAGGATCATTAGTCATTTGCACACGTCTGCTGGAGCCAAAGAATGATTGCTCTTGCCTGACATCATCTCGGGCTGGTATTTGAAGCAGAAAGACTCTGGCTTTATCGGAATGAAAGAGACCGGCTGAAAATAACAAACGAGGGACCACTTTCTCTCCTCCTCTGCTGGAGATAATCTTGTTTTTGACCTGAGTGATAGGCAAGGATTTCACAGGCGCTCCATCTGTTTCCGACGGCTTTGCCTTTATGTCAAAATTGGATTTCTTAATCTAATCTCAGTGGTTCTAAACTAGCATTTTTGCTTGCCTTCCTCCCGGCACAGATCACTGCTTAGGATTCTTGTACCCCTATGCAAAATACTTCCTCTGATCCGCCAACAATAGACAGCCCTCAATTACGATAATGGAAGACTAAAGGAGCACAATGCTACTTATAGAAATGATATGATACAGGGCCTTTTGCATATCCAACTTAAGCCCTGGTTGGGAGTGTATACACCCTGCTATCTAGCCCAAATTATCCCCCAGATGGTTGCTGGATGAGTTTAGCTGCCGGTGTAGAACAGGGAGGACTCATGGATGGATTGGGCACAGGATCAGGTGGGCTCGACAGGGCGAGTAGGTTTTGTGTCGACCAGGATTAGAGGAATGATCTGTGTCCCGGATGTTTCTTAATGCACTGTCACATTATGTAAATCCCCACTCCATATGAATGCCACAGATACTGTATTTGTCTGCCTGCTACACGTTGTCTCCCCGTGAGCTACTTGGATTGACCTCAATTTGTTTCACAACCTCCTATTTTTTTTTTCATCCATTCACCTTCCTTTGGCTGGCTCTCACAGTTCTGTCAGGAAGAGTGTGGTGGTAAACGACAGCACACCTTCCTGTTTCTGTGTTTACAGGATACGGGGAGAAAGATCACAGGGCGTTCTTGCTGTGAACAAGACAAAAGTTTAGACAGAGGAAGAAGAAACACTCCTCCAGCCTGCGAGGCTGCCTTCTGCTCTCCCATCTCCATCTGCCTTTCTTCAGAAACAAGTCAGCTCCTGCTCTCTACCCTCAGCTTGTCTCCACTCTGTCTCTTATCTCGCCTGCCCTCCTCCCCTCTCTGCCATCCTGCTTCCTGCCTTTCTCCACCTTTAACACCTCACTCACTGACGGCTAGAACCAGGCTAATTGACAGACTGACCTGAGGAGAAGTAGTGTTACTCCTCCTTTTGTCTCCAGATCAAACATCGCTCTTGTCTCTCAGGTATCCTCTCATTTTTGCTTCCTCTCTTTCTCTAGCTCTTCAGGCTACTCTGGCATTGAAGCCTGCAGCTCCGTGTTCTTTCCTATGGACTAGGAAATAAATCATGGCTGTGAGTGTGGGCATTCGGTCATGATAGATGAGGAGGGCAGGGCCCGGGTGAGCAGAGAGTGGACAGACAGTTTAACAAGCTTCTGCAGGGTTGAACTTTAACTACAGTCGTGGTCAAAAGTTTACATGCACCTGTAAAGAACATGTATATCCTGTCAGTCTTCAGTTCCAATGATTTCTGCAGCTCTCATTTTACTGTGATGAATGAGTGCAACACATACTACATTGTCTTGACGGAGACTTGTAAAAACAATAGATCACATTTTCATAGATGTGATTTTTTTGTAAGAGATGTCAATATGAAATATAAAGATATAACTGATGTTAAGCGTCAGAGTAACTGGGGTTAAGATCAACCTAAAATTTAGTCATTGTGTCTTTGTTGTTTCAATTATGAAAAATGTCTGAGTTTGTCTGAGATTTATTATATAAATTATTATATATAATATATAATATATATATATATATATATAATATATAATATATATATATATATGTATATATGTATATATATATATATATATATATATATATATATATATATATATTTAATTTATTGTTTTATTGTTTTAATGTTTTTTCACAGTAACAAGAAAACCTTGTTTTGTGATGCAGATAGACATTTAACTAAATGAAAAGTGATGCATTTAAAAGGTGTCATTTGTAGAATACGGGGTAAAAACAAAGGGGGCAGCATATCACCAGAGTAACGGACAACTGGCTACCATTAGCTAATTAGCTCATGGCTCAGTTAGCCAGGCAGCCTGTGACCCAAGAGTTTGCCTGGTCTGAGACCTCACATCACGTAGGGCTTCACCACGGGCGACGTGCCTTAGCTTAACTGGATTTGGCAGCCTGACCCTAGAATTCTACTGGCTGCATGTGCATTGTGGAACGGCTCCGCTGCGGTTTTGCTCCGTGCTCCCTCGTCCATCAACACCCACCGGCTGCGTTTTAAGTGCAGCACTGCCGGACAGCTGCAGTGGCGAGACCGAGGAGTTCCCGCGGTAATTACAGAATCACGTGCGACCGCAGTTATACATGTATGTGTTATAAACACAACAACAAACAGACAAAAGGTTAGTGTTCAACATGGACTGTTTTATTCTGAAAATTACCCAGATGTTTTGATGTTGTTTCGGTGTCTGACTTCCTGTCTTGCTCGATCTACTCTGCGCTGAATATGGCTGAATTGATGTGCCTTGCACCGGCATTCGGAAGAAATAGAAGCCTTGCATATCTGCCGGAGCTGCAGCGGAGTAGATACGCAGTGGAAGTACATATATAGACTAGAGTGGCCGTGATGGACAGAACACAGATCTGGTGGAATCTGGGGGTGAGAGTGACAGACTGGGACTGAACACAGCCTCCAAGACTGACCGAGTTCAGTGTGAAGACAGGGGACACAGTACAGAGGTGATCTACAGCGGCTCTGACCAGGACTATGACTCCGGGAAAGATAATACATGGCAGGCAGGGACAGGAGGGACATGAAGTGGCAGAGGAGAGAGAGAGAGAGAGAGAGAGAGAGTCGAACATCAGCAGTGGGTAAAAACAGAATCTTAGGCGATTAGGCTTCTCTAGTTCAGTAGAAAAGACAAACTTCAATTATAGTATAGTATTTCTCTGTTTCACAAGGAAAACATAGGGGAGCGTTTTTAATTTCTTGACATATGTGAGTTTATTTTACTAATTTAATAAACTAACAACTGGAATACATCTCCCAGCCAAAACTACAGGGGCTATCAGACAATTGCCTCTTGAGGTACAACGTAGTATTAGGAGCAGGGGCCAGGGCTGGCTGGTTAGCCTTCTAATACACTGCTAACTGCTGACTGATTTCTCTCCCACTTACAAAACCAACGTGTTGTGTGTCGCCTCCCTTTTTGTTTCGGTAACAGAATCAAGCACCAGATTTGTTATAATATTGTCTGCTGAGAACTCATTCAAGTTGTGGCTCCAAGTCTGACAACTGTTTTTTTTGCCATTTGATTTGAGAGAATGGAAGAGATCTTATAAAACTGAAAATTTAGTGGGTTGGAATGATTCAGATCCACAAATAAAGGACCACAATCAATGATTGATTCATCAGAATAAACAATATCCATGCAATATTGACAAGTATGATGACTTATGAATTATTTTGTACAGGATGTGGGTTTTAATTGGTAAACAAAATACACATTTTTGAATAAAAAAAATATAGAGGCCCTCAGATCAGCCAGCCCCGCAATAAATCCTCTTGTCATCAGGATATAATGGAATGATTGTTCCAACCAATTATTGAGGGTTGGCCAAATTTAAGAAACACATCTTAACTTAGTACAGTTTAACAGCAGCATTAAACAACAGCCTTCATAATGACTATACTGTTGACTCAGCACCTCTTCTTTTAAATAAATATTGAACATCTTAATCTACACAATAGTAGTGTTGGTGCTGGACTGTGTATCATCTCCTCCTTTACTACACTGAAAACACATATGAGATACACTGGAGTTTATTTTCTACCGACACTGGTACTGCACTCGAAAAAGAAAGCTCACCCTTTAGTGTGCACGCTATCATGTCAGAGAAGCCCATTTTCTATTTAATTTCAAAGACATCCAGAAGTACAGTAGACATCATATTCAACACTCTTTAAACATGTTGCTCGTTTTCTGATTTGCATCCATTCTATACCTCCTAACTACAACTCCCTAATATTCAAAACCTACAACTAGAACCTGAATGAGGTCTGAGCAACAGAACAGAGACTAAATTTGATGACCTATTCCTTGCTGACACAATCAAGTACCACCGGGACATTTGATGCTATTGCGGAGAAAATAAGATACATAAACTGCAGCTAAACAAGCTGCACTGCTCCCCCGACCTCTGCTACGACAGCTTTTCATATTTTGGAGAGAAAAAATAAACATGCAGATCCTAGCAATGTAAATGTACATGCTGTTAGTTTGATGTAAATCTGAGTACTTACTTTTATTGTTCAGTCTTACAGTGCAGTTCAGGTGCATGAATCCTGTTCAGCAGTCCCTCTCTTCTCACTTCCAGACAAACCTTTTCAAAATGTGTATCAACTGCTTGCGGCTTGTGCTCACTCCCTTCTTTCTTTTCTTTTTCTTCTTGTTCCCCACTCTCCCTCAGTACAGTGTATGTTAGCCTGCATGCCTTCTTCCTTGTTTGGTTTAGACTCTGTTGAGAGAAATAAAGTCATGTACAGTAGCCGCAAAGCAACCCTCAAAGCTCACCGTTGAGTTTAACACACTGTCACTCAACGTAGTGGATTTTCCCTCGCTATTGCTTCCCTTTCTTTCCCCACCAAACTGCCACTGAACGTTATCTTTATGACTGTGAAAACCGACAGCTGCCAGTAGGAGTGAAATAATTGCCACTGCCAGTGTGACAGACATTACTGGCTCACTTGTACAATATCAGAACAATGGCATTCTTTTCCAAAGCGATTGGAAGCCAGAAGAATTCATGCATTCTCACTCTGTGGACGATGTGCTTGCAGCTGGAGCAAAGGGGTCTGAGCGGTTACAATATAACGGTTTGCCACTTTGTACTCTAAAAATGCTGCTTTATTTGCATATTGTCAATCATAAGAAAAGCGCTTCCCAGATCCAAAAGCATCTTGGCAAGATAATTCTTAGCTTAAAAAACCACCCTGCTGCTTTACTGGCACAGAGCCAGACCAACATGTCAACTCACACACAGATCACAGATAGCCTTACAGTCTGTGGGCCTCTCAGTGACATTCACAGCCAGCTGTACGATGTAGGCATCTGGAGCTGTCCCCCCCACTCAAATTCACGCAGAAAACCAAAGTGTTCCCTGGAAAATGTGTCATGTACGTGTCCGTTTCATTCAGAGTCACTGCTATCATTACACATTTGTTACATGCTGTGCAAATCCCATCATTAACTCAAACGATTTCATGATCTTATATCAAGTCAGTGTTTGTGTCATTGCTTATGATGAGGCTTATGTATCAAACAGCTTCATTCATTACCGCTATTTGGTGTTTTGAGCACATCACAGACAGGCTGACTGCACAGACTGCAGCAAAATCTCACTTACGTGTCACTGAATCATCACAATAGTAGTTTTATTCCAGAGTCATCAATGCTATTATGGAATACATTACATTAATCTGTAATTACATATTTGAATCAGTAAAAATGCTGTGTGGAGTGCATCAAGAAATGATCCTAGGTTTGAAGCAGGAGTAGAAACTAGAAAGAGCAGGCTAAATTAAAGTATCCAACCGAAAAAACCCAGTCCCCTCCCGTCATGCCTCCCTTCAGAGCCCCTCCCCCAAAACACATGAACGAGTACTGCCTGACTACACAGACACTGACTGCCCTGTTGCTCGCGCTGGCCAGCAGCGAGGTGTGTGAGCGGCTTCAATTCATTGAGCTCTCTTGTCTTTTATAGTTTAATCATGACATAAACAAATAACTGTTAAATGCCAAAATGTCATCATGTACAAACACAAGCAAAATAGCCTTCACATACATATTTCAGTCCGAAAAGGCTGCCCAGCACGACCCTTACTCCTTACTGGACTAATTAAAAGTAAAGAGTTTTGAGTTTAGATTTGAATGGCGTCAATAGAGTCAGATTGTCTGATGTCAGCTGGGAGGTTATTCCAGAGGAAGGGGGCATGATAGGAAAAAGCCCTGTAGCCAGCTGAGTTCAGTTTAACCCTTGGAACCGTCAGGAGCCAACTTTCTCTGCCATCCTTGTGCCACTGGCTCACTAATAGCTTTAGCAATGCATTCACCTAGCCTTGTGGAAGACTCCATCGCAGAGTACAAAGGACAGAGTGTGTGCAGGCAGACAGGTACGTAGGTAGACAGACAGGTAGCCTGTCTATTCTTTTTATACGGGCCGATTGAGACAACTGGATGGGCTCATTAGAGGCCTGCGACAGCCACAGATACAGGATTGTTTTCTTTTAGTTGTCAGAGCATTCGATTTATTGATTGCTGTCGAGACGTTTTCTACAAATACAACAAAAAACAAGCTTAATCTACACTACAGCTAGAGAAAATTGTGCAAAACACCAAAAAACATAACTACAGTGGATACATGAAAGACGGCATACTCACAAAACCTGAAAAGTTTGTACACACCGAAATTCCCACCTTTCCTTTATACATTCCAGGTAACATGATATTGAGCCCAGCTGCACGTCCCACTTTGCCTGCCTTGTCTCCTCCCACTAATGACTATGTAAATGACTATAAATACGCCCTTGCTGTCACCTATTATCCAATGGCCAATCATGCTGCAAAACAAACAAAAGGAAACAAAACTTCACTGAGGGTGAGATCACGGTGCTGATTACTGAGGTGGAAGCAAGAAAATGATTTGGTGGTTTGTCTTTCGGAATAAGCAACAAGCCAGAGTCAGAAAAAGATATACCTTGGTTATACCTACATAAGTGACACATTAAAATAACTTGCTAATAAATGGTATGTCTCAGCGTGCTACTTTGTGGTTCATATTTTGTGTGCCCACCCGATACTGCGTTTCTTCACAGGGGAGATGGATCTGTGCACCGCACCTCCTGTGCGTCATGGACATCTCTGCACCTCAACAACTGTGCAGTCCCTGATGTATATTAACATTTCAATATCACACAAACAGAGAAACCTTTCCATTATACTAGCGATCTCGGTTTTGGCATAGTGAGTAAGGCATCATAAGTGGGGAATTAGTTTAACTGGCCACCTTTTTGATGTTAAACATTACTCACATGAATGCTCAGACTACTATTGTGTAAAAGTGGATACTGTTTTTTTTTTTCATATTTTACACAAGAACATTATCTTGAAACATTTTTGAGTTTCGGTACTTTGTTGGGCAAGGCAAGATTTCACAGGACATCATTTCTACAGCTGGTCTAGATTTTGTGGCACGACCGCACTGTCACAGGAATTTTTGATCCATCCCGGCATGTGCATGAAAAACAGCTCATGCAATCTTTTAGTGCGTGCACAGTGTTTATACAGGAGGCCCCTGGACACTTCAGCATTAAAGGGCCAAGAGGGCCACCTTGACCTTGATAATTCAAAATGCTCCAGGCCAATCAGCAGAACTTTAAGAGATTCCCTGGAGGAAATGTTTAGACATCCACTATCTTTCACAACCAAAAATTGCATTATTTTCCAAAGTATTGTTAAAATTTTCATAGTGCTGAAATGAAGACAAAAGGTTTTTGTAGCTAAATTTGAAATTTTCATCTACCCTACAAGCCTCTGAGTGGGTAGGCTGGTGTCTGATTGACAGCTTAACCACTACAGACACAAGACACTTCAGAAACAACTTTCTCCTGGTAACTGTCACTCACAAACCAAGACAAGTCACTGTTAGCAGTCCTGCTGAAGAATAAGGAACACAAATTGACTTCTGCTACCCAACCTGAATTTTGATAGCCACATCCAGGGAGTAGCCTGTATGCTCTAAAACCTGACAAAAGCCCTTTCCTTCTCCCACTTACTTGACTTTTATCTTTTAACAAACTAAATGTTGTATAAATGGGCACAATAAAACTTTAGCCTGTTTCAAACTCATTCGCGGAGCCTGTCCCTTATCAGCAAAATGGCTGCATTGGTTGAAAATGAAAGGTCGACAATGCATAGGTCAACTCATATTTATGTTTTTATGTTTGTACTACGTTTTTGTAGTTTAAGTCTGAGGAGGTGGGTGTTGCACTTGAGCACTATGTGGCAAAGCTTAGCTTTAATCAGTTGAGGTGGTGACTAGGGGTGTAAAGACCTAGCGATCCAGATCAATATTTCGATTCAATCATCAACATCCAAAGTGATTGATGCAAAGTGAAAACATCAATCCATATAATAATTTTTAAAATGCGCCTTTATTTTGAAATTCCTGTCACATCCCTCTCACTTTTTCTTTACAAACACACCTCCTTCATAAACATTCAAACAGTGCCAGTAGGTAATGGCAAGCAGTCAAGAAGATGACAATGAGGGTATTTACTCGCTACGGCAATATAAGCTGCTCTGTTTTAACCATGTTAGGCGGAAATTCAACCATGATGTTCTATGGGGTGGAATGCAGTCAAACCAGAAAAAGTGTATTCAACCTTCCTGAACAAAAAAGGCTTAACCAAATAGAGAGGGAGCTGGTGCTTCATCACAATATGTTTACTTGTCAATTTGTAACACATAACACTGCAGTTTTATGTGACCTAGCTAATGTTAGCTAGCTAGAATAGAATATGTCAGCTATGAGCTATAGGACAGTTCCACATATATCTCTCTCTAAAAGTGGATGTCAAAGTCAAGGTAACCTTAACCTAATGGTCAGATTTTCTTTATCTTTCACAAGATATCAAACATTCTCTGAGGGGTAACAAGTATAAAACAGACAATCTTGTCATATCATTGATCATATAAGTAGTCATTACTAATTATTACCTGAGTACTCAGTATTCATGGGTTGGATCGCACCTTTGGCCTTAATTTTTTACACCTGTAAATTGAGATATTGATAGTGATCAATAACAAGATGATGACAACAACTCAGTTTGACTGTATATGTGCAAAATGCTTTATTTACCTGGAAAAGTAGGAGTGCTGTGGTGCGTCTCTGTGTGCGTAATGTTGTGCACAGATCTCAGTCCTCTGATTGGACAGGACAAGTCATAAGAACTATCATTCTGATTAATAGGGGGATGGTGTAACGGCCCCTGGTCTGCCTGTGCATGTTCTGTCTTCTCCTGTCTTCCTTCCATAGCTGGCTGTGGTAGTGGGCGGCGTCATCCTCCTAACGATGGTGTCTCTCTGCTTTAAAAGCCCCGCCTTACCCTCCGGTTCTCTCTCTCTGCACTTGAGCCGTGCTGCCGGTGAAGCTGGGCCTCCACTCCCCGACCGTATTGTTCTTTTCGTTTTTCTTTAATCTCACACACACTCGCACCTCATCACATTTTCACACAGTCAACATCTGCACCCACACCACTGACTCCGCTGAAAACTCACGCCTCACCAATTATTGAAGTTTTGATTTGGCATATTATAATTTGGACAATAAATTGGTTCTTTTTGTTAAGCATACACCCGTGTTTCCCCTCTTTTGTTGCGGCCGTTTGAGCCGGGTCGTAACAGATGGGGTTCGGGTGGATGAAAAAATTCATCTTTGATGAGGAACATTAATAACATAACCTGCAATGGACTCCGCCATCAGGGCTCATCTTTTTGCCGGCTGAAGCGCCGCACAGCGCAGCAACAGTGTCGTTGTTGGTTTTAGACCAATGGTCTTAAAATGAGGTGACATCAGGTGCTTTGCTTGAGCATCTCGGAGCAGCAGAAAGCGTTTGCAGTAATAAATGTCAATGGGCCCTTGATCTAAAGTCAATGTCGCAGCGTTGACCTGCTATATAGAGGGCTCAGTATTTATATAGAAAGATGTACCTTACAGGTTCACAATGATGTATACTGTGCATGATGATTAGAGAGGCTGCTTTCAGTCATTTAAAGGTTTCCTTTCCATGCAACCCAAGCATCTTTGGGTACCCAGAAAAGCGCTATATAAAACCTATGTATTATTATTATTATTTATGCACGTAGTAATGTCACTGTAGAAACATCGTGGCTCCTTTAAGCAGCAAAACTAAAATCTGTACTCATAAACAGGACAGTACAGAGGATACTCTCCAGAGGAAACAGCAGTGATGGAGCCCAGGAGGTGGGAGATTTCAATAATCAGAAGTTAAACTCTTTCTCCTGCATAAATGTACGCATCGTCTCTCTTAAGGGGGAGACACACTTAATAGATCTGCTACTGGACTCCATTGCAGGTTATGTTATTAATATGTTCCTGATCAAAGATGAATTATTTCACCCACCCACTCCCCTATTAATCAGAATGATATTCCGTATGTCCTGTCCTGTCGGATCAGAGGACTGAGATCCGTGCACCACATTACGCACACAGAGACGCACCACAGCACTCCTCTTCCTCCAGTTAAATAGAGAATTTTCTAAAAAAGAAATGTTTCAAGAATTAAATGTCCTTTATCAGTCAACAACATGTAAAAATAGAATTAGAATCAAAGACATAATACACAAGTAAGACTAAAACCAAAGAATTATTTGAGCTTGTGAAATGAAGTAAGTAGGGGAGAGGGGTTTTCCCCTCGATCCGTTTCCTGGGACAGGGACACAGTCAAATAAAATGACGTGTTTTATTTCTTCACATTCTGTGTGTGTAGCAGACAGCAGCAGCAGGGCCGGGCCAGCAGGGCTACTGTGACTACATAATTGGCATTACAGTGGACCTTTTTGTTCACTTAATCCACCATCATCAAAAAGGTCCTCCAGTCCCCACAAGGTGCATTGTCACACTGAGAGCAAGAGCCTTGCACACTGTGCTGAATACAGGGGATCTTATCTGTATTTACAATGTAGCCTGAATCTGCACTCTACAGTATTCACATAACGTGATGTTTACCGTTGCTATGGCAACAAGTGGCAACTGCCGTTAGCACATATTAGCTAGTTTAGCCACATCGTCTGAAGAACAATAACCCATAAAATTACAATTTGGCGTATTTGAACAAAATAAACAGCAGCTACCAACAGCCATAGTCCTTACAACATTAACTAATATGTGTCAAAATTAGAAAAGTAACATCTTAAATCCCTGAGGAGCTACATTAGCATTAATGATGGTTGCGTCCACAAGTATGCAGTTACCTGTAGTTCCCTCAAACAATGTAATGAAGATAAGCATCAGAGGGTATTTACAAGTGGGTAAACGCAATGTTGACTGACATTGTTATTATATGCCGTATACCTGCACCACTGGCTAAAGTTACACTCTGCCACAGCTAAATAACAGCGATCTCCACACTGCCTTCGAGCTGGGCGTAAATACCTCAGACTGTATGTTTCACTTATAGGTTTATCAAGTACAAACAGTAACTTAACGTTACAGATCTTTAGTTTATTTAACTTAGTTCACAGAAGAGCTGTAAAAGTTAATCGGCCGAAGCAGTTATATTAACATAGACTACATACAATTGTGCTCATAAGTTTACATACCCTTGCAGAATTTGTTATTTTTTTGCCATTTTTCAGAGAATATGAATGATAATACAGCAGCTTTTCTTTCACTCATGGTTAGTGGTTGGGTGAAGTCATTTATTATCAAACAAGTTTCTGTGGAGTCAACCAGCCGAAATACAGATAGCGCCACTTTGCCATGCTGAGCACATTTGTTCAAATGTCATCCTGTCATCATGATTTTACTGCCACCTAGCGTCTACAGTTATCAAGTGCAGACCCCGCCCTTTTACCGCCGTGCAGTGGCAAGAAGAACATCATATGGAAGGAGAGACATCTGTAGGGGGCAAATGGCCCCTTCTCTTATTCCTATGCCCCTTCTTTGGCACCCTTGCTCATACCTCACTCATCCTTGACCTCGGCCTTCATTTTGATCTCAACTATACACCTGTAAAGTTTACTGACTGCATCTTGTAAGTTTGTGATGCTGTCACAATGAAAACAATCTTTAGAAAGACTGATGAACACCTGGCAAAATAGTCAGAATTGCTTATGTGGTTGGTGTCTCCAGGATCATTTTGCCAGGATGACACACAGACACACTGAAAACAATACCAGCCATACGTACATGAGATGTATAAAAGTAGCTGTGTTGAGCTTTGAAACCTGTTAATAGATTTTAGCAGTAAATATGTTTGTAAGTGCAAACATTTCTGGATATGAAATGTTCTTATGAAATACCATATTGAATACATATATGAATTCTACCAAACCACTGGCCAATGTCTGGCTCCACTCCGTTTGACTCGGTGTAGCAGGAATTTGCATTTCCATCACAACTGGGCTACATGCCTGAAGGTGTGTCTTCAACCAATGACTTGCTTGTCTCGATCATTACTATCGAACAGTCTCTGCTAAAGCAGTGGCTTTGCTAATGCAGTCACAAACACCTTTCATTTCCTATAACTTTTTCACAGAAAATGCCCCCTGTAATTTATTAATTGGGAAACCTGTATTATGATGCAGCACCAGCAGTAACTAAACATGACTCCTGAAACAGCTTAACGAGAACACGACGAAACAGTAAAACATAACAGATAATTGAAAGTACAAACAGGATGAGAGAAACTAAAAAGAGACTCAGTAAGAAGCTATAAAAGTACTGAGAGTAGAACACACTGATGGTGGTGATGGAAAAGCAGATTGGTGCAGCTCAGTTGGACTGGGCGTGGCCAAAATTGCTGGTGGAAAAACGGCAATGGCACTTTCCCCTGGTGGATATTTTATTGCTCGATTAGGAAGCCAAGAGGTAACATAACATAGAAAAGTATGGGTGAGCTAGTGTGGGTTATGGCTAACCCTGTTAGACATTGACCACTGTTTTTGAGAAATTGACTTTACAATGGAGTGATTTGATACAAGAGTCTTTTTTCTTTTTTCAAAAGAGATCACAGGACATTTGATTCACTGAACAGATCAGGATGCTGCAGAAATTTAATATCAGTTGGACTTCACTATAAGTCATGTTATAGCCTTTAAAGTGAAGCACAGTGAAAAAACTGTATACACCAAACAGCTCAGTCCCATGTCCACATATCTAATTTTAACAGTCTCTTGTTGTTAATATTGGCATCAACAGAAGAGCAATAAAAAACGGTAGGAGCAAATATAAGTGAAGACGAACAGTAACATTAAAGACTGAATACAAAATAAAAATGTGGCTAAAGATGACTCGAAATTCTGTGTCCATCCTGTTTGTTGTTTTCCTGTTGTGAACCGTAATTAAGTGTTCTTGTCATGTCTCAGCTCTGGCTTTGCTTTGGGCCTGCCCTCACCACACAGTCCTCCTTCACTTTCACATCTTGTCACAGCACACATATGAGAGCTGTGGCCCGGAGAGGATGAAAGAGGACCTGACTCTAATTGAATGTGGTTAACACTAACTGGAAACAAAACAGCATGTAATAAATGTCCATTTTAAAGAGCCAAGCTTACATGACAGAATGGGGGCAATGAATTAGACATACAGTACAGATAGGCTGTCTGCTGAGAGCAGAGACTCAGCTGTGCACACTGGTGCTGGTTCCAAAATACATTCACATAGTCATTAAATGCTGCACTTCAGAGGAAGTTTGTAACAGAAGTGTATCTTAAGGTCAAAATTAATTTACTGCGTTTGTGCTTACGGTTGGTGATGCAGAGAGTGGAAGGACGTGTGTTAATATTCTACTGTTTGAGCCCTATCAAAAGTGTGATTTAGCTTTGCACAAAGCATTCTGGAGAATATCTACAATAATATATAGAGCTTAAAACAGTCCAAAATATTTTGCTGCCCTGTATTTTGCTCAAGTCTTATGTTAGATTTAGATACACAGTTCCATATCTCATTTATTATAATCACTTTTGTACAATAGAACGTTCAACACTAAATAACAAGCACTTGATCACAGTGTCTATTGGCTGGAAAGTGCAGTACATCATTTGTGTGAACAGGAGCTAAAAAAAATGGCAACCCACGAGTAAGAAAATCAGTCGCCAATGAGTTTGAAGTTGAAAGAAGCCACTCAGAGCTCAGTGCCCAGCCCAGAGCTACTTCCATCATTAGCTCTGATAAAATGTGTCTAAATCAGAATGTTATTGATTGGACTTCATCTAGAGCTACATTAGCATTCATTTGGAGTCATTTCAATATCATAAATCTAATTTCAATACTCAGTCCCCTTTTAGCTCTGGTTTTGGTCTCCTTGGAGTCCTAAGAGAAATATCTGTCTTTATAGCTGCCAAATGCTCTTGCATGTTCACCAGCTAATCTCTGACTGTGCCTGTCTGCTGTTTGCTGTAGTGTACAGTAGGTTTATCAGTGCTTTAATCACTTGATGAAAGGGCTGAGTCTGGCCCACAACTGTAAGTGAGCTGTAAAACCAAAACTATAAGTTTAATGAGGCTAAAAACCCATCTATCTGTGTAGAGCTGTAGAGATCTAAATCACCACTGATTACCCAACTCACCAATGGTTTGTTGCTCACAGCAGCTTGTAACTGAGCAAGAATATCAGTGTACAGTAGACTAGTAAATAGAGTAGTATGCTCCAGTTTATTATGATTTTACCCACAAAAACCCTGCAAGTGAAGAGATTGTGGAATTCAACAGAGAGTGAATGAAGACATACCTAGAGGGAGGCAGAGAAAGAGATGGCAAGTGATGTAAGGGAATGGCTGCCAAGGGGAAGAGAGGAGTGGAAGTGGAAGCAAGTGAGAGAATGGAGGAGAAGCTGGGGACCTGACACATCCGGTTAAGGTAAAAAAATAAAAATAAAAAGGAGTGATGGGAGGGGGCAGATCTAAAGTAAAACCCCTGACTCTCTAAATAGAGCATGAAGCCCACACGCTTGCTGAGAGGGACCCGCCTGTTGCCAGCAAACTGGGCCGTGATTGCATAGTTTATGGCTGAGGCATGATGGGTAAGGATTAAAGATGGCTGCCCTGAGGGCATACAGCAATACCATTACTCTTGATGGATTCCTTCTCCGCTCACATATTCTCTGCAGACGTCAGAGGGGCCACAAGGCTTGACTAATGCATGGCGTGATGATGGGATCAGAAGAGGCAGGGGAGGGGTGCTCGGCAGCTTCACCAACCCTCTTACTCCCTTCCCTATTCTCTGCTCTCATCCCATCTACACACTGTACAGCACAAAGTGAATAAAATTATGCTCAACATTTACAAGAGTTAAAAATTGTGGCATAGATTCTCTGACTCTAAGAAATACTGACAATGTGCTTTAGAGCAAAAAATAGCATATTCCTGATTTATAGTTTACTTTATTACAACCAATTGTGGCTGAGTGCAAAAAATGAACTTTTCTTTTGATTCACAACTTAAGTGACAAATAAAATTAAATAAAGTCTTATTTTCTTGTGAATAGATTTGAGCTAATTTCTTGTGATTATGAGATCTGTATTATTTTGGCACATGTATTAACTTTTGTTGTCATAATTAGGCCTATATAAACCGAATCATGGGTGGTAGGTTTTTTTAGTACAGGTACATAAAAGAGTGGAATGGGAAAATGTCTTAAAAAACTTGTCCTTAAGCACTGAACAGCAGCAAGGAATATCTGGCCATCTTAGAGTCCTAGGGTGGGGTCCCGGAAGAGGTGCCATCCGGGGACTCCATAGTTCTTCTGGGGTACTCCATAGTACTTCATGTGGGCAGCAATGAGAAACCTGGAGGGGGTGATTGGGAGGAATGGTCTCCCTGAACCTGAGTAGTGCTTTGTTTTTGGTCTTCTGTGCACAGTGGCCATAACAAACACCATGTTCGAACAGAAGGTGGAATTTGGTACCTGGCCACCTTAGGTCAAAGGCCGACTTTGTGGATCTGCAGCTGTATGTCATGGACACTCGGGTGAAGAGAGGAGCAGTGCAGTTAACTGATCACCAGCTGGTGGTGAGTTGGATCAGATGGCAGGGTAGGCTGCCAGACAGACCCAAATGCTCCCATCTTTGGAATTTTCTTCATCCTGGGGGGAGGTTGGGGCTCCTCAGTGTCAAGGCGCCAGGGGTAGAGCAGTTTCACTCTGAGATGCTGAAGGCTCTGGACATTGTCGGGCTGTCTTGGTGTACATGCCTCTTCAGTGTTGCATGGAGGTCAAGGACAGTACCTTTGGGTGTTTCTCATCTTCAAGAAGGGTGACCAGAGGGTGTACTATTATTTGGGGATCACACTGCTCAGCCTCCCTGGTAAACTTTCTCCCAGGGTGCTGGAAAGGAAGCTGCGACCAAACCAACTCTTCACCCTTGCAGGCTTCCTGAGGGGGTCATTAGAAATTGCCCATCGAGTCTACATGTATTTTGTGGACTTTGAGAAGTCTATGACTTCAGAGAAGTGGAAGACAAGGGAAGAATTGATGAATGAAACATCTGCCAATTCATTTATAAGCAATGTGAAATGTGAATAAATCCAGCCCTGAGTATTTTCTAAGTCTGCCTGATGATCAATTTTCTCATGTGAATAATGCTTCTAAGCCCATGTAATATTTACGGAACATGCTGTCTTACCAACTTGTCCACACCCTGTATAAGTTGTAAGAGAGTATATTACTAAAACAGGTTAAAAATCAGAGACATGCAATGTAAGTTCAAAAGGAACAGGAAGGAGAAATCTTATCATTCTGCACAAGACTGACCCTCATTTTAGCCACACACAGTCTGCTCACACACCTCTTTGTGAACCAGCTGAGTCACTGTGCCTTTGTTGTTTCATGCAGGTGTGTGGGGTGCTGCTGCAGCCGCTGTAAGACTTTTGTGCTGCAAGAGCGCGCTTGATAGAAAGGGCTTGCATTTTAAAAAGCAGAGAGGACTTTGTGGAGGACTGTTGAGGTTCATACACAGCCCCGGCATACAAAGCGAGCTGCAGTTAATTGATACTGCCAAGCTGGAGCCCTGTCTCTACATTCCCTTCCAATGGTCACCGTAATGAATGACTATTCTCTGAGACAGGCCTTGGCCCACTGCCTATCTGTCTGTCTCGGCTACGAATGTTGTTTTGCCCAAATTGCTGTCACAATCGTTTAATCTGCTCACCCCGGAGAAAAGAGATACCCGCCTCAACATCACAGTTCTTTTCTTGGCCTGCCTTCTTACTCTCGCTCTCTTTGCCCTTGCAATGTTCTCTTCAGCAAAGCAAAGTCTTATCCTCTCTCATCCCCCTCTCCTCCTCCTCCCCTCTTCTTGTTTTTACTCTCTTCCCTGAGTGCGCTGTGTAGAATTCCTATTTGGTTCTCTGGTGACACTAATTGGAAAATAGCTTGAGGCTTCCCCTGGGCTGCAACCCCAACAGGCTCTTTGTTGATTAGTGGCAACTTAAGACAGTTGGTCAAGAGAGTGGTGACAGACAGCATTTTCTTCTGCCCATCTGTCCCTCCGAGCCATAGTTTGTCCTGGTGACCAGTGGACGGACATGGACAGGGGGAGATGTTATGTTAGAGCTCCGAGGGAGCAGCAGTGTTTGATGTGGTCTGAGATTGGCGTGAGGATTTAATAATGCAACTAGTATGCTGCAGCATGTTAATTCACATACTGGGGCTATTTTGAGCACATTATGTAAATGTTAAAAAACAGACATGCTTAATTTATTAAGAAGGGCAGGGAGTGTGTTGCAATGTGTGAATCTAGAAGAATGTTTGGCTCAGATATTATCCCTGCATACACAATCACTTACGCAGACATACTTTGAGCGTATTAATTGAAATCTGTAAACTAACCCGGCCTTCCATCCATCCATCCATCCATCCATCCATTATCTGAAACTGCTTATCCTTTTCAGGGTCACGGAGGGGGTGGGGGGCTAGAGCCAATCCCAGCTGACATTGGGCGATGGCAGCGTACACCCTGGATTTTTTTATTTTTTATTATAAGTCGCCGGTTCATCACAGGGTAACTTGGCCTTATTCAGAATTTTTTTGAAAACGTTTTCTCTTAAACTTGTAAAAACAGAAGAAGATGGAAAAAAGAAGACTGGGATTTGATCTTCATCATGTGGAAAACTTTGTGAATCTGCATTGCTCTTAAATGTGGTGCATGTTCCAGGAAATCAGTTCATCAGCATAAGGAACTGCCAACGTTATCCGTTATGTGGGTAGCAATGCTGTGATAAATAAATATCAGGACAGACAAGGCTATTAATAAGCATGTGTTACTAAACACATAATAAACACTTAATCTGTACTTCTGTGCTAACGAATGTTAGCATGCTCATGCAGTAAACGGACCCATTTTTCTTTAGCATGCTAGCATTGTCATTGTAAGCATGTTAGCTGACATTCAAAGAACCTTTACTTAAGTACAGTCTTTATAGAGCTGTAAGCATGACTGTAGACTCTTCGTCCTGTTTTGGCAACATCACGTGTGTTCTGCAGTCGGTATTGTGTTGTAGTCTGTAGGTCACCACAAACCACTGTAACAGTCTGTGTGGATAAATTTAGCAGTGGTGAGGAGCGCTCAGGAAGTTCGTTCTAATCTACAGATATTTTGGAAATAAGACAATAAAACTGAGTTTTGTCACTTAATAAGATTTGCATGAGATCTTTTGGACTGGGATCTATATCACAGCTTTTGGTGCACATGCGACTCATGCTCCAATCTTTCATTTCTATGCTTTGAACTCTGTGTGCCTCTCTCTTCTCTTTCTCTATTTCCATCCTTTAGGCCCTCTCTGCTCTGTCAGAGAGGTGGAGTAAATTAAACACCTCTAATCAATATGCTCACAACTTATTTATATAATGAGATGGTTTATTTTGCCAGTGGGGAAGGCATTTGTAGGACTTTGTTGCCTGGGAAGGCTCTCCAGCCACATGGCTCCATCTTCAAATCATGATTACAGGCACCAGGAGGGAACACTCAGCCCATAAATTGATATAAAAGCTTGATACTCACTTATCATATTTGAGCATGAGAGATATTTATTGGAAGACAACAGTCATGCTTTAATATCAGCAATGAATTCATTTACACCTCATTTAGTCTTTGCCACTTCGTGTCTTGGACAGATCTGATAGCTGCAGTATCTGATATTAGAAAACTAAGTGGGAATGCAACAGATAACAACAGATTGATCAACCTTTGTCCAACAATGCTTAGTGGCTGTGTAATTGGAGAAAACTGTTTAAATTCAAAGCTGCTGAGTTAGCCTGAGGCAGGGGACATGTGGTTGGCTGAAAGCGGAGTGAGCGCTGAAAAGTTATATATGAAACAAATGTAAAATCAAATAGAAGTATCACTGGGAAAATACCATCATTAAATAAAAACAGAAATACACTAGAATGACACTCAGTAGAGCACATACCTCTGCCAAGGCCCAGCAGCATCAAATTCACTAGTGAATAAATACACTAGATTTTTTTTCATCGAGATGTATTCCATGAGAAAATGTCGAAGAATGCCCCTACTCACAATGTTAAAGCAACATTATGTAGTAATTTGTATATTGTATGATTTACTCACTGTTCAACACCAACAAGCCGAGCTCAGCGTCTGACTGCAGCCTTTTATTTAACGAAGCTGTAGTCTGAGATTTAATTCTTGTCTTTTGCCTCTCGCTCAGTCACTGTCTCTTTTTCTTGTCTTACTTTCCACTGCCAAGGCTGGACATCAGAGGGAAAACCAGAAAACATTTTCTCCATAAAATATTATCCAGTTTCACCAAAATCACTGACAGCTGATGCTGTGAGTGATGTACTGTTGTAAAGTGTTACGCACTGTGATCCTATCCGCTCACTTAAGTTACATAGTGACTGGGACTGAGTGAGTGAGTGGGATTCAGAGAGGCTGAGTCAGATACACCACTGACTCTATTTCAAGTCACTGTAACATTGAGATGATTTTGAAGCTGTTTTTTTAAGGGAAAACAATTACGTAATGTTGCTTCAAAGTAAGTGAGAAAATAATTCATGGATCAGTACCTTATTCAGATCCACACCAAAAGTTAATGGGGTCTTATCTGGACGAAGACCCATACAGTACAAATTTTGTGAAAACATTACTGTACCTCCTCAGCGGAGGGAAAAATAGATCTATAATAAAATAAAAATGATATTTAATCAAACAACAATCCCTCCTCTGCTAAATATCATCTGGATAGTATCAGATTGGAAATGAGATTTTTTTGTGTAGGTCTATACGAGCATATTACTAATATTTATGATTTGCATGCATATTCACATGTGATTTTTCTCACTCCTTTCCTCTAGAGGGATTGCTGCCCTTTGCACTGAATATTAAAATGTTGCACGTCACAGAGGCACTGACCCATGAGCTCTTTATATAGTGGTAGTATAAGTCGGCAGAGGGCCTCAGTCTCTTTATGAAGAAGGACGAGCTCATGTTTTATTCATTTGTAGCACAACTGCGGTAGAACTTGTAACAGGAAGCTGTGATGTCACTGTGCCTGTTCATACAGTAGGTACAGCAGGCAGTGAACAAAACCAGTAATTGTTAAATTCAGACATACACAGCCCTTTGTATTATTCCTCAGCAGTCTAACAGTAAAAACAAAAGGATCTTTTGTTGTGTCATGTTAAACGGGGCATATATGAATGTGAATGACTGAATACGTATGTGTGTGTTTGAGCCTTGGATCCCACTGCAGGCAGGGTTGACCTTGAGGAGCACCATTCATCGCAATGGGGAAAGGGAACTATGCAGAGACACAAAGCCTTATCGGAGAAAATACTCCTGTTGTCGGAAATAGCAGTGATGAAACTGCTGACGCCAGAGCTCTATGTAGTTTTTCACAGCATCTGCAATTTGAGCCACTCAATGGCTCAATGCGCTCACACTCTTCCATCCTGATGCAGTATTTTAACGCAGGCAACCACAGGCTCTGTGAACTTTTTGGCGGGTTCACATTGGGTAACACTGCTACAGGAAGAAGGCCTCCTCAAATGTTATAACATTCATGTGAAGCAGTGTTAGCTGCTGTGTTTTTGCTTGTAGTGCTGATTGTGAGATGGGCCAAAGTGCAGTGCTGAGCTCAAAGTAAGCCCACTGATTAATGATTCTACTCAAAGGTTCTCCCTCCTTCATCCAAGTGCAGTTGGACAAAGACTAATGTTGCATTTAAAGAACAGTTTCATTTCATAGTTTGCTTTCTTCAGACAGAAGCAGAGACTGAATTAAACAAAGCTTGGGAGCTACATTTGAATATGTGAGATGCTTACATAATGGCTACCTTGAACCTAATTACCCCGATCACTAGCCACCATACCAAGCAAACTATACTTTTCAAAGACTAGTAGATTCCTATTACTTTCCTGAGATGCACATACAACAAAATTTGTCAAAGCTAAAACCACTTTTTTTAGCCTGCCCTCATCAGTAAAACAACCATAAAGGTCAAAGAGGAATGCAGGTCATTATGACCCATATTTATGTTTGTTGTCAGGCAGTGACCTCTAGTGGCTGTAGTAATTATTACAGCTGCAACGGAGGACGTGAGGAGAAGCAGTAAAAAGAGTGAAAAGTCAGTGTAGGGAGGAGGACGGGGATGGATGTTCAGGTTAAACAAGCACAGGACTTTCAATCAGGAGACTGCTGTTAATGTCCAGTGGGACATCAGAAAAACTTCATAACGTTAGGTCATGTACATGACATAATGTAAGTTAATTACCTAACGTTACTTTCGTTAAAAACAGAGGTTACAGAAGTAACGTGGTGATTTTAACCCAAACCACGATGTTCTCCTAAACCTTACCGAACTGTGACTGTGCAACAAAAGTCCAGTACGTGTGTCACTGTTGTAGCAGTCATTTTGTTTTGGAGGCCATGTTGTTTTTGGAGATGCTGACATTGGCTTATTCAGTCGTTTAGTCGTGTTGTTAATTTTAGCCTAATCAGCACCATGGCTCTCGCCCTTTTATGCATGGTGTCCACTACAGTGGACAGATATTTGGAAGCCCTATTGAACAATTTCAAGTTTGAGTACAATGTCCCAACCACCAAGTGGCAGAACCCGAATGCCTTGGCCACAATTCCAGTTGATAACTGACTGTGTATCTCTTTGTGATTTTGAGATATGGCATCATACATTCAGAATGGCAGAAGGAAGAGTAGATGAAGCAAGTACATATTTTTTCTCAGAAAACTACAAAAGGATAATATAGTTTGATTGCGCATGTGATCATCTTGAATATATTATGAATCCAGAGGAACTCATTTGTAGAGTCAATATACATACGGACCAAAGTTTTTGTATTCCAGCTGTATGTTACACATCTCTTATGACACAGGTGCTGAAATAAACTTCCCCAAAGGATACACCTGTGCATCCTTGCTCATAGCTCCCGCCCGCCTCCTCTCTCCTCTCTCTTTGAGCTGCATTATAGGAATTGAGACATCTTTCAATATGGTGCGCTGAGATTTCCAGGTTAGACAGGAGGAGAGGGAGACAAGGAGGCACAAAACAAAGAAATGAGAAGGGCCCCTTCTTCTAGGGGTCTCTCAATCAAAACAATAACAAAAGGCCTGTTTTGATGATGTTGTTAAGTAGCGTGGGATCATGGGAGTTGTTGTCTCCTTTGTTAAACTACCACCGTTGTTGTTGAAAATCTATCTAATGTGACTCAGGCAGACAAGTTCATAAAGTTTTATTCATATCATGTTTAGTCATGTTTGCCAACTTTCTTCCTCACTCTCTGACGTATCATCTGAGGTTTCCCCAGAAGCTGTAGACTGGCAACCAAATGAAACGCACCGTTACCTTGAGTAAGCTACATGTCATATCTTCAAAGCAGAAATGTTCCATATTTTATCATTAACTTTCTAAAACTGACACCATGGCTGTCATAAGGCCTGGCCTTCATACATAAAAGTTTCGAAATGTTCAAGCTTTTGTCAGCTGAACAATCTTTGACAAAGCCAGAGCAAACCTCTGATTTTACATCAGCTAGTTTTAAAATATAAGTACAGTGGTGTCAAGGTGCAGAACAAGCCACCAGTAAAGCTCATTTGTCTGTGCTGTGCTGTGTGTGTGTGTGTGTGTGTGTGTGTGTGTGTGTGTGTGTGTGTGTGTGTGTGTGTGTGCATGTGTGTGTGTGTGTGTGTGTGTTTGGCAGGCTCTGTCAATCACTGTCACATAATGTGACCTGAACTAAAGGAATACATTATGCATTTGAATCAGTCAGACCAGGTCTGGGTTCAGATTTAAGGATGAGTCACAAACACATCACTGGAGAAAGTTTAATATGAATCCTCTGAACTTTTCAAAAGGAGACAGTAGAATCCAGTCCAACAGAGCCTGATTATCCAAATATGAAAAGGCAGTAAAAACCATCCGACTGTGAACTGCTGAGCTTATTAACTATAGTGACCACATGAACACTTGAGCGAGCTCTGACTGACATTTACGGCTGTTAACTACAAGCTTGTTAGGTTCTTTCTCAAACAGTTAAAGTTTCAATTTCAGACATAATTTCCTTTAACATGAGGATGTGTTTCGAAAGTCAGACTTTGAATATCATACATTTACATGTTCTCTGTCGCTTTTTATTTATGTCTGTATGGTGAGGTTTGTCACAGTCGTAGTACAGAAATCGTTGGGGTCATTTATTCTTCACCTGTATCAGACAGTTTAAAAGTGAGGCTGCAAAGAGGAAACAGTGGCTTCTTGACAGGAAAAACAGCTGATTTGCTTGTGCTTATATTGTAAACCGAGGCATAGAGGGGAAAAGCAGAAGTGATGACTGCAATTAAGGTAATATGCAGCGTCATTCACACATATTATGTATATTAGAAAGCTAAAATGGAATTCCTTCATTAATGGATGAGACATTATTAATTGAAAAAAAGAAAAGAAACAAGAGAACACGAGAGAACCCCCAAAGGTTTTGTGTTCCATCACTCGTTCTATCACTTTTGGCTCGATAATTCAGATTTTTGGCCAGAGATTAGACGGTACAGGTGTCAGCTGTCGGCCCTATTGCAACATATGACCCTGTGGGTTCAAGTACTGCTTAATAGAGTCAGTCTAATGAGTAGCTCTCTCTCTCATGGAGCTGCTGGACCAGGACAGATTAAGGGGTTTTCACAAAAAAAGGGTTAACCCTTGTATCAGTGAGTGCGCAGTAATTAGACTGAGGCAGAAATCGTGTGGATATGAGTGACCTCTGAAATCAAGATCCATCTGAAGATTGTGGACAGACAGACTGGGGGGATATAGACTCCACAGAAATGGCCAGGTTATCTAAAATATACATTTATATGTGATGCTGTGAGAATCCTGCCTGTTTATCCGGCTGTGCTCACTTTGGATTGAATATTCTCTCCAGGACTTTACTGCCAAGTAGAGTCTTCAAACCCTTGGCAGTGTTGGGTTACAAAAGCATGGGGACACTTTGTGATCTGGCATGGTGACTTATCTGCCTTACTGAGGATACATACAGTATTGTTTGGTCGTGTTATAATGACCTCAAGCTAAATTCACACTGATTACAGACCAGTAAATCTGTGAACTTTTGTTAGCTGATCGTCCGGTGGTCAACGAGTTTATTCTTCAAAAAAACCTTAGGAGAAACAATTTGGTGTCTTGCTTTGGTTTTGCACATCATGTTCCCTTTGCTTCCCTTGGTGAACACAGTTTACTGTGTGTACCTTTATTATACCTCTTACTTGCAAGGTGATCTTTCAAAATATGTGGAAACCTGCAATGCTTACATTAGTGTTTACATTGGTATTGTGTATGAACTGCACATGTAAACACATGCACCTACACATAGGTACCTACCATATATACCTAGTTTAATCAAAGCAGAATGGCCCTCTGTCTGTTCTGTAAAAGAAATGCCACTTTCCTGCCATTAAAGGTTCAAATCATTACATCTCTGCAGCTACACAGGCAAACTAAAGCATTTGTATATAATGTATACTAGAGCTGGGGACTAAAGGCTGCGACTTGCACTCAAGTTGCCACACACAGAGACTTGAGACCTGACTTGGACTCGTATTCAAAAGACTTTGCGATCGGGACTTGTGAACAATCTTTGTTTTAAGTCTGGTGAGCTGACCATCATGCCCTTGCTTCCTCCCTCCCGTTTCACAAGCACACAGCCACAGATGATGACCAATTCTTATAGTTTGCATTATCCGGTTGAATGTTAAAATGTTAAAGTGATGAATTGCTCAGGAATTTCTTCAGCTGAACAGCTCTGCATGTACAGCTGGTTACATTATGTGACTTTATATATATATATATATATATATACACATATATATAAATAACAAGCTGGGTACTGTATGCTCATAGATAAAGGAGTGATAATAACACAGTACAAGCATTAAATTCCTTAGATATTAGTCATGCAGTGTTCTAAGCAGACTGGATGGCATACAGCAAATGATAGAACGCTATTATACATAAATACAATGGTGTTACAGTAAAATTAATTTTCATTAGTCTTAAATTGATAGCTCACAATATAAAAAAAAACTGTTAAAAAGTAAACAAAAAAAGATCAAACATCAATATACTAAATCTACATCACAAAAAATATCTGTAAGTGCAACCATTGAGAGTGTGTGTGTGCTGAGAAGCCATAACTGGCAGGCAGACTTTCAAAAGGAGAAAGAGGAAGGATCAAATGATGGAGGACTACAGTCTGCAGAGTGGAGGCAAGGACGAGACAATGTCAACACTGCAACATTTGATAGTGTTTTAACTTCTTCTTGGGACCTTCTTCATCCATTGTCAACAGCACCCTGAGAGGAGCAGGGGACTTGAGTGAGTGCAGGAGGGAGTGACACACATCAGGTTTAATTTGTATCACAATGAAATCAGGAAATTAACGGGGAAAGTTACTAATGAGCACAGCAGGAGAAAGGGTTAAAAACGGGGACATCAACCTGTGTATATACATCACTACACCTCTGCCCCCCAAAATGCAGGATTGAAACCTGCTTTGATTTCAATTTGCATTCCTGTACATTATGTATATGGGACTGTATTTGTGCACGCAGGCATCTATCAGTGACGCTGGAGTGCCCATAGCTGTAGCTGTACATGTTTAATATACATCTGTAAGGTTTCACAGTTCGTTCTACCCCCCCCAAGTTTAGTGAGGACAGCTGATCCCAGGTGATGGGGCAAGTGTTTGAAGCCATAGCCTTGTTAAAATGCATTGCAGGGGCTCGAAAGACATAGGTAGAAGAAAGGAGAGGACTGCAGAGGAAAAAAATCAACACACTGACATGCAGTTTGTCTAACAATGTACCGTCTGCCGGGGTTTTAAAAGATTAAAATGTCTGAGGTTCTTTTTTTTCTTGTCTCCTCATTAGGACGTGTCTTGTGTGACTTCTCATTGTCAAGAGCGTTTGATACTGTTAGATTTTGTTCCCGTTGATAGCAATTTGCATTTTTCTTTGGTGAAACATCTTGTTCTGTGTGTCACTACAAAGGATTGGCTCCTTTTTTCTGAGATCCTTTTTCTGTTGCACTCTTCCTCCCCCTTGTACTGCCAAGCCTGAGTTCCTTTTCTGCTGGATTCCTGGATGTTATAATCTGTGTACCACTGTGTCCCCACTATTTAAGAACAGGGAACTAAAGGGGGATATGCACCATGTGGTCGCACTGAATCTCTCCATAAAGAACACATGAGCTGCAGTCTGGGTCCTCTACTGAAGAACAAAAGGTACCTGCTGTATTGGTGTGCAGGTGGAGGTAAAATGAAAGACATTGTGGAGATAAAATGTCATGTTTAATAGTGTCGCTGGTCTCTGGTGGGACCCACTACATCGGAACCCCATTAGAGGGACACGACAGTGGAGATGGAAGGAGAGGCAACAAGAAGTCTGCTGCCTGTACATAGGTTAATCAAAGCGGAAAACCACTCTCACTGATTTAAAGATAACAACATGTTCTAACTGTGATGGGTCACAGCAATGCTAGGCTACGTTCACCCTGTTTACAGAACAAGCTGCATTTCTTGGTTCGAGTTGGGGAAGAACTCTTTTGGAGCAGCAGCATGCAGTAGAAATACTAAGCCTTTGAACATTTGGTTGATATGCAACAACTGAGGAAAAAGGAAATCATCCTCCAAGCAGGGGGACCAGAGCTTGCTGGCACACTTTGTACTCTTGTACAGTTCTCTAAATGTATGTATCTATTGAGATGAATATCAAGATCAAGAGAAGGCGTAAGTCTTGGTCAAAAACTGCCATTTTCATCCTTGTAACACCTTTGATTAAAAAGTTATAAGGCAGGAAAGGCACCCTGAAACATGACAATCCGCACTAAGTGCGAGGTATGACCTCACTATGAATATGGTTGTTCATCTTTTAAGTCGATTAAGTGGAATTTACTTTATACTTTTCTATTCACTATGATTACATTTTAAGTGTCATTATCTTGTGACGGACAGCAGGTTTTGTAAAGTAACTTAAGTGTGTACATGTACAGTCAAGCCCAAAATTATTCATACAGTACCCCTGGCAAATTTTGACTTAAACTTACTTTTATTCAACCAGCAAGTTTTTTTTTTTTTGACTGTAAATGACACAGGCTTCTCCCAAAAGATAGTAAGACGATGTACAAGAGGCATCACTGTGGAAAAAAATATTTTCTCAGCTTCTATTTACATTTGAATAAAAGGTGGCAGGTCCAAAATGATTAATACCCTTTGCAAACTGTCACAGTCTATGGGAAAATCCGAAGTTCTATACCATTCCAAATAGTCCAAGCTGTTCTAAAGCAAGTCCAAGCTGTTCATTGGGAACAGCTGTTTGAATCACCTCAACAGGTGAAAAACAGCAGCTCTCTGCAGTTGGTTTGTGGACAGTCATGGCTAAGACAAAGGAGCTCACTGAGGACCTGCAGTTGTGCGTTGTGGCTGCTCACAAGTCAGGAAAGGGCTATAAGGCCATATCTAAATGTTTTCAAGTTCCAGTGGCTACAGTACAAAGTATTATTAAAAAATACAAGACGTTCCGCACTGTGGAAAATCTCAGAGGACGTGGTGGGAAGCCAAAAGTGACACCTGTGCTGGCCAGGAGGATAGTGAGAGAGGTGAAAAAGAATCCAAGGATCACCACCAAGGCCATCCTGGTGAATCTGGGCTCTGCTGGTGGCAACGTCTCAAGGCAGACAGTCCAACAGACACTGCACACTGCTGGGTTCCATGGACGCAGACCAAGGAGGACGCCACTTCTCCAGATAAGGCACACAAAAGCCTGCTTGGCCTTTGCAAATGCTCATCTGCACAAAGAAGAATACTTCTGGTCTTCTATGGTCAGATGAAACAAAATTGAATTGGTTGGCAACAATGATGTATCCTTCATTTGGCGTAAAAAAGGATAAGCCTTCAGCCCTAAGAACACCATCCCCATGGTCAAACATGGTGGTGGGAACCTAATGCTTTGGGGTTGTTTTTGAGCCAATGGACCAGGGAACCTAATCACAGTAAATGACACGCAGCAAAGGGCCTCAGGTCGGACTCGAACCCGAGTCTGTGTACAGAGGACAAAGCCTCTGTACACAGAATGCTCACTCTACCAACTGAGCTAATGGGCGCCCCGATATCCTTGCTTTTAAAACCACACGTTTGTGTCGACACCCAGCTGCGTTGTGCACATAGCTGTTCACATACTTGTTCACATACTTGCCTATATAGAGCGCTTGTTACTGAAGGATACCACACGGTAGCTTGTTGTCCCTGCTGCTGCTGATGTGTTTACTGACTCCTGACCCTGTTACACCCCCATACTGGACCTACACTGCTCCTGTTTATGTGCATATTGCATCTAATTTTAATTTATGAGGACGTGCACAACCGACACTCCATTTGGTTACAGGATATACAAGACGGCCATCATGCGCAGCCATTAATAGCAAGTATACATTCGGCCTAAGACACAAGCAAGATGTGCTGTGATATGTTAAAATGAGTATGGATAAATTAGGGGTTGCATGTGTCTGTGCTGCACTGTCCATAGTACTGAAACAGAGTGGAGTAGATCAAGCAATAGACAGACAGACAGAACGTTGCTCACCTGATCCGTTTTGTTAGCGTGCTGTTTTTGTACGTACAGTACATTAAACCTTTGGCTGTAATTCTATTTCCCCCACCACTGTAATAGTCCATAGACAGGAGAGAAATACAGTTGAGTGGAGGGAGAGAGACGAGCACTGGAAACTAAACAGCTGTTTCTACACACCTCCCCCTGCTGATTTGAGTGATTATTGTGAATGCTGTGATAAATAAATGTAAAAAACATGATGTTCTGTTGGCTATGACGGTTCTAATTTTGTGAAGCTTGTCCAGTGTGCTCCAGGAATTGTGGATATACATCCAGCTGTTCTGTGACTTTTTCCATCCCACTGAATTGCCGGAGCAGCACACTGTCTGTATTCCAAGACCTCCTGCTTTAGAAATTAAGCAGTGTGTACACCATGGGATTAATCGACACAAAATAGAGATTAGAAGACATGCAGTGGGGGCAGGAACAAAGCAGTAAACCAAATGCCGCCCCATTCATTAACACTACTGGACATGGCCCCCTATGATCCTAGAGAACCCCTTGGTGGATAAGAAAGTAATGCAGGAGGAAGTCAAAAGTGGTTTCGCTCCACTTGTCTTATGGACAGTTTCACTAATAGCAAGCTTGACATCCGGTGAAGTTGCCTTTTTCCCACCCTACAGTGACAGAAGAACAGCTCTAAGAACACTTGGTTAGCATGTGCCTGACACGTACAAGCATAATTATTCAGAGGCTCTATAAAGATCTTATCTTTCATTGATCTTTCAGGTATTTTACTTTTACTAGTTAATTATCAGCATTGTGCACAGTGGTCAAGTGGGTCATGGAAGAATGTGGTGGCAAGTTAACTACTAATTGAGCGTATTTAGTTGCCATTAAGAACTAAAGTTTTCTCACCTTGAACACTGCAGTGATTGTAACAACACAGAGGTGAAACTGGCATCTCAACATGCTGATCAAAAACAGCCTTTGTGAGTGGACCAGGAGGGAGTATTGGAGAGTTTATTCAACACAGTGATGCACTGAGCTAATTAGCAAGAGTATTTTAGAGAAAAGACATTGCTGGGGAATTCTCATCATCACTCATGTCTCCGTCTCTGTAGTTAAATGAAGTGTTATCTTTCATGTAAGCGCAAGGAAGAAAAGAGCAGGTCAGGGTGTGGGTTTGTCAGCCAGTGTTCAAGACTCTCATTATCTCTCCAAAGTGATGGTCATGTTTGAAAATGACTGAATTTTTCATGCCTCCCTCCCACACTCAGGTTGAAAGGACTGGTGCATTGGCAATAGATCTCAGTCCAATTTTCTGCCACTGGAAACGCTTGTAACACTCTTTTACTCATTCTCTCCCTCCTCCATCCTTCCATCCTCCCTTACTTTTCCTCCACACCCTCCATAAAAAAATCTATTCATCCTTCTATTTCCTGACCATGGTAATTTAAGCGCGGATGGTGGTATGTCCGTGCCAATGCCAAGACAATTACGCCGATGGCTCCAGCAGCCATATTTAAAAGCATTGTCCGCGTTCCAGATCTGGTGGTGCCTGGCAGGAGGCAGCCGGAGACAAGGCCAGCGCCGGGTGAAGGAGACACAGTTTGAGCACACTGAAGATTTTCTGATGATCCACACACAATGTCGACAGCCAAGGATGGAGTTGAATTGCAGCCACATGGCTCTAAACATATGACGCACGGCTATTATAGAGTATCAGCCTGGCGCACTCAAGGGAAAGGGGCTGTGGAGGTCAAGCAGGGATCATTAAACTTAGCTTCTGCTGCTTATCCGCCCAGAAAGGATAGACTGAGGGGAGAAAAAGCAAAAATGAGAACTAACAAACAGAAAGCCTCAGGAGACACTTTATTTTGATCTGGAGTGCAATTTCAAACACACAGGAACAGAATTTTCCAGATTATTAGAGGAGCTGTTCACTGGACTTTGTGGTTGAAGGAAATAGAAGAATTTTCTTCATTTCTTCATCTGCAGAATGTCAATTCATGCATGTTTTTCTTGCTTCTCAGATTCCATCAAGTTGTGCACACTTACTCCGTGTGATGATCCATGGATGTATTCTGCATGCAAACCACTTAATTGACAGTGAAAGTCTTGTTTCTCAACTGAAATTGGCTTTTATTGAAAGTACTTGGAGTGGAGAGGAAGCAGCGTGCCGAATAGAGGTCTACAACCCGACCTGAGCCCTACGGAACCCAAGGCCCGACCTTGGGCTTGGGTCAGGTTGGGCTTTGTTTTTAAATACATAATGCGGGCTTGGGTCGGGCTGGGCTCTGTGCTCTTTTTTTTTTTTTTTTTGGCTGCTCTAAAGTCTATGCTCCTTGCTGAAGCACTGACCAAGTATATGTGACACACACACACACAAACACACCCCCATCACTCCTGAGCTGTCAATCTCTGCTTGTGACTTGTCTTTTTTTTTCGCATGTAGCGATTCGGCAGGAAAAGTGAGGTCTAATTCAGTGTCAGCCATGGAAGAACTGAGGCACAAGATAGTGAAAGGGGAGCTAATTAAAATCCCAAACGACAATGGGAAGGCTAGTCTGTGGGAGAACTTCGACTTGATTGTTGAGTGAGACCCGAGAGTACACTGGGAATGTGCATTGTCGCCGTTGCAATACGATTTTAAAAAAGATAGCAAGAAGACCGGGACATCCACACTCCTTAGACATGTGGAAGGCAGTGTCTCTTGCTCAAGAGCGTAAGTAAGGCAATGGGAAAAAAATGACAGAGATGTTCTAGGATGGTGGAAATCCCACGACGCCTCCCTTCCCTTGCCTGCCAGACTAGCATGCCCCAACTTCAACATTCCAGCAAGCAGCAGCGAGAGAAACTTCAGTGCCGCCAGGAGAGCAGTGGATGAAAGGTGGACCGCACTGAAGCCATCTATGGTGGACTCGATTGTTTTCCTCTGCACAGCATTTAAAGTCTAATGGAATTAAATGACTGTAAATAATTCAAGAGAGACAGGCCAAGTTGGACAATTAGGCCTTGACTGTTGCCCTGATCATGGGCGAAGAGGATTCATTAGCCATGTTCTGGCAAAGTTCCCTCCCTTGATATTTTGTTATTGGACTGTTGCCCAGGACTTACTTCAACCTATAGGCCCTAAGCCTAAGGGAAATATTTTATTAATATTTTGATTATTAAAAGTTACGTGCTGGTTTTTAGGGCCACCGTCGTCCTGTGCTGTTTTTTTTTTGTGGCCTAATGGACTGTCGTAAGTGTCAGTTTCTTTCTGCTGCTGTGCATTATTAAAAAAGTTCTATGTCCTTATTTGTGAGTACTGAAGACTTCATTTGTTATTTTTGATTTTGGGTTCAGCACCCATTACAAATATAAGACTTCTGTGTGAACCACGCCGATCTTCTGTTTTCGGTTTACAGATTCAGCCTTAAGCCTCAATCTGCTCACAGACTCATCAAGGCCGCCCCCAATAATATCAAACATGTTTGATATTTATAATTTAAAATCTGAATCATTACATTGGTACTTTCTGAGCCAGACCACAACAACCAATGAGAGAGGCCTCCTGGAGCAGCTGATGGAGCATACTGAAATAGGTCCAACAAAACTATTTCTTGTGTAAATAAAAATATTTTAAAATGATCTTATCAAATATAAATTATAAATGTAAGAAATAAATCTGAATTCTTTTATGTTTGATTTTGTAATAAAAAAAATTGAGCAGTAATGTGACACGGCTCGTTTTGATGTGCAATGTTAGTGGTGAGTTATCTCTTTTTTACAGTGATTCAGTGATTCAACTAGGTATCTTTCTGCTATACAGCGAGCAGTGATCTATGAGAGAGTGTGCAACTGCTAAATGGTTTAAAAGGTTACATGGAAAATTAAAGCTTCACAGTGCAATTTACCCTACACAAACTGATAATTCACCTTTAACAAACTTTAATTTTATGGCTGTGAGGGTGCTTCAATTGTATGCACTCATGTGTGAAAGACAAATACCCTAAGTGGTCAGAAACAGATTTCATGGTTTTTGTAAGGGTATATGGCAAGGTATTGTCTTGTGTTGCTGTATACAGATGTTTCTCCTTTCAGAGGACGCCATTGCCACAGCGTCAAAGGTGCTGCGACGCGGCACCTTAGAAGGGGGGACTTTTATTTTATCCCGCTGATTTTGCATTAGCTGCAGTGTGCAGCTACCACCAGATGGTACATGTGAGAAGTCCAGACTACAGTGAATACATCAGGGTCCCAAGTTTCTCGCTGTATTATCTCCTCATTGACTCAGTCTATATCTACAGAGCCCCTCTAGGGTCACACAGTAGAAAAAAACTGGATATGGATACAGTGCAAATGGATTTTGCCCTCTTCTCATTGACCAGCTGGATGCACCATGGATACAAGCAACCCAGCACAGCTACTGACAGTCTTATCTTTCTACATGGAGTTTGCCTTTGATAATGATCAATAAACAATAAAGATGATGACAATAACTCCATTTGACTGCATATGAGCAAAATGCTATATTTAACTAGAGGAGGAGGAGCGCTGTGGTAATGTGATGCGCAAATCTCAGTCCTCTGATCGGACCAGACAGGACATAAGAACTATCACTCTGATTAATAGGGAATGGGGTGTGGGTGGATGAAGTAATTCATCTTTGATGAGGAACATATTAAGGCTCTTGCTCTCAGTCTGACAATGCCCATCAAACCATGAACGAAGATGCGCATCAGAAGGGATTAAGAAGTGGGTATACGCAATGCCAATTCAAACATACTGTAAGTAGTTATATGCCGTATACCTGCACCACTGGTTAAAGTTATATCACAAGTTAGTCTGGGTGTAAACATATACATAAACATATACCTTGCTTTCATCAGGATTTTACCATCATCATCAGGACCCAAGCACTCTGCTGCAACCTAGCATCTACAGTTATCAAGTGCAGCCCCCCCTAAGCTACTCGCATGTTTGCCCCGTTAGACACTTTTATGGACTGATGTTCTCCTTCTGGCTGGATGACCAAATCTACCTCAAATATGGTGAGAATACATTTAAGACCTTGATGATGCTGTATTGTGAACACTGTGAGTTTTTTGTTAAAGGGCATGGCAGTGGGTCATGGCGAAGGCAAATGCGGCACCATGAAACAGGAAATTGCTACAGCTTCACTGTACGTAGTCAAATCTGCACCAGTTTCTGTTCTGACATTTTCAGTGGCAAAAATATTCGCAGTGGGAAAAAACATTATGAAAAAGTTACAGTACACAGCAGCAGCTTTGAATAAACTATCAGCCTCCCTGCTGCAGTAATGCTGTCTGTTGTCACCTACTCCAAAAGCATCCCGTGCCAGGCTTTGCGTGAGCTTCACGGTGATAAATATGGAAACCCATTTCCACAAGTTAAAGAAAAGGATAAGTTGAAAACTCAGCGTGATGTAAGCGTGTACGCATGCATGAGTGTGTCTTAAATGTGCTCTGGTTCTGAAACAAATAGCAGTACACCACTGAATACAACCGTAATATATAGTTCCCTCTGCTGCTAATGGCACACGACCTAGATAATGTACGATGTTTATTAGCAGTACATTAGTTTCACTGAAAAGAAATGCCGTCACATTTAACATTAAATATTAGCACGCTGTAGCCTCAGTTTGTGCCGCTCAGACAGCTGGTGGTGACTTCGCGTTAGCAAGACTTATTTAGATTTGTTCTTTGTCTGTTGCAGTGAGACAACACATGGAGCGATAACTAAGAGTTTTAGGGCTGGGAGTGTGCCAAAGATAGTCAAAGTAATGAAGAGTCCATATTTAGAAAATGAGTTTCTTGTCCGTGAGGGCCACTGTAGCTTCTGGAGCTTCTCCAACGTCTTCAGAAAGGGAGGGGTGAGCGAAGGAGTGTTGCAATCTAGAACTTCACCACTAGATGCCGCTAAACAGAGTTAGAATGTGTAATACTACTACCTTTTAATAATGAGCAGTTTAACCTGTGTTGTTCAAATCAAATTAATATTACAAGCTCAAATTTGCATTTGTACTCCACTGTGCCTTTCTTGGTGTCATTCAATTTGAATGTTAAAACCCCTCCCAATTACCTTGTTTCTCTTCGCCCACCATGTTGACCCCCGTGTGACCTGAGCTTATTAATCATACAGTCAGCAGCTCCAACAGCTCAGCTGTAGGTTTTACATTTCAAGAGAATGAAAGCAGATCTTTGAGGTGGAGGCGTTTGATTTGTTAGAGGAATCATGGTCATAGGCCCTCAGGAGGCCACATCTGGGGAGGTAGCCACCCACCACCTGCTGCTGCCCGTAACCCCTGATCACACAACCGGCAGGCCTGCAGGCTGCCAGATAATGGGTGACACGCTTTTCTATGTATGTGTCCGTTTGTGTGTAGGACCAGCTTATTATTTTGTAAAAAGGGGTTTTGATCATGTAGTGTGCGGGGGGCCTGCATGTGCTCCTGATGTGTCTAATCAGAGCACACAGACGAGGAGAAGAGGAGGAGGGCCACCCTTCACTACCACCACACATCTCTGAAAGCCTATCAATTATATTGAAAGGGATAACTGATTCTAGTCTAGTTTTTAAGTTTGATGGTGAGACTAAACTTTTAAATGCAGGGCACAGAATGTCCCTTCAAGAAAAAGTAACAATACCACAGTGAACAAGAAGAAAAAAATCATACGCAAAGTACGAATGTACATATGCATATGTGGGTGGGTGTGGCTCAGAGCGGTTGTCCACTAATTGGATGGTTGGTAGTTTGATTTTCGTCCCCTGCAGTCGATATGTCAAGGTGTCCTTCAAAGTTTGTACCCCAAATAGCTCCCACTGGCTCTTCCATCAGTGTATGAATGGGTGAATGCTGTGTAAGTACAGTCCATTTACATGCCATATTTAATACATTCATACTGCTATTGTTTAATATAAAGGACACTGCCTCTATGTCTGTTTGCATAAAACGTTTTTTAAGCATTAAACTGCCAAGATTGAGAAGGAAACTCTCTTGCAAGCTTTTGATTGTTAAAGAATAACAGACGTATTTAAAAGCTGATTCAGTTGTTTAAAACTATTCTAAAGATGCAACACACTGTTATCAACAACACAATCTTGTTATGTATTTTGATGATCTGTATGGTTGTAATTCATACAGTTTTAACTGATTTGGTTTGCTGATTTGTGTATTTGTATTTATTTTTTTTTGTTAAATAAAGGCTAAAATTGTATTCCAGCACAACGGATGGGCGGGGGGTCTTGACCTTCAGTTGTGACGTCTTTGTGAATCTTTACACTGAAAACAGCAGCTCCCCACCAAAAGCTGTTGTCGTACCACCTCGGCCTCACTTCACCACCTCTTTGTGACTTATCAATGTTGTACCTGAAAGAAAGATACCTGTACACCTGTACTTGTTTCCGTGTACCTCCAGGATCACTAACCTCTGGTCCCCTTGCTTGCCTGCTTTGTGTGCTTGCTTAAACCCCAGAGATTTTCTTCAGCTGGCCATGCTCACACACTGGCCTGCCTGTCCTTCTTAGCTCAACTCTGCTGTCCACCACCCTTCTGTCTTGCTTGCCATCGTCATCCCCCTTTATCCCTACAATAAAGCCCCTTGATATGACTTAATACCATTGTCTGTGTCTGCATTTGGCTCTGACTTTACTGACTGTAAGAATATGCATCAAATAGAAGGAGAATATTCCAGTTTATCATAGCTGTAAATGACAGACAATGAGATGACATATTTTCGTCATATTACATTTTTGGACAACCTGTTCTGAGAATGAAACTAATAGAACATCAGTTTTTTGTTTTTTTTAACTCAAATGTGTGTTAATATTTCGCAAAGTACACCTTAGAGGTGCAATAATAGCATGTGTATATCAGGATTGGCACTAATCCAATTCCATACGACCCCTACTTTGATGAGGAAATGAAGCTGTCCTAGAGCTTCACTGCATTAATGACTTTTCAAACTTCAAAATCTGGCAGAAAGAACACTGTTTCCTGACATGAAAATAATGAAATGTAGAGAACGCTGATGTTCATAGACTGAGCAGCTTGTTTGAAAGAGGAGCCTTGGCTAAGCAATCTGAATGCTATTCACTTATTTCTATTATCAGATGTACTATAGGCTACTGCAGTGTCCTTTCCAAAAGTTGTTTCCTGTTATCCCAAACTTTTGTGAGTTGATGTAATCTGAATGTTCCTTAGATATACTTAACTTGACGTTTCTGTTGTCTCTCTGGTCTGTGAACCTGTTGAAGGTACTATTATGCTTTGAATATATTTTATAGAGTCAAGTTGGTAATTACAGGTTTACATGTAACAAAACAACAACGAAAAAACAAGACAAAAAAAGCAAATTCCCATCACAGATAAAAACATCTGTTCACCAAAACCAAGCACCAAGCTCAGCAGGTCAGTAGGAAAGATGAGGAGCTCGGTGACCCATTTAGAGGCAGTGTGACCCCAGGGTTAAAGTTTTGAATATCAAACACTCGCTCCGTGTTTGTATAGTGAGAATAAAGCAGCAGTGCAGAATTGGATTAAGCTGCAGGAGTGGTTTGAGAAGCTGCTATTGGCATTAAGATATTTTTCACAGTAAAACCGGGGCTGTATGTCCACACGCTGTCTTTGTCTATACGACATTTTAGCGCTGTGTCAGAAACAATCCGGGGTTTCACCTGATACAGCATGTGGCCCTTTCACTGACACTGTGTCCTTACTACACCGGCCTGGGCTTCATTCCAAACCAGGGCTTGGACCTTTTTCTCACTTTCTTCATTTAACGTCCACAAGAAAACAAAGGTGTTATTTCCTTCTGCATATTTATGCTTCCTCTTAAAATGGTCATGTATGGAGAAACTTGTCAAGGATATTGATTGATGTTTATTAGGGAATCTAACAATACCTAAAACTCAGTATTGTACGATATCATCGCCACAAAAAAAAAACAAAAAAACAAAGAAAACCATGACTTGAACAATGTCCTATAATAGTAAATCTGAGGTGTACAGCCTTTATTGTCTATGTTCAATTGCAAAACAATACAGCAGCCAGTAGCAATCCCTCCCTCCCTCTGGTTGTACAGTGGGACTACCAGGGGAGGACAGCAGAGGACATGCACTCGGCCGCGGCCCACCGAACTCCCTCCCTCTTGTTGTCCAGCAGACGACCAGCCGGCTTGTTTGCTCCACTTAATGAGCCATGAGACACTCTTGCAGTGCAGAGCAGCTCCAGAGGATGAGTGACCCCGACAGGAGCAGCAGAAGACCAGGATAGAGGCAGAAGAAGTCGGCGTGTCGGTGTGAAGAGGTCAGAGTGTTACTACAACTCAAACACCATTTAAAACAGACATGATATCGTCACAGTGCTACAACGGTATCACAACTTGTTTTACTGCAATATCACAAAATTCAGTATATCCCTAGTACTGTTGTGGCCAATATCGTTATCTCAGGCTGTGAGTTCCACCCCCCGCCACACAGCTGTGTCAAAGTGGCCAACTCTCTCTGACTGGGTCATCGGAGCTCCCAGTGAACAACGCTGATTAAGTGCTGAGAGGGCTGGCCATACACGGCCGAAGCAGGGCCTAATGCAGCATCCAAGACCATTAGCTGCCAATATGACAACAGGGAATACAGTACCAAGGTGGTTTTCCTGCAAGGTATTACTCCTGGCAACCCGGAGCCCAACGCTAGTCAGCTAAAAGAACTAAACAAGCAGGTGGTAACTGTCTAAAAGCAGCTAAACTTTGTAAACCACTTCAATACAACCACCCTGTCATCAAACTGGTTACATTCCGTCGAGCCCTGTACTATTAGGCAATGTTAGCGGTTACTAAAGCAACGAGTAAAGCCATCTGTTAATCCGGAAACTGTGTAGATCAACGAGAGCAGCCGGAGTACATTAGAAGGTAAACCAGAAAATACTGTCTCCATAAAATATGATCCAGTTCCACCCAAATCAGTGAATAAAAAAACAAAAAACAAACAGGCATTTTTCTGATATGAAATCTGAGCTTGTTCACTGCTTAAAGGTTACACTTTGTCTATGCGAGGGTGATCTCTGAGGAGCGATGAGCGAGGACACGCAAGAGCTGCCTTCACGGAAGTCTTACCGGCTGACACGCCCCATTTTCCCTGAAACTTTTAGCCTAAAAATAGCTTTCAGATTTAAACATCAGAATATAACTGATACAGAGGCAGATAATTAATACATATATAAACACATTCTGCCAGTTTAAGTGGTTCCTGTGCCTCCGAGCAGACACAGTACACAGTACAAATACACAGTACGCAGAATAAATACAGACTGCAGCTTGTTCTTCATGTGCAGCTGTCTGTTAAACAGGTAACAGACAGTTTGAACAAAATCCAGAAGAAGTTTAATGTGTTTAACAGAAGCTTTGTTTGCACAAAAATGAATAAAAAGGATATCAGCAAAACTGTTTGCCGTCCGCTTCAAAGATATTTAAACAGATATAAAGGACAGGATTGGTTATAATGTAGGGCACAGACAGCAGCTGAAATAATGCAGAGTACTAACAGTACAGTATATCCATGGACACCACGGGAAATCTGTGTTGGACGGTCCAGGTCTTAAAACTAAACATTGTGATTATTATCAGATGGGCTGCTGGTGGGTGAAATAATACATGTCATTAATGAGGAAAACATCACATCACTGCATTAAAAGAACGCAGCACATCAGTTTGACTTTATTGATTATTTAAATCTCTCGACTATTTTCAGTTCTGTGTTGATATCAAATATAAATAGATAATGGCATTTTTGGCATACACTCATCTGACGTCTCTCCAGCTGTTAAAGACGACTCACAGCTGATCCAGCGTTGATCAGCTGCAGCCGTCATCAGCAGCTTCACATGACGCTGCAGAGGAATGGACCTCTCATTTCTCTTAAATCATATAATCGCGGTCCTCCCATGGTTTCCTTGCATCTCTCCACGAATCCTAGGTGGGAGGGACTAAGAGGGACTAAGTGAGGGAAACGTATATGCAATTTAGGTGAAATGAGACGTACCCTTGGTCTTTCCCTCAGTGTTTGTGTGTCTGGCTGACGCTCCACCTGCCTGCTGCTGCCAATTAGCCTGCACACCTGCAGCTCATCCACTAATCAAGACTCAACAGTTTATCTCCCTGGTTCGTCACTCAGTCTTCGTCAGTTCACCTATGTGGTAACATTCAGACCAGCCTGTGTGCAAGCTGAGTGTGTTTTTGTAGTGAAACTTTTGATCATCCGACTAATACTTGCCTTCCTGTGCCTCAGGTCCATTGTTCATCTGCACTCCTCATCAGCCAGACTCCATGCTTGCCTGCCTGCCTGCCTGCCTGCCTTAGGACTACTACAACATTGGCCTTCAATTTGATGTCAACTACACAACTCTAAAGTTTTGTGACTACATTAAAATTAATGTGGAGGATCACATGGGGATCCTACACAGGGCACAAAATTAGCACCAGCCCTGTGCTACCACCAAATGCTGGTAAAATATGCAAGTTGCTAGTTGATTTGCCTCACTTACCAGCCCCCTACTCCCAGTGCCCTTGCATGGACCACAGCCATCTTCAAACACACCTGTAAAGTTTCTTGATTGTGTCAAAATGAATGTGGGCCCAGGGGCATGACGTGGGAGGACCCATGGCCCCTTCCCTACCTCTTGCACCCCTACTTTTGGTGCCCTTACTCAGATCATCTTTGAACCAGGCCTTTATTTTTATTTTTTTAATCTCTCCTACTGCATCTTGCACAATTGCTGACAAAATCTGTCCACAGAGATATCCTCCTGGGACCCAAGGGAAAAGTGTCTTCTTAGGGTTGAAAAAATGTTTGATTTTTAATTTTTTTATTTTACAGCATGTCCACTGTAGTGGACCACAGGACCATTTTAATGTAAAAAGACTGCTCGAACTTAGAAGATAAACAATGTAACATATTAAGGCTGCAGAGTGATTCGGGCCCCTCAGCTATGGAACTCCCTGCCTGGAGATCTCAGGCAGGCAAACTCAATATCCTCTTTTAAATCCCTTCTTAAGACTCACTTTTACCTTAAGACCTTTTCTTAATTATTGGTAATTATTGTATGTATTTAAATTATTTTATCATGTTTTTATCTTATGTTTGGATTTGAACTCATTATATTATCAGTTTTATTGTAAAGCACTTTGTAACTTGTTTTTGAAAGGTGCTATATAAATAAAGTTAGTATGATTGTTATTATTTGAAACCAAAAATACATTCACTTTGATTAAAAAACTAAATTAGTTATCATTCTGGATTGTTTCACTTGCTTGTTGGTTGCAAGGATGGTAGTATATTTTCTATTTAAACTGAACGCATACTTGTCATATGTCATACCCCTTGAGTCCTTTTGAGTGTGTTTATTTGAACAGTAAAACTAAAGTTGAACAGATTTATTTTTATTGTGATTTAGTTATTTGTCAAACCTAAACCAATCTAGTTTCCTTCTCCATTGTTCTTCATTTCTTCCTTTGCATGTTTTATTTTTAGCGGTGATAATCCAGGAAGCAATTTCTCTTCTTGGTAATGCAGAGAAACATCTTGCATTTGGTACACCTCATGTACGTCTTGTTTTTGCAAGCCCATATTTCAGCATCTTTCTGCTTGCTTGATATCCACCATCTCTGGCATGTGCGTGGCTCCTAGTCTCCGCACAGAGGGCTCTGGTTGTGGAATCCTCATTTTGGTTTGTGGCTCATACTCTTCTTCACTGTCTTCACTGCTGTCATCAAGTTCTGGACTCTCCAACAGCTCTTCAGCCAGGTGCAATTTGAAGTCCAGGTACTGTTGGGTGTTCTTTAAGTTAGGTTAAGCACTCTGCTGTCAAACTTGTATTGGATCCAGGAGTTTGTGATGGCAAAAATAAAGAAGTGTGATCACACACGACATCCATTTCTTGGTCTTGTTTGACATCCGATAAAAGCTTAGCATGCGGTCACATAGGTCCACGCCACCCATGTTGTCATTGTATTGTCTGATCACTGCTGGTCTTCTCACCTGGACCTGGACTTTTTCTTTCTTGGACCATCTAGTGCAGATATCTTCAGGATCTTTACCATGTGCAGTGGAAGCCATCAGCACTGGTTTGTTGTCGAACCATTTCGTGATTGCCAGCTCAGGACTCTTTCTGACACTGATGCTCCTCTCCCCTCTCCTCCAACTGCTTGTCTCCTGGCAGCTGGCACAGCTTTGGGACTCAGTTCTTCATTATGGTTCCAGTTGCTGGAAGGCCCTTTGCCAGCAGTGCATCCATGAGATCGATTGTTGTGAAGTATCGGTTGAAGAATAGGTGACTTCCTGTGGGAACAGATTCAACCACGCGTAGGACTGCTGCTGCTGCTGTTGCTGCTGCAACGCCCAATCTTTGGCCTCTGAATGTATTCTTCCCTTGGTACACTTCGAAATCCAGCATCAGACCATTTGGAGAAGCAAGGACAAAGACCTTTAGGCCAGTAGGGTTTGGCTTGCCTGGAACATATTGCCTGACCGGACAGCGGCTGGTGAAAGGGATGATTTAGTGTTGTAGTCAAGACCGCACCAACCTAGACCAAGACATTACCGAGACCAGAGAGTACCGAGACAGAGACAAGACCAAGACTTTTAGAGGTCGAGACCGAGACAAGACCAAGACTATATATATAAAAGGAAAATCATAACAAAACATCAAAATGTGAGTTTTCTTTTTATTTAAGTTTGCTTTTAAATAAAAGCGACAACAAAAACAATCTCTGCTCCGTTGTTTTCAAAGCAGCACAATGAATGAAACAAATCTCAAATCTTAGCAAACTTGTTGTGTTTCACTTCTTGAAAAAGTTCATCATATTATCAAAACTGAATTGACCTGACAAGTCACAATAAACCCTTCATTTCAGAGAGAAAGAATGGAAAAAGTAAAGAGTAGGTACCACCTAAATTAAATGAGCTGTGTGAAAAAGCTGACATTTCAGTAAGGTATTTTTTGTTAACATTCTTGAACATTGGTCTTTCCTTCATGAAATTACAACATTAATTAAATCAGGAACAGTTGAACTGAAAATGATGTCATGCCAAGCCTGAACAACATGTGGTAACAAAACACCCATAAAAGTCTGAGCTCAACAATAACAGTAAACTCATAAAGGGCTTGTTGCTGAAGACCTCAAAGGTCCAATTTCTTTCCATGAAACTAAGATTTAAGAAGAGTTTGGTTGCATTTCAGAAACATGAGAGGCTGCAGCATTCTGTGACCTAAATGTTCATGGTGGGGTGTCATTATGATGCCTCCTCTACTAAAAACTCTCTCAACTGGTGCAGAGGATGCAGGAACTGACAGCGCCTTCAGTGCCAAGTTGTGGAGTTGTGGGAATCTGTCTTGGTTTTTGTACCAGAAGACAAGTGCATTGTCAGTGTCAGTGTCCTGTATGGCATCAAAATATGTGCTTATCTGTGTTATGCTTGAACCCTGGCCTGACATGGACAGAAAGCCTATCAGCGGTGGTCTTGACCAGTCTCGTTCAAAAAACCCGAGTCCGCCCGAGTAAAAATGCCCTCGATTCCAAGACAAGACCAAGAACCTCAAAAAATGGTCTTGAGACCGGTCTCGAGACCAAGACCAATCTCGAGTACTACAACACTAGGATGATTTGCTCATCGATGCAGACCTTCTCAGACTTTCGTAGGCTGAGATAGCCTTGCCTCACGCAGTCAAGTAATGGCCTGGCTCTCCAAAGAATGTCCGCCTTCTTTGTTTCCTCTGTTACATCTAACTCATCAACAATCTTGAGTGAGCTTCTCAGCTTGATGAACCTATCGCTTGCCATTTTGCTGCTTATAACTGGCACTTTTGTTTTTTTGGGCCAAAATATTTTGATTTGGGGATAGCCAAGGCAGGCCATGTGGACTGATATGCCAAAGAAGATCTTAATTTCTTGTGGAGTAGTATTCAGAGGCACTCCTCTAGTTTGTAGCTCTCTTTGATTTGTGAATGCTGCCAAATCTTCAAAGACTTTGTTGTCAATGTACTGGGAAAAGTACTGAATTGGACTCCACTCAGCACGGGTTGTAGGGTCATCCTCACAGTCAGGAAGCCCAGGTAGCACAGGTGTGAATCTATTATGATGGAAACAACACCAACAAATGAAAGGTTATGACAGGAATAATAATTAAACCTCACACAAATCTAATTGGATTAAATGCAGGCAGGTAGTAGTGCATCATTGGGACAATTCCAGTGTTATGGATGTGATATGGTCAACAAACTCTGCATTCTTGAGACAACTGATAAATATCACTGATACATAGCAATATGTCAATACAGCAGGCATTGATTGAGTAGCTCAAAACAGTAAAAGGAGATGCATGTGAACAAAATGCCCAATATAGAGGACATGGGGGCTGGGCTGGGTCTCAGGAGGATATAAACACCTGGCAAAGCCACGCAAAACTGCTTTTGCAGTAGGTGTCTCCAGGACTACTTTTAGCCATAATGAGACACACACACACACACACACACACACACACACACACACACACACACACACACACACAAGGGGAAAGCAATGCCAGCCACACGCTGTCATGACTGGTAACAAAGAAGTGGGTACGGTGTCAAAAGGACCAACAGAGGTTTCCATAGATGTGTGAGCTCTTGATTGGTCAACTTTATTGGATGGGAGGGGCAAGGATTTAGGTTGTGTGTTTTCTCGTATGTCATTTATCTTACCAACAAAGACAGAGATAAAATTTGCTGAGCTCATTAACTGAAGAAATTGGAAAAGCAGTTGATGTAAAAAAGACAATATTATTGATGGTGTCAATTGGGATTATGTCAACTATTTGATCCAAGCTCTGTCATCCCTAACCATGTGATGAAAATCAGTTATGAGATCTTATAGATACTGATTGTAAACTTGTAGATCGCTAGATTTCCAAAAATGCTCTATTTGATGACGGGTTCAGAGAAGAGACCAGATTCATTTTGGTGGGAATTTGATCAGAGGAGCTTTGTATGAACAACTTAATTCAGAACTGAAAGGAGGTGCTCATAAAAAGATTTCATTTGAACATTTCCATGAACACGGTAATGTCACTGTAACAAACATCATGGCACATTTAAAGGATAACTACCGTTTTTTACAACCTGGACCTTATTTCTGGCAAAATATATGGTCATTTACTCACCCAGATAACTTTGGTGTCATTCGGCGTCGTTCGGACGAAATTAGATCCAGTGTAGCGGCGATATATCCATATAATGGGAGAGACGGGGCAGCGACACACAGCCTCTATATAACGCATTATCTGCCACGAAAGTAGTTCATTTCATCAATATTTTGTTATGAAGTGCTAGCGCTATTCCCCTCTGAGTCCGGGCTCGTCCGTTATCAACATCCGGGGTCAAACTAGCAGTAGCAGCTACAGGTAAACAAGCCGCGCTGTCGCGGGTGCGCGCGCAGCTCAGAGACGACATCTTCCAGGTCAGAGGTAGTAGATCAGCCTACAGACCCCGGATGTTGACAATAGACGAGCCCGGACTCAGAGGCTAATAGCGCCAGCATTTCATAACAAAATATTGATGAAATGAACTAGTTTCGTGGCAGATAATGCTTATATAGAGGCTGTGTGTCGCTGCCCCGTCTCTCCCATTATATGGATATATCGCCGCTACACTGGATCTAATTTCGTCCGAACGACGCCGAATGACACCAAAGTTATCTGGGTGAGTAAATGACCATATATTTTGCCAGAAATAAGGTCCAGGTTGTAAAAAACGGTAGTTATCCTTTAATCAGCAAAACTAAAAGCTGTAGTTATAAACTCTCCAAAGAGAATGAGTCAGGAGTTAATAATCAATAAAGTTTATCAGCTGTTCCTCATGCACAAATGTGTATGTTAATGTAGAGATACAATATGGTTTGAGCTGCTGAAGGATCGCTGCAGGTAATGTCATTAATATTTTCCTCATTAAGCACATATTTCTCCCCTCTCGTCCCACCATTATTGATCAGGATGATACTTTTTATGACCCGTCCCTCCTGATCCATGGACTACACACACAAGAGACAGCAGTCCTCCTCCTCCTCCTCAGTTTAAAACCTGTGTATTTTTTCATATGCAGTCAAACAGAGCTGTTGATGGGACAGATGGTTGTGAGACGGCGGGGCAGAGGGTCCAGCAGCTGAGGACCACATACATGTCCCTCCGTGAAGACAAGTTCTACTGTTTAATATGTGTCAGGTCCTGGTCCTGGGAGGCGACACTTGGATTGGTCTGATTTATGTTCCACCCAAAACACATCCATGACTACTTCAGAGTCTAAATACCAAGTATTTGCGCCATGCGCTGCACTTTGCACCAATATTATCTGCCATTTAACTAGCAAAATGGACTTGGACATGCCCTAAATGCACTAGCACGCTGCATGTGCTATAGACTGTCTAAATATGGCCCTATAAATTCTGAAGCAGGAGAACTCTGAATGAGACATGCATAGCTCTTTTGGTGCAATATGAGGCAGAAGGCTTAATGTGTGGGCATGTCTCTACTCTGTCCCATCTGCACTCAATCACGTCCTCAGCGCAAACATAAATCCTTTTACATGTGACCCCGCTGTGACTCAGCCTGCAGATAATAAAATACTGGAGCTCCACGCCGTCTGTACGGACACCTGTGATAATGACATATTTTCCAACAGCCCAGGGAGTCAAATCATCAACAGATGAGACACAGCACGCTCCACTCCATGTTAAACAGTCACTTAACGGACTGACACTGGCAGTAGCTTGCACCTTGTTTCTATGGCAACCCCGCCAGGGTGCCCGGCACCGGTTGGCGGAGCCGGCGAAAGGCCGGTCAGGTGTGAAATTACCTCAGTGCCCGGTACCACATGGAGCGTGAAGAGAGTTTAACAAAAGCAACGTGGTTAAAGGAGAGCCGTCCCCAACCTGCACCACCCCCCATCACCACCACACACACACACACACACACACACACAGCTCTTTCTTTGCTGTCATACTAATGCAATTCACTTGAAGCAGTATTTCTTCTCAGTGCAGGAACACCAAAGACAAGTTAAATTGAGAGATAGTTGTAGGCATGCTAATGGTGAATGGTGGGGTGATCATAAAATAGAGTGAGATTTGTCTTGACATCTATATACCATTGCTCTGAATTTCTGTGATATGTTGTGTCAACTTGGATTGAAGCAGTGCCCCTGTATTAGCTTGTGTACCATGGGAGACTACCCAGTTATGATTGGTTGGAGACGTTAATCAATTTTCAGATAATGCAATTGTTCAACACATTCTCTCTACCTAAGCAACTGAATAGGTTGATTGTCAGCGTCTCTGCTACCTAATAATGAATGTTTATATGGGTAGGAATAAACAGCTTTCATCATCAACCTATATGGTTGTAGTTTGGGTTAGGGTAGACATAAGGATTGAAATTCTTATGTCTTTCTCCATTCATAATCTATTCACAGTTTCAAAAATCTATTTTCTAAATGTCAATTAGTAGTTTGTTGACTGAATGAAAAAGGAGAAACTAAATTGCGAGGGTAGTGCAGTACCCATACAATTTACAGCATGCACACGCCAGAGTTATTTCGGTTGAGAGAGGCTGCTCTCACTGCTGGACTTACAACGTTAATAACACAGCAGAGCACACCCCCATATTTTATTCCGCATACACACATGCATGCTTTCAAATTAATTAATTGAATGAGGGGCACTATTTTCAGTCTTTTGCTCCACTTAATTGTGTGCTAAAACATTAATTGGAGTCTTTAATCTTCTGAAATACAATATGAAACACAACTGAAAATTAAGATAAGCCCTTTTTATTATAAAAAAGTTAAGGGCATTAATTAAATGATAATCAAGTTTGAATCGACATTCGTTTCAATTCAGTCCAATTCAAAATACTTTATTTGTCATGCTACACAAAACAAATGACAGTTGATTCTGAATCAGATCGAACACCCAAAAACCAAAAATCATGAGATTGCCAAAGATGCTAGTTTTTCGTGTGGTCTGTCCTTCCACTAGCATCATTCAGGAGACCGCTGTTCATGTCCAGTGTGAAACCAGAAGACAACACTGAGGTCTTTTAACTTACTAATGTTGTGAAGTTACGTCACGTACAGAAGTAACATACTGATTTGGCTTGAGCGCAGAATGGTGGCCCTCGCACCGTCATACGTGTCAGGGCTGCCACCCCGATGTGCGCAGGGATGCATGGGCTTGATGTCAGTGATAGATCCAGAGATCCTGACTGGTCACTGGAAAGTGTGAGTGGCACTAATTTTTCTTCAGTGAGGTGATGTGCTCCAGTTTGGCTGAGTTTTGACTGTGAGGGAGAAGAATTTTAGTGCAATATGCTTCACTTGGGTTCAAAGTGTGAAGTCGGCTCCTTCTCATTACTGGTACCAAATATACAGAGGCTGTACAGGAAATGATAAGGATTAGTTCTAACCACATTTAATTGATCTTATTTTCACATGGTGCATTTAAAGCAGTTAAGCAAGATGACAAATAAAGATGCTTTGCCAGCTTTTTGTTGTCATTCAAACCTAAATATCCGGTGTATGCTTTATTCATGAGTCAACATAAGGACCATAAACACCTGCCCTCTATATGTGCCTTCAGACTCCCTGACTTTTAAATGTTGGACACCAAAGCATTGGTGACAAGCTTGTTCCACTAAAGAAAGCCAACATGAATACTTTGTTAGGTGAGCGTTGATTTATCATCTCGTTTTGGAGTCTTCTCAAGGTTTTGTTGCTCAGAGCCAATGTCTCTTTGAATTTACTCATGAGTGGTGCATCAAAGGCTGCAGTGATGACAGAGAAAGTATCAAAACAACATGAAAATTTGCAGAATGGCAGCGAGCCAGGTTCCTCCAGACTCTGAGATTGAAAGTTGCCGTATGTTTGCTTGTCCTTGCCTCGCCCTCAGCGAACCAGATAATCAGCCGTAGCAATGTGGAAGGCGACCAACAGTAGCGTGTGAGCCCCACAGGGACTTAGGCGGGAAGCTGGTGAGTTACTGTAGCGTAAATATTCATATTCATATTTAGCATGAAAAAGGCATTACTGAACAAGAACAGATTGCACAAACTAAAAGTCAATTAGAAGAGGGAAAGGGTGAGAGATCCTATAAATGGCACATGTTACCACTTGTTTATAAATATTCATTTTTATAATCATGTTTGTGTTGGGAGTAATTATTGCACATTATGATTTTTTGTATTATGTTCTCTAAAGGGTCCAGTGCAGGCCAGAAATGTTGATTGTCTCAAAACATATAATTTATCCATTAACCATCCATCCATCCGTTTATTCATCCAATTATCATCATTTACAGACAGATCTTCTCTGTTATGCAGTGGCAGAAACAGTTGCATGTTGACTATATTTGCACTACATTCCCTTAACATATTGCAAACTATAATGTTGCGATTCACATTTTTAAGTGTGTTCCTTTTTGTCCAGATTGGTTTCCATTAATTTGCAACGCCTGAATTGCTTATTTTGTAATACATCACAGTGAACAGTGAAAGTCTACCCTACAATTTAACGCAATGACGATGTAGAATGCATTCTTGCTATTTACTGTACTGTTACATATAAACTATGCAGATGCAGGGGCTGGTAGCTACTTCAAAATTTTACTTTTTAACATATCTTAGTAGAAAGCGCAGGTTTTGGATTAAGAGCAGTGGACATAGAGACAATCACTGGCCAAGGCAACTAGCTACCATTCAACCAGACTAGCCGGACCACCTCATTGAGGACAGCAGAAGAAAAGGAAAGGAAAATGAAATGGACAAATGGAACTCAGGCTGGCCAAACAACTGTTATGATCCCAGTTTATGTTCTCTGTTTCCTGTTTTATTTTGACAATGTTGCCCTCATGTGTCATGTCTAGCTTTTCAGTTCCTCCTTCCAATGTTTTCTGTTACTTCCCTCACCTGTCCTCGTCCCTCCTCACTCGACCTGTTCCTCGTCCCGTCATTAGTGTATCTGTATATAGTCTTTGTTCTCCCTCATGTCTTCTTCAGTTCATTTCGTTTTTCTGTCTGTAATGTCCTGTTTCCGTTTCCGTGCCCTTCCATGTTGTTCCGACTTCGCCCAACTTCGCCAGCGTCCGTCTTGGTCTGTCATCCTCCGTGTCCGTCTACCTTCCCCCGTGTTGCCACCCTGCTCTCTTCTCCAGTGTTTCCGCCAGTGTCTCCTCCAGTGTCTCCTCGTGTCTCCCGTTTGGTATGTTCCTGGTTTTGGTTTCTTGTTTCTCTTTTGATTTGTACTTTGCTCTTGTGGGCACTTTGTGTTAGCTTTGTGTTGCTACTTTGTTTTTGTCCTTGTGACTCATTTTGGTTTATCTGTATTACTCATTTTTTTGTATCATTCAGCTTTATTTAATTAACGCTCGCCTCTTGTTCTCCCCAATCCTGCCTCACCTGTGTGTCTGCATTTGGGTCCTCATCTCTTGTTTAACCTAACTCACAACAACAACAGGAAACAAACAAAAAAAAAAAAAAACTGTTGCTCCCACATCTTTACAGAGACGTGTCTCCACCATAACTTCCTGGATCAAGCTGTTGCACTAAACAGGTGGAACACGCTGAACCGACAGAGCGCAGGACTACAGCGCGATGAGGAGAGGTGGACTCTGTGTTTGTATCACTGATGATTGATGCTCTCACACACAGCCCAAGGGGATGACAGTGCTTACCTTATGTTTAACATTTAATGTGAAGATGCCGACCATATTATCATCACCACCTTGTTGCGGCTGTTTACATTCACCCCAACACAAATAATCATTTTTAAAAAAAGCATGTATTAAAATAACTCTATGTTCTATGTTTGTGTAGCAGGAAGGAGTTTCAAACTTTCATTTTGTTATTTAACCATGTGTTGTATGATGACAAATAAATCACCTTGAACCTGAACCTTGAAGTGATGCACTTGAAGCTTTTTAATAATATTTTGTTGATCTTGGTGGCTACTGATGAAAAAAAGTAAACGTTGTTTTCGTGCCATATCACCAAACAGAGCAGCTTGTTTCCTCAGGCTGTGAGACTGCTTAATTCATCCTAAGCACTCCACAATAGAAAAGTAAGTGGGTCCAACCCAGTGCCTGAAGAATCATTTTAGTTATACAGAATTAACCAATCTTCTCATTGATGGTCTTGTTTTTTATGTAGGTCACATAGAGGTATCTGTATTAAATTGAGATGTTACTACTTATAACGAAGACAGGATGAAAGAGAAAAATGTTTTAATAATTATTAAATGAAGCTTAGCATTAGTTAATGCAGGACACGAAAATCATACGCCCCAGCTGTACTCAACTAACAGCCTGCAGATCGAATCATCATTACCATTCAGTCTCACACCAATCACAACTAATCTCACCACAGGGCGGTCCATTTAAATATGGCTCCCTCCTCACTCAAACTGCTCCTACTCAAAAGCTGCCACACACTGCTGCTGCTGGAAAGCTTTATCAAGGAACAGAAACTTGTATATGACATGCTCGCCACTGCGTTACAGTGGTGACGCCGCAGCGGTAAAAAGGGGGGCTACACTTGATAACTGTAGATGCTAGGTGGCAGCAGAGTGCTTGAATCCTGATGACAGTAAAATCCTGATGACAGGATTTTACTTTATACCCTGTTCGACCACAATGTGCTCAGCATGGCAGAGTGCCACTGTTCGTATTTCGGCTGCTTGACTCCACAGAAAGCAGATGTATGTAGTCTAACTCAAAGTTAAATATCAGCCGAAGCAGTTATATTAACATAAACAGCTCTTCTGTGAACTAAGTTAAATAAACTAAAGATGTGTTACATTAAGTTACTGTTTATACTTATAATCCTATAAGTGAAACATACAGTCTGAGGTATGATTACACCCAGTTCGAAGGCAGTGTGGAGATTGCTGTTAATTAGCTGTGGCAGAGTGTAACTTTAACCAGTGGTGCAGGTATATGGCATTTAACTACTTACTTTTCAGTCGGTATTGCGTATACCCACTTCTATATCCCCTCTGATGCTTATCTTCGTTACATTGTTTGAGCGAACTGTAACTGCATACTTGACAACACATTTGTTAAGGTTGTAAGGACTATTGCTGTTGGTAGCTGTTGTTGATTTTGTTCAAATACGCCAAATTGTCATTTTATGACGATGGGGCTAAACTCGCAAATATGTGCTAATGGCATTGGCCACTTGTTGCCATAGCAATGGTAAACATCACGTCAGGTTATGGGCTGATGGAATGTGACTACTGTAGAGTGCAGAATCAGGCTGTACAATACTGTGATTGTTGCCATATATTATTGTCAATTTCTTTATTTGTGTTGTTATTATAGCAACTGATGAAAACAAAACTACTAAGAGCTCATTTGAATGTCTATAAGTAGGCCCTACATGTTTTGTAAACGTAATGTTAAGGTCATCAATATCCATGTTAACCATCAATATTCATTTTACTAAGCTGCTGACAGAGTTGAGCCGTGCACATTTGTAGTGTTACTGTAAAAAGGCTCTTGCTCTCAGTGTGACAATGCACCTTGTGGGGGCTGGAAAACCTGTTGGACGATGGCCCGTTAAGTTAACAAAAAGGTCCACTATTGTTAGATAAGCAGCAGATATTTGTGAACACACTGTTTAACTAGTAACCACAACATCCCCAGACTTCCTTAAAAAAGTTGAGTTAGCAGAAACGTCTCATTGTGAAACGACAAATTCTTAATTATTTTTGCGTGTACATGCTGCAAATGTTATACATTAAGTTACTTCTTCTTTTGTATAAATCACACCCTCAAGGAAATACACAACACTGTGGTTCTTCAGTTACTGATGGATTTATTCATCATCAAATAATACGTAGATCAAAGCAGTGCAGTAGGGCTAAAATGCAGGAATAAAAATATATAGGCCTATACAAATAAATGAAGTGGAATATAAAGCCAGCTTGTGAACAGGCCTAGAGGAGAGTATTTTCCACAAACTGTTTCCCGGGAAAGGGCCAGGCCTAGGTCTATGCCTAATAAATGAGTCCCATCACAAACTGACGCGGTGTTCGCAGCACCTTGTTGAGGTAGATCAGCATTTTCTCATCTCTCACTGCCACTGAGGGAAATTTCTGGTGTAGCGTGCTAACGAGAAACCCTTTCAGGTTTCCCTGGAGCTCACACTTTGCCCTGGAGCCGTCCCAGTTTGTCATGACACACCAAGCCCGGTATTTGACTAGCGGTGTAACAAATTGGAAAAGCAAGCACCCGTAGCGATCCATGAGGCCCTGGCTCATTCGGAGGAGAGCTGAGTGGTCCTCTGGTCTGACCTCACGGATTTCCATGTCCGGGTGCTGTTGGGAAAACCAATGAAAATGACTGCTATGGGTCGCCTCACTGTTGGTGTTGAGGTGCGTCTGGGGGTGAAGAGTGAACTTTCTGGCTGCGTTGTCTGCGCGTCCAGAGCAGCCCAAAGTTCTCTGATCTCTTCCTTCTGTCTCTGGCTCACCTCTCTCCAGGCTTTCATCTCCTCTCTCGCGGCTGCCATCTGCACCCCCAGCGCCTCTGCTCGCCTCTTCTCTGCGCTACACTCCTCTGTTCTTTGTGCAAGCAGCGCAGACATGCTCTCTCCAGCGCTGTGGTGCCGGACAGATTTTATTTTGGCATTTAGAGTTTAACGCTTGGACCACCAGCATTCTATCCACCCACTGCAACATCTGCCAGAGCATAATAATATAATAATACGCTTTATTTATATAGCACCTTTAAAACATAGTTTACAAACAGTCAAGCCAAACACAATGGAGTCTAGTCTAAGGTGAGTTAAAACAAGAAGACAGAACACAAAATATAAAAGCACAAAAAGTCAAAATGAGTTATTACAAGTTAAAGGAATGAAAGTGATAAAACAGGCAAAATCACAGAAAAAGAAGTAAGGGAGAAGAAAAAATAAATAAAGAATAAAATAAAAAAAAGATTGTTTAAAAAAGTAAATGCAAAAATAGAAATAAAAGATTAAAAAGCAATGGCTTTTGACTTTGCATGCTGCTTGGTCAATTCAGGGAGCATATTAAGAGCGGAGGCATCAGCGCCAAGCACAACTGTATTCCATTCGTTGCAATATATGGTTAAACCTATGACATGAGTGGTCCTGACTGAAATGAATTGAGTTACAGTCAAGCAGTGTGTAAACAGGGTTCATAAGAGCTGTGAGACTGAACCAAATCATTAAAGGTGCAGAATGTAAAAAAAATCAAAACAACCTCACACTTAAATTCACTTGAGCTGAGGGGAACTGCAGAGTTGATGATAATTATAAGTGAGTTTTTCACTAAGAGTGACATCATTCACACAGAGTAAATTGATCCATTATCAGAATTTTAAAAATGATGTTCAGAAAGTGGGATTGTCGTAAAATGTTTGTGTTATGGAGGCTGACAGGTGTGTGTTGAGAATGTGTAAAGATACACATCACTCCCCCACCCAGAATGATAGAACCAATTGCAAGTATTAAACCGGACAATTGAATTTCATGGGTGTGCAGTGGGGCCCCAAAGATCTGCTTCTCCTCAGAGACCAATCTGGGCCTGGGGCTTCAGCTGGAGGGACACTGCTGCTCCATCTGGAGGCTGAACAGGCCTGAGGTGACTCTACACACAGGGGTGAATGTACCAACTGAGCACACACATTCAGTGAACACACACACCTACACACCTCGATTGATGCCTGAGCAAGAGAGAAAGATAGAGGGAGGCTATTATCTCCACTCTTGGCATTGTGTATGCATCAAGGAGGCTGACATCTTGTCACTACATGAGAACAGCCTGACGCTGAGTGCTAGCGAATGACAAAGATGTCGGCTACTGTGTGTGCTTGTCTATGTGTGTATGTGTTATTTTGCGTCCATCGATTTTTCAACACTCATCCTACAAAGGGCTGGATGATACAGTCAAAAAAAAAATAATCTGATTGCAGTTATTCGTAGAAAGAACATTTTTTGCATCAGAATTTAATTTTCACTGGAAAAACTATGAAATGATGATGATGTGACGTTTTTTGGGGTCTGTGCAAGGGATTGGTGGATTGATGCTGCAGTGTCGATACTACAATACTCACAAGCTTCTGATTTGGAATTAATGTTAGACTCCAGCTGAAACAATATAAAATAACACAGATCAGGAAAACATTTGTGCAGTCTAGCCTTAGAGTAATGTAATCTGTCACCTCTGTGGGATAAGTAAAAGGTGAGAGCACATCATTTCTGTCTAAACATGTCCAAAACCTCATAACTGTCATGCCTGTTTACTCCATTCACCAAAATGTAGGCAAAAATTGTGTTGGGTGCTCTTGGAAAACGGGAGGTAAAGGTGATTCTAGAGGCAGTCCAGGCATTCCAAAAAGAAAATATCAAGAAACAAGGAGGACATTTTCAAAAGCCTTTATTGTTGAGGCTAAATCATTCATCATTACAAAAGCCAACATATTAGCTTAACATTATTTTAAAAAAATCACAATCATTTAAAAAGTTATATTAAAGAAATATTAATATATTAATTGTAACAAAAATGAGGTATTGTATTGAATTAAAAAAGTTCCCTAGTCTGTTCCAAACAAACATGTTTTCTTACATCCAGACGACAAGCAAACAACTTTTAAAATGCTTGTTCCCTGAATGGAGTTCGGATCGATCAGAGCTATGTTGTGCTGAGACATATCTCCATGACTTAGCAGCCAGTCTGACTTCCTCACATTTGGTTTGAGCACAGCATTAGTCTAGATGAAAATGGATATTAGTTTTTGGCCCATTTTAGTCATTTTTATCCTTCGTAGTTTTAGTCTACGTTTAGGAGACGAAAATTCAAAATGTTTCGATCAAGTTTTAGTCAAAATGTTTTTAACACCCACCCTCTTTAAAGGAATTTCTGCCTATTTTGCAAACCCCAAAGGAAAAGCTTATAACTTTTTTTTTAGTTTGTTGTGTCACACTGCTAACTTTACTATACAACTATATATAAAATATACTGTAAAACAATATACAAGATGCTATACTGTACAAATAATAATGTGTGTGTATATATGTGTGTGTATATATATATATATATATATATATATATATATATATATATATATATATATATATATATATACATATATATATTGTTGTGTTCAGCTGCATAAAAGGAGGGACAGCAGTGATGCTGACTTTTCATGCATACTATATTTGGAAAGGTAAAATGATTGGCTACAAGTGTGAATGATTGACGTGTTGATAGCCAATAATACCTCGTTCTAGCATGGCCATGAAAGATGCATGACCGAGCCCATTAGCTTTTCAAGCTAGGAGCGCTTACTGTACTCCACATGCTGTGCCGGGGTGAAAAATAAACAGAAAGGGATGGGGTCACTTTCATGTCGTAGACAGCAACATAACGAAAACAAACATACCCAACAGCTTGGGTCTGGAAGAAGAGAAAACATGTCTCCTCATGAAAGTAGGCTCAAATTCTGATAGTGAAACGAGTCACGTGACGTTAAAAAATAATAATTATAAAGCCACTTCTTTCACAATTGCAGCTTATGGGTAAAAGGTCCTTTTGTGCCAGTGTGTGTCATGTCACATAATAACACCGTTTGACCACAATGTCAAATTGACTCCAAAGCTTGGCGCTCGTCCTGGGGGTTTGTGCTGGCTCAGGGCTGTGTGTTTTCATATTTCATTAGTGTAATTTGTCATCTTGAGTTTACTTAAAAAATGTGCTAACAGCTTACTTTACACCATTTTTTGTCTATTGTCTCAGCTCTTTCCAAGAGTTGTGCACACAAACTAAAGCTGCCCCTGTGTCTCTGTTTTTCTCTGCTCTTGGCTGGGGAGGACAGACAGCTTGGATGTTGGGTATGTGTCGGTTGGTGGAGGGCGACTGTCTGTTTCTCCCTCCCTGCCGTATGGATGCACAGACTGCAAACAAGCCCTCACCATGGCGGCTTGTGCCTGAGAGAGTACACACATGAGCAGGCACAGACATACACTCTGGTTAGCCGTAACATGGCCCTTTGGCCTCTGTTCTATCACAACAAGCCACATTAACTCTGCTGCGATGGCCCTTTCCTCCCTCCCTCTGCTACATGGCTCTTCAGTAGTCCCTCCTCAAACATCTCAGTGGTCCAGTGTCGAGTCTATGCTGCAAGAATGAAAATCTGCTTGAGCCCCAAGACAGACTGTATTTGAAACTTGTATGCTGGTGTTAGCTTGGATCGTCAGTGGGTAGCTACTTCTGTCTCTGGGCTGCACACACCATGTTTGATTGTCAAATCATCAGCGACAGCTGCGTAAACAAGCGCCATTCTGGCTTCAAGTCTGTCCATGTGATGACCTGAGTGTTATAACTACAGTTTGACAGCCAAAAATAGTGCATTTACAGGCTGAGTCACCATCTAGCCTTTAAACTCCCAATATTTGACGGTGGCTTGAAAAGCCGGCTGCCACCTAGCAATATCAATTTAACAACTATGCCCAAGGACTTAAAAAATCCTTTTACATTATTTTACATCTCCAAGGAAATTACTATACATATGCTAATAATGTGTAATTAACCTGGCAGGGTTATGTTTTTGTTATGTTGAAACATTTTTTTGTTTTTTCCGTCCACTGATAGAAGTATTACCATCTTCTTCTGCAGATATGTTGTCAGGAGGTTGGGGTGGGTGGTCTATACAGTGCAGGACCATTTACATTTACATTTACATTCAGGGCATTTAGCTGACGCTTATGTCCAAAGCGACTTACAATAAGTACATTTGTCACAAGAAAGAAACCACGACATATCACCGTCGATAAAGTAGAAAATAAAAGAGAAACTATTTTCAAGCCCTCATCTGAGCAAAGTAGCTGCTATTTATCAAGAATACCATAAGTATAAAGGTGCTATGATGAAAGTGCTAAGGGTAAGAACTTACAAGTGCATATAAATCTTTTTTTTTATTATAATTTTTTTGGGGGGGGAGTAACGCTATGCCAGGTCGAGGTGAAGTCTGAACAAGTGAGTCTTGAGTCTTTTGCGGAAGATGGGGAGTGACTCTGCTGTCCTGACATTGGTCAGGAGTTCTTTCCACCACTGAGGCGCCAGAACAGAGAAGAGTCGCGACTTCGCTGAGTGGCCTTTGTTTGCTCTTAGCGATGGCGGTACCAGCCGGCTAGCTGATGTAGTAGAGCGAAGTGCTCACGTTGGGGCATGTGGTCTGATCAGTTTTTGAAGGTAGATGGGTGCAGTTCCGTTGACGGCCTTGAAGGCCAGCACCATGGTCTTGAATCTGATGCGGGCCGCAACAGGAAGCCAGTGGAGGTCACGGAGGAGAGTTTGGGGCAGCTTGAAAACCAAGGCGCGCTGCAGCGTTCTGGATACGTTGCAAGGGTTTAGTCGCAGAGGCTGGGAGTCCAGCCAAGAGAGAGTTGCAGTAGTCCAGGCAGGAAATGACCAGCGATTGGACCAGGAGTTGCGTTGCGTCCTTTGTGAGGAAAGACCGGATCCTGTGGATGTTGTAGAGGGCAAATCTGCAGGATCGGACCACCGCGGTGATGTTGGAAGTGCAGGATAGTCCATCGTCGAGAATCACACCCAGGTTTCTCGCCATGACACAAGAGATGGGGGTTTCAATTAATCTTCAATCTTCAATTAATCTTCCTGCATGCAATGAGGTTTAGGCAACATAAACACTGAAGTTAAGGTTAGGAAGTGATAGTGATTGAATTGAATAAGGTAAATATGTAAACATGTCTTGTCATTGCTGACATTTTTCAGTATTTAACCAAGAAGATGATCTTTACTTTAACCTCAACCTTGTCTTACATTCACGTATTTATGTATTTATTTTGATTTGGGCAAGCAAGCATTCCCATATTGATTAAACTCTGAACCTGAATTCAATAAACGGAGAGTAACCTTTCAGTCTGCAACTGATGTATGAACTAATTTCACATCTGGATTTATTCATTTTAAACCTAGTTTTGCTAAACTGGTATTAGAACTTATTTTAGATTAAATAATCTTTGTTGGTGGAACCCAGCCAAAGAGACACCTCTCTCACTGGTGGACTGGGGGCTTGTTAAAAAATGCTGGGAAAGGGCACTTTTCGATGCAAGTATTGTAGATAAAACATGATAAAGTTCCCTGCAAGGTGAAATGTTCACAGTTTAAAGGGTGTTCACAGTAACTATCAATAGCTGAATAGCATCACATTATAAAAAACACGCAACTTCAACATGAAATGTCCTTGACTTACCATAACCTCAAGGTACAAATGAAGCTTCATAGCAAAAGTCTTTGTGCTGTAAGAATCTGTCACCATCCAAACCACTTCTCAACCTGCAACCCGCTCTGCTCGTGTCCATTGGTAACTGCATTCAGTGATAGTATCACAATAATAATAAAAATCAGTTTTCACACTGGTGCAATTTTGAGTTTTTGTTTACACCCTCTGAGGAGTTATTAAAACATTATTGGTGGGGTTATCTGGGACACTTCTATGCAGCATGGAAAACTCTTGTTGCCAATGTTTTGATGGCTTTTCACATGGGCAAGAAAACTATGAATCAGCAATAGGCTACACATGTGTCTCATTCTACCAGTATAACAAGACATGTTGGCATTAATTTTGAGTCGATGGGTCGAAAGACCTGGAAGCTATTGAAAAAATTGGCGGGTGTTTTAACTAAAAATGGCGGTTTTTCATTAAAATATTCATGAAAAATAGAATTTCCACTAAAATCCAATAAAAACAGGTGTGTCTCATTCTACCAGTATAACAAGACATTTTGGCATTGGTTTGGAGTGGATGGCTCGAAAGACCTGGAAGCTATTGAAAAAATTGCCGGGTGTTTTCGCTAAAAATGGCGGTTTTTCATGAAAATATTCATGAAAAATAGAAATTCCACTAAAATCCAATAAAAATCTGCTGTGTCTCATTCTACCAGTATAACAAGATATTTTGGCATTGATTTTGAGTGGATGGCTCGAAAGACCTGGAAGCTATTGAAAAAATTGCCGGGTGTTTTCGCTAAAAATGGCGGTTTTTCATTAAAATATTCATGAAAAATAGAAATTTTACTAAACTCCAATAAAAACTGGTGTGTCTCATTCTACCAGTATAACAAGACATTTTGGCATTGATTTTGAGTTGATGGCTCGAAAGACCTGGAAGCTATTGAAAAAATTGGCAGATGTTTTCACTAAAAATGGCGGTTTTTCATTCAAATATTCATGAAAAATAGAAATTCCACTGAAATCCAATAAAAACAGGTGTGTCTGTGAAGATGTGGGCCCAACATTCTCTGATTTCTCGTTGCTGAGTCAGCCAGCGTCTTATTTCTTCCATTTTATTTTCCTACAGCCGGTCATCAGCGAGAAGAAGGCATGGTAGAGGAATACCTTTCGGTACAACTTTGGTCAGCTTAGCAATTGCTCCTGCACTCTTCCCTGTCCTACTGGGGCGATTGCATTGCTTTTGATGATGTTTGGTCCCACTTGTCTAGCTGGGTCATGATGCCGTTGGCAGAGATTGTCTCAAGGTCTGCTGCACTTAATCCAAACCCCACACTTTCCGATGTTGATGATTGTCTTTCTGTCATAAGCAATGCATGATTCAGTTAAAAAGGTGAAAACAAAAAAGCAGCAAAATTCGAGGAAGCTACCAGCCGCCGCATCTGCATGCATCGCCATTGGCAAATGTTCAAACACCAGTTGGAGCAGTGTGCCATGTATGTATTTCAGGGTTATTTCAGCTTGGGTTTGAAGACTCAAAATTAATAACAGAAAGCCAACATTATAATCTGAAGTATGCCGTTAAAAAGATGTGGGCATTTACCAGACAAATGTCTCACAAAATGACACTATTGACATTTATGAGAAATACAGGATCTAGTGCTTATGGAGTTTTACCCATGGGTACTATAAGTCTTGGCCTCTGCTGGTTTGAATTTTAACATTCCCTTTCTAATCTTTTTCTCAGAACCTTCCCAGCTTTCTGGCTGTGCAATTCTAAATCACTCTAAACCCTTAACAGACTAATCAATCCATTTCAAATGTTGTTTACTAGAACCCATTGCGTTTGCCCGCAGTTAAAAAAGGTACACTTAAACTGTTCTCGTGTGTGCAATAAAACCACAGGGAAACATAATCAACAAAGGTTTGCCAAAATCAGAATCAAAAATATTAATCTGAACAGTCTATTCAGTGAATGTTAGAGAAAAAAATTGAATTATCACACTATTATAACAGCGACAGCAAAGTCATTGAGGATCATCAGCAAAATATTACATTTAATACATTTCTCTTGTTCATTGACTTCATATTATTCTATGATTTATCCCAATTTATTTTATAGTAACATTGTTTCTCCAGAAAATCTCAGGAATCCCAGAATGGTCATGTTAAGAAAACTGAACATTCTTTCAGTATATAGAATAAATACTCATCACATGTGTTTTTATATACAGTTACATGTTCTTGCATTTCTTCTCTATCATCATCGTTTAGCAATTTAATTTAAATGGAAAGTATGTTTGTATAAAACTTGTCAGGTTGATCATCTTCACCTTCTTTTCACATTATGAAAACATCATAAATATAATTCATTTCTTCCCTGATTATTGTCTAATGATTGTTTTGTTTTGATTTTTGCTCATTGTTCTTCTTGTTGTCATTTGAAATGACATTTGTATTGGATTTTACTTAATTATATCAAAGGGGCACTATGTTGTTTTGGAGAAGAAATTCAAACTGAGAATTTTAATATCTATTATATTAATGAGGTATTAATACAAACCTAGAAATATTTATTTATTCCATAAGTGAATAAACAAGCTTTTGTCAGAGGAATATACAGTAAGGTCTCCAGAACACTGCTAGAAATGTTGCAGGTTTCGCCCAAATATAACCAACAACAAAGATTAAAAAAACTTATGTGTATTTGCCTTTGAGTCTTCAAACCCATACCACATAACCACTAAGCCTTAAAGCTCCTTTGGACATGTAGGAATGCTTGAATCTCTCCATGCCAGCCCGTCCCCTCTGTAGTCCTAATCTATACCTCTTTAGGGAGTAACATTGGCTGGACCTCTACAGGTAGGTAACATTAGCATTGTCTCATAGCTCTGCCTCGTCCTCCAGCTTCTGTTGGCTCAGATGGAGGCCCAGTGATAGCCGCGGTACTGAATGACTGACACATAACCTCTCCTATATTAGCTGGGCAAACACATGGAGTCTTTTGGCTGCCATCCTCAACAATCTCCTAACAAGCTGCAGTGAAAGCCCCCCCGGCTGCCAGCCACAAAGCACTGGATCCACCAATGTCTACAGCAAGCTCTGCAATGTGCATTTGCATTGTTTGAGATATTGTATTTTCCTCTCTCTGCTAGATTCCAAGGGTGTTTTGTACATTAGTTTATCTACAATGCTTGAGCATACTAGTAAACTTGACATACCACACCCCACCTCCTGTTGCCTTCATCATGTTGTCTTTAGCCTGTTCGGCTCGCTGCATTCATCTGTGTTTCCTGGCCTCTGGCCAATCCTGAGTGTCATGTTTCCACTGTTACAAGCCCCCATTGCCCCAGCCACCTAAAACCCTGTCCTCACTCTATCTCTTCATTGCACCTCCTCGCCTCCAGGTGCATTCTGGTCATTTTCTGTATGGTTTGTTTTGGCAGCAGCTCAGTGAGTCGTCACGGCCATTTAATGGCTGGGTGCTCCCTGGCTCACCGGTGTTGTTTCTCCTATTGCCAGAGTCTGGCACCCTGGACACACACTCCTGCTCCACTTCAGCCTGTATAATTGATGCACAAGCAGCTGTAAGACTTCACGTTCAGGAGTTTTATATACAAAAGATCACACCAGTGGTTCTTATAGTGGGGCCCAATACAAAGTAAAATGCAAAAAATAAATGTGTAGAATTCCCTACCTACCCCTCTAGTGTCAGTTTTGCACATGAAGGGCTCCACTGTCAAGTTAGCAATAATATGTAATATGCAAGGTATAGACAGACTTGCTGACAAACAGTTCACATAATATGACATATGATTTTTGGACTGCTATTAACAGTGTCAAAAAGATGTGGTTTGGTTAGGTTTGGGCACCAAAACTACTTGGTTAGATTTAGATCAAACTTTGGGTTACAATCCATGATGTAACAATATCCCTCATGTAATGTGTGAATGGGGCTAGAGAAGCATAGGGCCATTGACCAGGCTGATGTATTTGACATGTTGAGAGCGATAACAGGCTGGTTAAAAACCCGATTTAGCTATAAACAGAATAAAAATGTTGGTTACAATTATTGTAAGCAGGTCACACCCGTTTTTACAACACTGATGGAAACACCATAATCAGAGGTGAATGGCTGACACATAGAATTCAACTTTCATGAACCTGACATGCAAATTCATAATATCCAATAGCAAAGTCAGTTTTCAGCATGAAACCCTGTGAACCACTGTCCATTTTTGACATTTTTAGCACTATGTCCACTCCTTTGCCATAACACATGCTTCTGCACGTCTAAATAATATGACAGCAGTGTGTAAAATGTCATAACTATGCAGAGGACAAACGACTGTAATTGTCATTAGTGCCCTAAATGACTAAATGGATTAACAGACAGACCTACTTAAAAATTAAAAAAATGTGAGATTAAACAAGGAACTTCATTCATTTGGACATGTGTTTGTGTCCACCTGATCGATGTGAGGCCAACATTCACTGCTTTAGTTCTATTTGGCTAAATTCTCCTCTATGTTCACCAGACAGTCACTAACTTTGTCAGCTTTTTTTGTGCTGAGCAAATAGTGTACGGTTGGTTGTTGTAAAAGAGATTGATGAGTTTCGAGATGCAGTGCACAGAATCAGAAACTATGATTTAAAAGGCTGAAATGCTGATAGGATTTGCAGGGTCAGAGATTTTATTCTCAGTGGGTTTGTCGCTACAAGCAATCATGTTCACATTACATATATTCATTTAATCCACTATATATATATCAAAAATATGAAATAGTCCAACATCAAATACAAGCTTATAAGTTCTTTTAGACATTTTCGTCATACATAATACAGGTTTACCATTTCTAGGTTGTCTAATTTGGTGGTATTGTCTAATTTGACAATACATACTGTATAATCAAACAAACTACACCACATATCACATTAGACATCAACAACACTGATTGAACCAGATGTAATCTTTCCAAAAAAAAAAAAACATTAGAGTATCAAGTAAATCTATCAATCCAAGTTAGTACAGAGGAAGAGAATAGAGTAGCAGGTGGTGTTGGCATGCAGAGTGGAGCTCCCTTGGTTTCATCTGAATGATGAATAGACTGTGTCAGGCGGGATCATAAACAGAACACTGGCATGGATGCTGTCTGTCCTTATTGCCCTCCAGACCACACAGACAGACAGGTAGACAGACAATAACATGTTTAGGGAAAGATATAATTGTGAAACCCGGAACAATGACAAAATGAAGCACTTCCTCCATTTGTATACAGACCACGGGGACTGTGTGTGTGTAACAATTCTGCAAACATAACCTCCACATATACTCCACACTCGCACATTAATACACCTCACTTAACTCAGATAGGGAAGATAGATGGGGACAAGATTTTTGGTTCAAGTCAGCATTATCCATTTGGTGTATCTATTATGCTAATCCTGTGATAGAGATTGTAATTTATTCCAGCCCAATAAAAAAAAAACCCATAGCCCTCTGATAATTTTACAAAGTATTTTTAAGCGTAGCCTTTGCCACTCGACAATTAGACACTGTAACTCATCAAATCTCTGATTAATCAACACCATAAATCATAAGTCTGCCTGTACATAATTAGTGGTAATCGGATATTCACACTGTGTTGTGATTCTCTCTCCCCCTCGGCTGACGTAGCTGTCACAGGTAATTGATGAAATTAATTGATTAAATGAATCAACGATGGAAGGAGAACATTCATCAGTCTTCCAGTGTTAATCTGCTCGGCCATCCTGCTGCTTATTGGATGCATTGATGTCTGTGTTTTTAGAGGACGCCTGGTTTCCGTGATCAATGCGCACCATTGGCCCAACGGCGTTGGTCCTGAGAAGGTGATTATGCACATCATAGATTTTCCATATTAGTAAATGTCTAAATTAAACACAGATGACCTTACTTCGTTATTGGAAATCCTTGTCTTTGCGTAATTTCTCTGACAGACTTTATTCTGCCTTTGAGGACAAAGTGCCCTGAAGTATTTGTGTTCACAGATTAATAAAAAGGATGAGGTAACTGAAATCCATACAAGGCTGTGGTCTTTTTGTCCTGTAACAGTACTGGATTAAAGCAGGATGTTGGTGTGTAAAGATATTAGTTTTGTCATTTTCATGAGCTTACTTTTTTATGACTTTGGTGGTTAAAGTAGGGCTACGTGTGATATTAAATGGAAAACTAAGCTTAAATCAACAGACTGAGTTATGATGTAGGTATTGTTATTTTCAAGGTGTGTGACTGAGTGGAGAGCTGTGGAGATTTGCCTCTGAATGTAAACTGGTGAGGATCCAGTCTGCTGGGATGTTGTTTTTTTAATGGGAGCTACAGAACCAGTAAGACTAGACACTGTGGAGTTTTAAAGTACAAGGGCAATGGTTATCAAGGTATGCTGAAATGTACACTAGTAAAGTCAAATAGGTGATTAGAACGTGTTTTTAGTTCATGGCCAGGGATGTTATCAGGGCCAGTAGCTTTACTCATATTCTCTCTCATTGGGGTTTTCACATCCATTGACATTGGCCGGTCCACTGGGAAATTAATAGATCTGACAGCTGACTCTTTGTTGAGGAGATCAAAGCATGAAATTAATTAAGCCCATCAACATGGACCCACCATGATGGGAGAACTCTTGTTTTTGTTTCTGCTGATGGCTCCTCTTTGCTTCATGGACACCGGCTTTCAGTCTTGCTCTGGCGGTGTTGTATGCTTCCTTGTCACATGACCAAAAGGCAGCTTTTTTGGCTCTGGATAGAGCCCTCACCTCTCCATTCATCCAGACTTTTTGGTTGGGGTATAACTTTGTCTTTGTGACACACAAATGGGATGTCTCTGATGATCCCAGGTGGCAGCATATCTGAACACGTGCCAGTCGGTGCACTCAAAACAATCATGTATAGCCACTGTAGCTTCATATGACCACAATTGCTTTTACTGATTGATTAACCCTTGTAATCCTCTGGGAGTAAGTAGGCAGGAGAATCAGGGAAATGTGGCCTGATAGACTAAAGTGGGGGTCAGGGAGGGCTTTGAAACTGCTAGGAATGTTCATGTAAACGTGGTCTTTCCCTGGTAGGTGGGTGGGTATGCTAGATGAAGTTTTATAATTAGGTTTATACATCCCATTTCCGTACAAAAGAATATTTAAGCTTACTTGATCTGTCTCCTTCCCCTTTGAATCAGTTTTCACATGAACGGTGGTTATCAAATAAGGAGGGGAAAAAAAAAACCCTTCGGAAACCTTTGCTTTGCGCCATCAACATTATATCCAGGGTTTTAACTGGTTTGTTTCCAAAAACACCAGGTACCGGATCAAGAAACATTCTCAGAATGCCCTTACTTAATGTGAACATTTCTGGCAATGGGGCATAGTTTAGGAGTGAGGTTGTAACTTCTGTGTGAGGTCGTTTTGTCTTTCACTTCAGGGGATGTAGCGTTATGCCCTCTTTGTCTTATGTCTTCTTTTATCTCCTTACTCTTTATTTCAGGTCTTATTACTTCTCACATTACCAGGGGTTGTACTTGACATGGACCTCATCAACCTCAACTAGTCCACCCTTCTGATTAGATAAAAATCTTGTCAAGCATAAATAGTGGTTAGTGGTTGTACAGTTCAGAGTATGTTAATTTATCAACATAAGGCTTTAGGCTGATAATTTTTGTGAAAATTTACATTACACATTTTTAGTTGTTTTTGCACTAGTTATTTTATTCCTTGTGGAGACTTGGCTTAAATCAATGGATTGTTGCCCCCTGGTGCTGCCTTGTCCCTTGTCTAGCTAATACTTTGCTCAGTTGTTGTCTTTCACTGCTGGATTTTTAACAGATTTCAGCATTTATCAGATAAATGCGCTGAATCCCCAGCCATACAATTTTTAACTCTACAAAATCATTTAACATTCTCCTCAGCAAGTTGCAGCTGGGGAATGTAAAGCTGCCAACTTTGCAGGATTGTGGGATGCCCAGCACTCTGATTCGTCATCACCTTCAGTGAGTACATTTAATTGATACTCTTCTTAACTGCCCTTAAATGTTTGTTTTGGGGGGCTTTCCCCACACCTGTCAAATACTTAGATGATCACATTAATAATTATGTGTCCCTTATGTGTTTGTGGCTCTGTGAAATTATCCTATTCTAAAATGTGAATATAGTAAGGTCTGAGTCTGGGGTTTGTAGCACTCATGATTCTTGTGTAGGCATTAAAGGAAGTTTGTCTTGTTTGACTGTCTTAAGAGCGCTTGTCTGCAGTTTTCTTGTTCGTTTCAGATTTTTCATACAAAAATCACATCTATGCAACAGAAGTTGCCCCTCTTTGAGGTCTTCGCTGGTCAGAGTCCTTCTGTTCAGAATTAGCCTGTTCTCTGTCATGTTTACTCTTTTCCCATGTTTATTTTTTGCCGCCGTGCCAATTTACTGTCTGCATTCGTGCTGTGCGGAAGAGTGCAAAGTGTCGTCCAGATGACAAAATATTTCCCTGAAGAGTGTGATATGCAAACTAACGAAATGAACAGTAGAGCATAATTGAAACAATAGACATTTTTCTATCGTCACGCATTATATATTGGCAGAACACACAGCCCTTTATGTATCATCATTGATATAATGTAATTAATATGCATTCAGGACATGTGCATAGTCTAAATAAATTGATGATATCAGAGATACAGTACATTTAACAGGGTTAGAAATACGAAAACCTACAACAACACATTACCAATAAGGGGTGGAAATTAGCACATTGTACATACACTCGCTGACTGCTATGCAATCTCTCATGGTAGGCTGAGAGTGATCAAGCACTTATTTCTGTTTCTTATTCTCATTTTTAATCCATTTTTGTTGGGTATAGCCCCCACAGTTTTTCCCTCAATCTCCCTTACTCCATTAGAACCGCTTTATCTTTTAAGTGTTTTAAGCATACCCTGTTTTAAAGATAAGATTTAATGTTATTTTTTTTCTGGTATAGTTCAGTGTAGCCAACGATGCCAACAGCTTCATAGAAGACACCAGGAATATGGAATATTAGCAATAGTTTTGCAGATCACTTTCATGATTGATTGGGTATCAGGGTGGCAGGTAGAAAGGGATGCATTTCAGACTAAGCCATAATCAGATTGCGCTTTTCCAGTCTACTGACCGCTCAAAGCTTTACAACACTTGTCACATTCACCCATTCACACACACATTCATACAATGATGGCAGAGGCTGCCATGCAAGGTGCCAACTGCTCATCAGGAGCAATTTGGGATTCAGTATCTTGCTCAAGGACACTTGAGGTGGGGGGGGGACTGAGATTCGAACCAGTGACCTTTGCATTAATTGACAACTCAACAAGATCTGGTAGTTGGCAACTAATATCTTGAGCAATTTAACTTTTCATACATACATGGTTGATTAATCTGCCGACTACTGTCTTGATTAATCAAATAGCTGTTTGGTCTATAAAATATCTGAAAATGGCAAAAATGTCTTATCAGTGTTTCCCAGAGCCCAAGATCACAACCTCAAATGTCTTGTTTTTCCACAACCCAAAGATATTTAGTTTACTGTCACAGAGGAGGAAAGAAACTATGAACTATTCACATTTAATAAGCTGGAACTGGAGAATTGTTTAAAAATTTAGATTTATAATCAATTATAACAGTGACCTGCAAAACTATATACCAGATTTATGTTTTTTTTTCTACATTTAATGGAGCTCAGTCTAACAACAGAAGGCTGTGGGTCCATCTCTTTTTAAGCATTATGCTCAAGGACTGCCCCACTCTAACTTTTTGATTTGTGTCTGTTTTCTGGCTGCAGATATGATAATGCGTGATTGAATCATTGTTACAAATTTATCTATCAGTCTCACAACAATCACAGCCATTCTTGCCGCAAGGTGGTCCATTTGAATACGGCTCCCTCCTCACTCATAACTGCTGGCAAGCTTGACGCCACCACACCAGTCCTCTCAGGGCTCAAGGTTAAAGAACTGCATTCATTGTTCTCCTTAGGGCTCACTCTTGTATACCCTGGTGGGTTTTCTGCATTGCGTTCCCTGTTTTGACTTAGCATTCCTAATGGTCAATTCAGAGAGTGCCTTAGGAGCAGAGCCATCAGCACCAATCATAACTGTAAATGGTTAAATATATGATGAGAATGTCCTGACTTAAGTTCCAGTTTTTGGAACATAATATCCATGTGAGAGACTATTCCATGTTTTTTCAGGATTTTTAGTCATTCAACCATTGGTTATCCTTAATTTATATACTGACAAATGCTGTTTGATCTCAGCACTGCTTTGTGAATATACTGGACAAATCATTGGATCAGTTTAATCTGTTTAACAGAATGTAAATGCAAACACGGTTTCTTGTCTATACCTTAGTTTACAATAGGCTTTATTTGCTGTTTCCTTTGTAATTCATCTTACCATGTGGAATGGCCTATTTAACAGTTGTTGACTGTAAAGTCTTTGCCAACCAACTGTAATGCGTCATGTGTTTTACTGTATTTTTTTACAGTAAAATTCTGACAATCAGCTGCCAGTTATTCCCTGTAAAGTTGAAGTTGCTATAAAATACTGTAAAATATCATACAGTTGTACCGTGTTTATTACAGGTGTTGACTTTAAAATAGTTTACTGTAAACAAGTTAATATTATAACAGTATATTACTTTAAACAGTTTTACAATATATTGTTTTTTCATAGTTAATATGTGTAAACAAGAGTTCTCAACTGTGACAATAACGATTGCCAAAAAAACACACCATAATATCTTTTACATTGTCAGCATATTTTTTACGGTGAAATTCTGACAACCGGTATTTTACTGTAAAGTGTGCGGATGTGTAGAGCAACTCTGAGCAAGAACGACAGATACCCTTTATTTTTGTGAGGAGGTGTGGTTGACCCCACCACTAGCTATGATGCAGCCTTTTGAAGGCTGTGATTGGTTGATACATTTTTTTTAAAAAGTGATAGTAACAATGGGCATAGCAAACAGTCAATCAATAGGCCTAATCATAGCATTTAGTCTCTATTAAAACATGGTGTAGTTCAAATTGTATTTTATGTAATGAATATCATAAAACATCAAATGATTTTGGAAAAAACAGGGGAATAAAATTCATGGTCTGTGGCAGCCACATGGCTGTAATAACTGATGGAGCTGAAGGCCTGAAAACGGACGCTATGGTAGCTATGTCACTGTTGGACAGGTAATGAGCTGGTTTGTTTTGGTTGGGGGAAATGTATTATTACCTTGCATTATGTAGTCAACGTAGCTAACGTTAGCTCCTTATGTTGCTGTCATATGTATTAGCCTGACACTAACATCGTTAGCATCTTCAGCTAGTAGTTAACGTTAGCTAGCTATGATAGCCTGCTACTGTATGAAACATATTTACATGTAACATTACCATTTACACATACTGTGGATCTAATCCATGCAGCAGTGTTCACACATGCACTGCTACCCTGGGCTGTTTGGTCATTTGCCAGATGAGCTGTATGTGAGAGGTGGACTAATTCTTGTGTGCTACACGTGTGAAAGGCCAAGTCCATTGTCTGGAGGTCATGGGAAGATTGCATGTATCTGTGAATATTAGGGGTGTCACGATTTCGATTTTTTATCGAAATCGATCAAAATTACGTCATGGTCTCGAGCATCAAAGTCAAAGAGAGGATCGACGATCCCCGCCCAGTACGCACGCTACGCAAAGTTATGCACACAACGCAGCACATTGTAGCAGACGCCGCTAGTTAGCTAACCTGCAGATCACAGTGTGTAAGATATACTATGTGCGTGTACCATACCCGGCCACGGGAAACACTACGAACATGGCAGTACACATTAAAAAAAACACACACGTGTTGAAGTGCTGCGAGTCAGCCTCCTCTAACTTAGCTACTAGCTAAGCCAGTAGCTATTAGCTACAGCCAGTCAAACGATAGCATGGTGTTACACTGTTCCTGTTCAGCTCCCGGACCGTGGTCGGGAAGCACAGGGGAGATGATTTCCTCCAGGGCCGAAGTTTCTGTTTACCTTCGGGGTGAACCCCCTTTCACGTGTTAAGCTGGTGGGGAAATAATACCAGGAAGCTTTGCTGTATCTGAGGAGCCGTCGCCTTTAGTCAGCCAAACTGCAGCCTATATTGTACACTTTATTGATGCTGTCGCTGCTGCTGCTACTCCTTTCGCTTCTCCTTCCTCTCCCATTCATTCACTGTCTGCACACACGCACGCTCCCTCACTCTCGCTCGCCCACTCACACCTTACGCACCTTGTATATGTCCAACTGTTGGGAAATAGTTTGTTAAGACACTTAATTGTTCAGAGAAGACAATGGACATGGCTGTTTTATTTTTTTGTTTGTTTAGTTGTGAACTTGAATGTCATCTTCTGGGAAGAAGACTGCAGTTACAAAAGAGAAACTAGATGGCAGGTTATTTTGTTTAAGTTTCCAAATGACTGAAGATATAAGTTATTGTTACATTATGTTGTTAATAAATGTTTTAAATTTGGCAATGTAGTGTGGTACATTGCTAACAAAGGTCAGATATTATATTGCATAAAAGTCTAGTCTAAAAATGGCAGCAACCTGTGCTTTAAAAAACATAAATCGAGAATCGAATCGAACCGTGACCTTAGAATCGAAAATTGAATCGAATCGAGGATTTGGAGAATCGTGACACCCCTAGTGAATATGGTTTACATTGTAGTTGTAAGCAGATGTCGTTAGATGGTATTTATGTGACGTTCATTCATATAGACTTTGGACTGGACATTTTACAAATGTGCTGATGTAGCCTATTTCTGTGTCCTATAGTTATGAGAGGGACACATCAACTTCTAGTCTTCTAAGTGTCAGTTCACGACAGAACTATGCCCTGATGTCTCCACTATTGTTGCTGATAGCAACAAGGATCAGACCACTGTTATTCATGTAATATGTCTCTTTGATGGATACATTTCACATGTGTCTTTCTTTCATATCATGTTGTTTTGCTTAATGTGCATGAATGTGCTCATTCATGCACATGAATGCGCAGGGATACAATACAAAAAGGAATGCTATCATTTAATTAGCTCCACCAGGAAAATGCTTTATGTACTGGTCCCAACAGTCACATGTTAGCCTACTGCTTGAGACTATTGCATATTAGTAAGACATTTTAAAAGAAAATAGACTTTGCATTTCAATTCATGATCGGACTTTCAGCTGACCACAGTAGAATGTGGGAAACACAGACTATAATTGTTGCACACATTGTCCAAGCGGAGATGTCTGCCAGACATTCCGAGATGCGCGTTGCAACGTGGATATTGGAGGATGGGGGAAAAGAGAGGAACAGTTGGGTGTAGTCTGCATAACAGTGGTAAGAGAATCCATGTGATTTGATTGCAGAGCCTAGTGATCTAGTTCGTAGTGAAAACAGAAGTGGTCCTAGTACTGAGCCCTGAGGGACACCAGTTTCCAGAAAGCAGGGTTTGGACAAGGAGCCATTCAATATGACCTGAAAGGTGCGATTTGTCAACCAGGTTAGAGCAGAGTCAGCAATGCCAAGTTCAGCCAGAGTGGACAGGAGGATTTGGTGGTTGATCACTCTGCTAATGGAGGGCTACGACAGAACCTAAGTCATCACCACTGCACTGTTACACAAATATCTCAAGTGTTGTGATCACTTCATGTCTGCTGTTATAGCATTATTGTGTTGGGGCGCAGATGTGTCTGTATCTCTTATGAGATTGACCACAAACATTGTCCTGTTCGATCTGAACTGTAGTGTTTCATTAACTCACTGTCATGCAGCGTTTGGACAATACTTCTTCCTTTGAATTTCCACCATTTTTTACTCCGCTTAAGAAACTCTTCAGGATCTTAAAATTTCTCCTCCAGTTTGCAATTTTAGGAGCTCTCAAGATGCTTTTTGAATAACTTTTATCTTTACCAGGATCTAGTCTAATCTTTAAGGGAAAATTCTTAGAAAATGTCATAATCCTAAGAATTTTCTTAGACTTTTGTCACTAGGAGCAAATGTTAGTACTGTGAAGCTTTGTGAAATTGGCCCCAGGACATTAGGTAACGTTTTTGCAAAATGTGGTCAAATACAGCTACCATCAACAATGTGTGAGACACTGATGTACACTGATATGTAGTAATTCTACATGAAATGCCTTTCACAGCTGCGTGTTGTATCACTGTGCTTGTTTCCACTTGTCTATCAAAGGCCCCTCCAAAACGTGTAGGCTGTTTGCCGTCATGGCACACTGGCATCCCAATGTGCTGTGACTACTGATGCATTTTTTTGGCTGCAGCATGAACTTCTGATATGAGAAGAGAGGTAACTCAGCACAGGAACCTCGGCATGTCACACTCCCCTCACTCAGCCATTAGGGAGGCAACTGGGTGAGAAATTGAATTTTGTGTCGTTATCTGGTGGATGCAAAGCGGCTGGTATAGTGTCTGAAAGAAAGAAAGAAAGAAAAGGAAAAACGAGAAGGAAGGCAGATAGTGGGAGGGAAGTGGAGGAGAAGTGTAGGCTGGAGATAAAGTGTAGATGTGTGTGTTATAGATTGACAAAAACACAAGCAGAGAGAGAGAGAGAGACGAAGAGGAAAGTGTGGAACTCAGCCTCATTGGCATGATGGGGAGTGTGTGGCAGATTAGCGTGGAGTCTAACTTACGTTAATTATGTGCATACTGTTAATTCTGCGTGGCTGGCTGTGTAGCTGTGTCTCCCGATGCCCCAGTGTGTGTGTGTGTGTGTGTGTGTGTGTGTGTGTCTCATAATGAAAGTGATGGCTGGACCTTTGACTCCTTAGCAAGGCTCTAAATGAACTACTAAAGTCCCGCATCAGCATTTGGTGAGTGCAAAGAGAATACGCGTGTGTGTGTGTGTGTGTGGACAGACTTGGGACTTGATGCATTAACCTAAAATAGAAAGCGAGTTCTCCCAAGAAGGTTGTCCTCTAATTGACTGGATTCTGTGTGAGCAGCACTTTTTAAACACCTTTTGTTGCCCATTTTGCGGTGATTAAACAGGCATTGCTTTTAATTGGCTGATCTTGGAAGGACCTGCTTTACTCAGCAGAGAGGAAGAACAAGAGGAAGAAGACAAAGCAGAAAAGACTGGAGCCTGGCAGTTAGTCATTTTATTATAAAACTACATGGCCACTGAGCTCAAAATGCTTGATTAATGAGTTACTGCCGATTCTCAAATAAAAACTGATCAGGTTTGAAATAATGAGTAAAGACCTGGGCAAAATAGGCTAAAAAAGATGTTTGGATGAACTCTTCAATACTAATAAATTCTGACTGTTTCTGCTTTAACAGTTTGCCATGGTTAAACCAGTTAATGAAAGGCAGCATTTCCTGTAGAACTGTGTTGGTGTGTATGGCACAAATAAAGCCTTCTAGTTTAGTGATGAGATTATGCCATGTAAACCACTGCAAGGGTTTTAGTTTGAAGCCATTTAAAATATTGATATATTTTATTTTTGATATCTTGTGTAGTTTTTTTTACTAGTTTGATATATATCTCATGAAGAAATTCATGTTCTCTGTGCTATATTTATGATATCCTTTGGAATTGTATGCATTCTGTATCTAGTCATCCTCTGTAGTATCATAGATGGATCAGACTAAGTGCTCTGTTGTATGTAATACATTTCTGTAAAATGGAAATGTATGTTTACAGTTTTGTACAGCGTAATTGCGATTGCTATTGCCTATTGTTGTTGACGTTTTATCCGTTCCTGCTGCCCAATCAGCCTCTGGGTACAAAATCTTGTGATTATTTCAAGTTTGTCTTAAAACAACTCTCACATGTCCATATATACAGTTTTTTTTAGCACAAAACATGCTCTTTGTCTTTCCCCCAGACAGGGTGTCTTTCCTGGGCTGCAGTAGAGGGATTTTTAAACAAAGAATGAATTTCTGGATTTCATTTCTGCAAATGTTTATGATAGCTTTTGATTTGTCTCAGTTAGAGTCTCGGCACCGTTGAAAATTTCGAAGTGGACTGTGGATTTTGTCTTACACTATTAATCACATTAACACACATCCTGCCATGCGTGTGTATGGTGAATGGGAGTGATATAGAGGAAGATTAACAGCACTACTCTTTAATGCTAGTATATACCCAGGAATTATTTCAGCTACTGTACCAATAACTTTGTCAGTGGACATATAGGAATTTTTGGAATCATATTATTAAAATACTTTAATAACTCTCAAACTCCCATCAGTATGCAGACTCATCACTTCAAGGATGAGGTAGTGTTTACTTTAGGGTCAGCTTGTGACCAGTTCTTTGAAGGACAGCCTCCAATGTAAGAAAAAATAAGCAAAATAAACTCACAGCAATTTTGAAAAGGTGGGGCATGGTATATTATTATCCATGGCTGGAGGGACTAACCATACAGACATAACCATACAGTGAGCTGAAAACTGTGAAGAGCTCCAGGCTAGAACTGATTCTCGTTGGGATCAGCAGTACCACTAACCCTGTCAAATTGCAGTCGTTTGATTCAATGTTAAAATAAATCATTTTAATCTCTACTTTAATATTGTGATGTATGTATAGATTCCAGGCTAAAAATCCCAAATAAATGAATATTGCTGTTACTCTGTTGCTCTTGAAAATGTGAATAAAGACAGATAAGGCTAATAACTGTGAGAAGTGTCACCATTTCATTATAAAGGTGATGTGGTGGGTGAGATATAAGAGCTGCTAAAATGCCACTTTGACAGGTGTGAAATGAGCGCTGAACCCTGACCACTGTGTGTGTGTGTGTGTGTGTGTGTGTGTGTGTGTGTGTGTTAGCGGGCAGAAGCACTTTTTCAATGATTTAGCAAAGTCAACCAACCAAGCCCCATCTTCTTTTCATTTTAACGTGGTCCCTGGTTTCAAACCAGCAGAGTGCTTACTGCTTACAAGGCTTCTCTCTAACCTCCAGCTGCCACTAGTCATTTATAGCTCAGAGAAACTGTGTGTGATAAAAGCTGGCTCATATAACTGTTAATTCAGAAGAAGGCTCAATATGAAAGTGTTTTATATAGCTCAGCAGCCCATGCACATGGTCCAAAATAGCAGTCTAATTTGGCCCTTATTGACATTAATAAAAGACTAATGTTTTATTGCATGTTTCTAAATCAGATTACCATTGATTTAGTGTCTCTGGAGCATAACACATGACGAGGAAAGGCTGTTTAATTCACATGTAATAGTTAATTTTTCACAGTGACTGACAAAAATGTCAAATTATTTGAATAATGTACACAGGCACAGTCCTTCATATTCCTCTGATAGATCTGCCTTCAGCTGTTTATTACCGCTATAGTTTGCGCATTCACTGCTTGCATTGTCAATCCCTTTCAGATTATGCATGGCCTGCTTCACATGACAATCAGTAACCAACTGCAAGTGAATTAAAGTATCCATTCAGCAAAAAGAATAGATTATACTATTTCAAATATTTTATTATATAATAATAATAAATCTTTTGAACTTTGGTATTTCTGAAGGGACATTTACAAACGTGTCATCTAAATTAAATATGTATAATAAATATATATTTATAATATATAATATAATATAATATATATTTATTAATTTATATTTTATATATATATATAAATATAAAATATAAATTAATAAAGATATATAAAATGTAATGTTGATTATAAGAGTAATCAAATAGGGCTTCAAATCATGAAGCCAGTTTTTACATTTATATCAATTTAAAGTACAATACAAATAGAAATTGAAATCAAAAGTGAATCGTTTTGATTGGTAAATAAAGGATAGATGTCTGTTCAAGCAATATAACGGAAATCATCACAGCTACCGATACCAATACCGATTGATTACATCATAATACAATCACTCCGATGAACAGTTGAAGTAGTCCACAGTGGGCACGGGCTTAACAAAACAACAAACTCTTAACATTACGAACAAGCAGGGCAGGAGACGCTTCAATTGCACAAGGCTTTGCATGTCTGATTTACCAACATGGGAAGGAAATGAATGAACTCTCCAATTAAAAATTTCACTATAGGCACACAACCAATTAAGCTTTAAATCAGAGCAGAACAGGGTAGCAGCAAGACAACAAAACAATAATAATAATAATAATAATAATAATAAAGATAATAATAATTATAATTATAATAATTATGGCAGTAGCAAACAATATAGCCTGTTGATGGAGAGCACCTTGTACAGCATTTTTACGCACAGTCCATTAGGCCACAAAAAAAGAAACAGGGTGACAGCGGCCCCAAAAACTGGCACATGATAATAATAATAATCAAAATAATAATACAATATTTCCCTTAAGGCTTAGGGCCTACCTGATTGAAGTAAGTCATGGGCAACTGTCAGTGGGAACTTTGCCAGAACATCGCAAATAAATCCTCTTCACCCATGATCAGAGCAACAGTCAAGGCCTAATTGTCCAACTTGGCCTGTCTCTCTCGAATTATTTAGTCATTTAATTCCATTAGACTTTAAATGCGTTGTGGAAGGATTGAATCATGTCCACCATAGAAGCTTCTGGTCCTCCTTTTATCCACCGTTCTTCTGGTGGCACTGAAGTTTCTCCCACTGCTCACTTACACTGAGGTATTTCTGCACTTCGCCCATAGAGTTGTTGGTGGTGGACACATTCTTCCACTCATATTCCACCTGTATTGTAGCTCTCCTTTTGGCATGGGGCTCGTCAACGGCAACAGGTGCTTCATCATCTGGGCGAAAAGTGGACGTGGTGGCTGAGAAGCAGGCTATCTGAGCCCTGGCATCTAGGTGGACACTTTCTCTCTCAGCTGAGGTCATCATGCGTAGCTGGCTAAACTGGGGCCATAAAAATATGGCAAGCTTGTTGAGTGGCTGGATCTCTACTTTCTTCCCAATCCATTCCAATTGCCTGGTGTGGGGTGTCACAAGAGACAGGTTGGCACGTCATGGAAGGGCCGAAGGAATTCTACAAGGAATCCCAGGATGTCTGGTGATACGTCATCAATCCGGCGGCTTTTCCCGCAGTTGTCAAGCTTCTCCTTCAGTTCCGCATATATTTCTTTGACTGACTCCAAAGTGAGAAAAACACTGCTGAACCTAGTCTTTCCCATCTGCTTCACTCTTTTCTTCAGCTGGCTTGCAAGTCCGGACTTTCTGGTGTATTTGACGTGGGCTTTAGCTGCCCCCAAAGTCTCTCCTATACCTGGGGGGACATCGCTGTTTGAGTATGGTGTTATAAACGTGATCTTGGCAGTCAAGATGGCGATAGGGCCTGAGCGCAGACTTGATGTTTGCCCCCTGATTAGTGACCCATACCACTTTGTTGAAAACAGTAGCATCAAGCTTTCATAAGATATGGTATATAACTGGTGGTTGGTGTTTTGCTTCACCTAGTATTTAGCTGCTCTCCCTAATTACTAACTCTCAGGTTACTGCCGACTTCTCGTGGCCAAACCATTAATTGCTGATTTTCAGGTTATCTTGTCTTAATGAACTGGACAGAGGCAGGTAATGGAGTCATATCCTTAATATGCAGGTAAGTCCTGTCCTCCAACTGGCTAGGCCTTTCAGGTTACTGCTGTCCTTTTCGGGCTGAACACATTCAGTGCAGAATTTAAGGTCGCCATGTCTCATCTATGTACTGTATGCATTGCTAAAGGGAACCAGGCTACAGAGACTATTTCCTAAACTTAATATTTTCATGTATGGAATTCCTGCTCCCTTTCTCATTCAGGTCACTGCTGACCTCTTCTGGCCAAATCAATACATTGCTGAATTTTAGGTCACAACGCCTCATTTATGAATGAATATGCCAATGTGCTAGCTATTGGGTCTTTTTGCCAAAGCTTCTATGTCTGACATTTCTCTCCTCTAGCAATTTTTTGTTGACCTTTTCATGTCATCGCTGACCTCTTTTGGCTAAATCACTCTGAAATACAGGTCTCTGTGTCTTATTTGGATGAATGATAGGCCAAGTGGTAGGTAATGGAGAGTCTTATTTTGCTTAAGCCTAATCTTTGCTATGTATGTACGTAATTCATGTTCTCTAGCCATGTTGACTAAGCTCAAACCTGTTTGCTATTCAGGTCACTGCTCACCATCAGTTGTTGCTGGCTGAAGTTTAGAGACTGAAAGCAGGGCATTGCTGTTCTCAAGGTATTGCTGGCTAAGCAATCCAGGTCAACCTTCGTATTTCTGTAACTAATCACTGTGTGGTTGATTTGTTACAATATGTCATGTTATGCAATACTTTATGAGGTACCAGATTTAAACAGAAGGATTAGCAGAGGTCCACTGATGCTAATAAAAGGAACTGGTTGAGAAAAGTTTGTCTCAGAGAAAAACTGATGATCATTAGCTGTTCATGGATAAAGCCTTTTAATTGCTGACCAAGCACTATGGAGATAGGTCTGGCTATGCAAGATAAACTCATTTCATGCTCACAGGGTTGCGGTTGTTTTCTAGCCATTGCTGGCTAAAGCCTATTCATTGCAAACACAGCATTATTGTTTTCTAGCCATTACTGGCTGGTCATTGCAAGATCAGCATTATCCTTATCTAGTCTTTGCTGGGCAAGCTATTCAGCTGACCAATTAATTAATGTTGAAATAGTCAGAAGTATGTACGTGTGTCATTGCCTGAGCTTTGTCTTGTCAATGTATATAATGATCAGCTTTAACTTGTTGTAAATTCTGTTATCAATGGCATATTCAACCACAGACTTCACTCATGGTATTTTCAATTTGGTCATCAGTCTTAAATTTGTTTGTCATTTCTGACTTAAGTCTATACATCAAAAGCAGTCCTAGCCTATTGCAAACCTATTCATTGCAAATTTAGCATGTTTTGTAGCTATTGCCAGGTAAAACTATTTACTGCAAGCACAGATTTACTGTCTCAAGCCACTGCTGGGAAAGTTATTCAGCAAACTTATAAATGCATATAGAAAATGTCAGAGGCATGTAATGGAGTCTTATTGTCTAAGCTTAATCTTGTCAATGTACATTCCTGTCCCCTAGCGATCGCAGCTAGGCTTTAACTTGTTGTAAATTCTGACACCCGTGGCATATGCAACCACATAAATCACTCATGGTATTTGCAATTTAATCCTGAGTCCTTACAATTGTCTATGTATCAAAAGCAGGCACACATCTCTGGCCATTGCTGGCTAATGCAATTGGCCATTGCTGGCTAATGCAATTCACTGCAAGCAGAGCATTACAGTCTCTAGCCATTGCTGGGTAAGTTATTCAGCAAACTCTACATGCATGTGGAAAATTTAAGAGGTATGTATATGCAGTCTTTATTGCATAATCTTAATCTTGTCTGTGTATGAATTCGGGTTCCGCGGGTCATTCCGACATTCCGCCACTCCGACATTGACGTCTAGTTGTCCTAATGGCGGCACTTCCCTTGATTAAAAAGGTCCCACCACTCCGACAATTTTTGTTTCCATTGTCGGAATGGCGGTACTTTCCCTTTTTGGAAACGTTCCGCCATTCCGACATAAGGTCATTAATGTAGGCTAATAACTATTATCACATCAACCGCCTCCGCCCATCTCTCTCCTCTAACAGCACTTCGACTCTGGTCAACGCCTTGTCACATCCCGTCTCGATTATAAAATGCATTGTTATTATTATTATTATTATTATTATTATTATTATTATTATTATACTGCTTGGTGTTTCTTTGTCCTGAAGGGACAATAAAAAAATACATTCCGAACATATTTGATACTGTTTAATTATTACACCATATAGTGTGAAAATTGGCGTCAAATTCACTAATGCTGACCTTTAAAATAAATCAGCGACGATTTACCTTGCATTTAAATTTACATTCACATTGAATTCAACTGAAGCCTTGCTGTAGCCTACTCCCTGCATCCTCGCTGTCTACATTCCATTTTTTCCCAGATTCATATGGCAGTGTAATCAAACGACCTCATTAACAGGTGTTTAACAGTGACCCACACTCGGAGGCATGAATCAAAGCAGTAGTCTCATCGCTGCAAGGCTTGCGTGCGTGGCAGTCAGTAAACGAGTCCCTTTTTACTAGCGCTATTCCCCTCTGAGTCCGGGCTCGTCCGTTATCAACATCCGGGGTCAAACTAGCAGTAGCAGCTACAGGTAAACAAGCCGCGCTGTCGCGGGTGCGCGCGCAGCTCAGAGACGACATCTTCCAGGTCAGAGGTAGTAGATCAGCCTACAGACCCCGGATGTTGACAATAGACGAGCCCGGACTCAGAGGCTAATAGCGCTAGCATTTCATAACAAAATATTGATGAAATGAACTAGTTTCGTGGCAGATAATGCGTTATATAGAGGCTGTGTGTCGCTGCCCCGTCTCTCCCATTATATGGATATATCGCCGCTACACTGGATCTAATTTCGTCCGAACGACGCCGAATGACACCAAAGTTATCTGGGTGAGTAAATGACCATATATTTTGCCAGAAATAAGGTCCAGGTTGTAAAAAACGGTAGTTATCCTTTAACCTCAAACAATTCTTAACAGATAATGTCATCGTTGTATAATTATGGCCATTTCATTTTTGCTTGGCGGGTAAGCATTCTTTTGGGGGGAACATTGGGCTGTGTTTTGGGGGGCTTGCAACCCTTCACTTTGGGGGATTCTTCTTGCTGCTGCTCAGGGCAGACACCAATCGATCACAAAATCTCCCTGTAGGAGTAAGCGCCAAAGACTTTCTGACAAGACTCACATAGCATCTGCTCTAATAAACATTCTGTTTACTTCATTCACTAGTCCCTCCTGATTGAAATGAGGCTCTATCAACAGTTCAGACAGGAAGACTACTCTTTCACCTGCTTGGCCCTTAGTTTATTTCTCTTACCATTCTTTCATTCACTCCTCTCACTCATGCTCACTAATAATTCATTTTCAATTCATTCAAAGGCATTATCTGGGGCATCAATTGATATCAGCTGTTCACATCAGCTGGCACATCTACCCAAGAACACAGCAACACACCTTCCCTTTTAGCCTATCATCTTGTTGCTGTCTTTAAAAAAATGATTGTCTCCTTCCTTTAGTTCATTCATGCTGCTGTTTTGTGTGCGCCCCCCCTCCTCCCCGTCACTGGCCAGTCTTCACAGATTCACCAGCTTGATCATCTCATCAGCCTATCTGTCTCAGAAGAGACATCAACCACCACCACCATTGTCTGGACTCAAGACTCTGTCATGTATCATCTGCTGTAATATATCATTTATCATCTGCTATGATAAACATTGTTTACTTCATTCACTAGTCTCTTCTGATTGAAATGCTTACAGCAAATATTGGCATATGCGTTAAATTTTGATTAATTAATCACAAAGTTTGTAATTAATTTGGATTCTTTTTTTTAATCGCTTGACAGCTCTATTTTTTTTTTCATACATTTAGTGAAACAGTGTGTTCAAACAGCTGCAGAATGTTGGCAGGTAAGATGTACTGACACAGCAGCAGCTAGGCTGGTACAGTGATGCTGCCACACACTGACACTCTTTACAAGGAAACAAACAACTTCATGTTTTGCATTTAATGCTGAATTTACACTGAAGGCTCGACTGATTTAGAAATTGCCGTAGCCATTTCACAAAGTTTGTTAAGTTTCTCCTCACTCAATTATATTGTGGTTATTAGTTCAATGGCTAGTTGAAACAAACAGTGTGTTCACAAACATCTGCTGCTAACATTGGCAGGTTAAGAGAGTTACATATAATTGACATTACAGTGAACTACATGAAAATCAGATGTGTGTAATCCATGCTGCCTGTTCTAAATAGTAAATGGACTGGCATTTCTTTAGCTCTTTTCCACTCTGACCCCAACACATGTCACATTCCCACACATTCCCCCATTCACACACACCAAAGAAGAACCAAAATTTACAATTCTTTCAGATCTGCATGAGAATGAATCATAAAGTTTTACCAGAAGAGCTTCAGTGCTCATCCTTCTACATATAATCCTTCAGTTGAAGCTGAAGTATTAAAATCAGCACCTTTAAGGTACCCTGAGTTAATATTAGGAGATATATTCATGAGAGACTAAAGGGGACATACACTGTTGTACACAACTTATTTAACCCTAAATGATGCAGTGAGTAGCTTCTCATTTCTTAAACAACCATGTATGAAGATATGTCCTGTGGTCTTAGAAAAGATGTTACTCTGTTTGAGAAGGGTCAAGGTATTGGCCTGCATCAAGTAAAGAAAACAAATAAGGAGATTGCTGAAACTACTAAAATTGGGTGAAGAACTGTCCAACACATCATTTAAACCTGGAAGGATAGTGGTGAACCATCATCTTCGAGGAAGAAATGTGGTTGGAAAAAAATCTTGAATGATCGTGATTGAGATCACTTAAATGTTTGGTGACATCAAACAGTAAAAAATCAATAGTAAAAATGTTTGATAGTGTAAGTAACTGTGTAGCTGTGTAGCCTTGAGAAAAACACTTCATCAGTGAGGCTTGTTGGAAAAATGGCTTCAATTTGCTAGGGAGCATAAAGATTGAACTCTGGAGCAATGGAAAAAGGTCATGTGGTCTGATGAGTCCAGATTTTCCCTGTTCCAGAATGATGGGTGCATCAGGGTAAGAAGAGAAGCAGATGAAGTGATGCACCCATCATGCCTAGTGCCTACTGTAGGGGCAGTGTTATGATCTGGGGCTGCTTCAGTTGGTCAGGTCTAGGTTCAGCAATATTATGTGCCAAAAACATGAGGCCAGCTGACTACCTAAATATACTGAATGACCAGGTTTTCCATTAAATGATTTTTTCTTCCCTGATGACATGGGCATATTGGGTGACAAGATGACAATGTCACGATTCATTGGGCTCAAAGAGTGGTGTTCAGGGAGTATGAGACATAATTTTCACACATGGATTGGCCACCACAGAGCCCAGGCCTTAATCCCATTGAGAATCTTTAGGATATGCTGAAGAAAACTTTACGCAGTGGCCCGACTTTCCCATCGTCAATACAAGAGCTTGCCGAAAAATGAATGCGACTCTGGAAGGAAATAAATGTTGTGACATTGCACAAGCTTATCAAAGCGATGCTACAGTGAATGTGTGCCGCAATCAAAGCTAAAGGCGGGCCAACCAAATATTGGAGTGTGTGACTTTTTCTTTTGGCTGGGCAGTGTATTATGACAAACCCACTTTTTTTATCTGGAGTACCTACCAACCCCCAAACTGCTAAATAATCAAATAAAGTAAATACAAATTTGAAAAAAGAATTAAACATCCCAGTCAGTTTTTTTTTTTTTTGTGGCGTGCCTTGGTCATAAAACCACGATTCAGTTAGCCATTGAGATAATGGCCTCCTTCCTACGTCATGTGTAGGCTCATTTCAATAATACGGCCCCCAATCAGAGTATCTCCACCCACGGCTTGAGAGCCACCCCTGCAAAGGTTTGCCAAAATTTTTTCTCATAAGCACCAGACCAACTAACATTGTGTCGAAGCTAAGAGTTGAGCAAAACTGTTCTAAACAATGTCTGTTATTATTACAGAACTGCAATAACTGCTTCAGTGTGACATCTTACTTAAAAACCTAATAATGAACATGTCACCGTTATATTGGAAGCATTAAAAGTGACACTGCATTATGTATCTTAAATTTTAACAGCATTCACTGCTTTCAACAGATTCTCTAAAAATTGACTCTCTGCATAAAATGGAATTTTTACCAGTTGCCCAAAGGAAAGACACACAACACACTGTGGGCGAGATCAAAGGTTACACTTCTCTTTTTTTGACAGCTAATTTGGACATTAACCACAGAGGTGGCAGATAAGGAAACAGTCATATGGACAACGTTGGATGCCCATCAGAAAACCTGTTAGTGATTAATAAATTAATTAATATATTTCTACAATAACGATGTGATCAAGAACGCTGTTTCACATCCATTATATCAGAAGTGGCAAAAACCATTAGGCATATTTTTAAACTGCAGGCCCATATGTATATGTATCATTAGTTATGTAGTGCTTGCTTATTCTGGGCTGCACAGTAAGTTCAAACAGAACAGTGAGCTGTGGCTTTTTAAATAGCACTGTGCTGGAGTTCATCTTGTTGTTATATTTTGGCCTGGGGGCTGTATATGGCGGCAGAGCACACCATCTCCATCAAAGGAAAACATCACAAAAGGCAAACAAAGCCTCCGTCATTTGATTTGTGAATCAAATGGACTGAGCTGCAGTGATTCACTGCCGCTTCAGCAGCTCATTGCAAGGTGATTCAAGGAACATGAGAGAGTCCAGACAAAGCTCTTTGACTTTAATCCAGGTCCCTCTTTCACTCCTGAATCAGTGTTCGAGAGGTACTGTCAGCCTTGACCTAAATTAGACCCTCCTCCCCTCCTCTCACCCTCCACTATTCCCTCTGATTTCATCTCAGGCTCTGCTGGGTCTTGTCTCTGAGAGGAGGAACGGTTTGGGAAAAAGCTGTCAGTTCCAGGCTAGCAAACTGCGAAGGGTAAAAAGGGCAATATGAGCTAATGAAGTCAGTCCTGAGTGGGAACACCAGTGCTTTTTTGCCTAAGCCCCACTTCCACTTGTTAATATGACATGTTAGACCTCGGTAACTGCTTGTCTCTCCTCTTGCTGTCTCTCCATTTTGGTTTTCATTATCAATCAGTCTTCATCCACTGCCTCCCATTTTCTCCCTTTTCCCCTCATGGCTTGCTGTGTTCTTTTTCTCCTTGCTTCCATTCCTCCAGCTCTCCCTGTCATCCCATATATATGTCTATCCCCCTTAATATGGGAACTGAAAAGGGCCCGAAGGTGACACTGTGACAGGCAAATCAAGCTCTTGTTTTTTGGCATCACTCACACCCGTCAGGGACTTTAATATGATTTCAGAGGCCATTTGCATTCCATTTGTGGCTATCGAAAGTTATCAATCTGCCTTACTTCCCTCGGCGATGTTGACTGACTACTGAAAGTCGGCCCTGCAAAAGAAAAGAGCAGCATAAAAAATGAGCAACAGCATTCTGATTTGAACAGATGCTGTGGACTGTGAATACACAATGTCTGAAGTGCACACTCTGTACATGTGCAAATTCAGTGTATTTGGTAAGCCACTTTTTAATACATGACAAATGTGTAGACTCATTAATGCAACACAACACCTGCACAGAAAACCTTTTTCCTCTTGTCTTGTCTTCATATCTTTTAAACAAGTTCTTCACCCCAATCCAAACCACTTAAATTGTTTATTTTCTGCTCTATTGCCACTATTGTTAATGTTCAGGTAACTTTCTGTTTCAAAAACTCTTGGGTGAAGGTTAGGAAAAAGATCATGGTCAGAAGAAACAGGTTGTCTCCCATGAGAGCTTACAAGGATTGGTGACCCAAACGTTTACCTTGACCTACTTTTGCGGCACTAGTACATCATCAGACTTCTGCACAATAACTTACATCATAGCATATTCATAGAGAGAAATTTGACATAGATACCATGTCAAATTTAACACGTGTTCTTTGTTTTTGCCAATTAAAATACTTCCCACCATATGTCCCATCTTGTGCTTTATAGGTCTCAAATTGTAGAAAGTGAGCTTTCCATGTCTTAATTGATTATAAAGCAGGTCTAAGTGCTATATAAATACTGTGAAAGACTGAGAAATGCACACAGCCCATAAGTAATAACTGTGGTGTCAGGACGTCCGTCAGGTCGTGATGTCACAACTATACAGTTACTGATCCCAGCCACGCCCCCAGATGATGGAAATTCTCGGTCTACAGAAATGACTAGGGTTAAAGCTCAAATGCACCTGCTATACATGTGTGTGGCGGGCAGTCAGTGAGGTATAGTGACGTAAGTACTCAAAGCTGACATGTACCAAACAGACCACTACAATGACCCTTTTTCTGGAGGGAGATGGTTAACATCATTAATAAGCGGCCTCCAATGATAATAAAATCTATCAGAGGAAAAAATAATAATAAAGTGTGAACTTTATTTTCTCAAGTTTTAAAATAAACATAGTGTCATACAGACAAGCTTTGAATGAATGGCGAGGTTGATTTCCGTAGAAGCAGAATCTTCCGACAGGCAATCAGAGAGGTAAAAGCGATAACGTTGAATAGCAATATGAGGGGATGGACAGATCTTCAACCTCCAAACCTTTGAGATTGTTGTACAAAATGGCTGCCAGAAGTCAGACAATTTGGGGCTGGACCAGAACATGTGGGTTAAGTCACAGGAGTTTGAGAACATCTATCGCACCCCTCATCTAATCTGCCCAGTAAGAACATGGTGAGCCTGGCCTTACTATAGTGAATTCTATGTAATACTTTGAATTGTATAAGGCTAAGTCTAGCACAGCTGGAGGAAGAATTGACTGCGCTCAGGGCTTTTCCCCAGAAGGCATCCGACAGAGTGATCTGTAGTTCGTTCTCCCGGCTGGCCCTAGTTTTGTTAACAACTGAGTCATTAGCTGGAGAGAGAATGTTATAAAAATAAGAGATGTGGCAATTAGAAAGTTGAGTTTCAGCTTTGAGAATTATATCTACAGTTGCAATCGAAATTATTCAACCCCCACTGCAAATTAGGTTTATTGGCAAAATGTCCAAACTAGCAGCTGTTTGCAATAAACAAATCAAACAAGAACAATTTAAATAGCTCAACACAGCTAAAATTACAAGTGGTTTCTCCAAATTCAACACAAAATGCCACTCTTAATGACTACTGCAGTCTCAAAATTATTCAACCCCTTCATGTCAAGCATCTTTAGTACTTAGTAGAGCACCCTTTTGCTGTTATGACCTGCTGCAACCGTGATGCATAGCCAGACACCAGCTTCTGGCAGCATTCCTGAGGAATCTTAGCCCATTCCTCATGGACAAAGGCCTTCAGTTCACTGATATTCTTGGGTTTGCATGCTGCAACCGTCTTTTTCAAATCCCATCAGAGATTTTCAATGGGGTTCAAGTCAGGCGACTGTGATGGCCACTCTAGTATCTTCCAAGACTTCTTCTGAAACCAAGCCTTGGTGGACTTTGGGGTGTGCTTGGGATCATTGTCTTGTTGGAAGGTCCAATGATGCCCAAGCGTCAGCTTCCTCACAGATGGCATGACATTTTCTCCCAGGATTTCCTGATACTTGATTGAATCCATCTTGCCCTCCACACACTGCAGGTTTCCAGTGCCAGAGGAAGCGAAGCAGCCCCAGAGCATCACTGAGCCACCGCCATGCTTCACTGTAGGCAGGGTGTTCTTTTCAGCGTATGCTTCATTCTTCCTCCTCCAGACATACCGCTGATCCATCAGCCCAGAAATTTCCAGTTTTGTTTCATCTCTTATTCATATAGATTTGAGCAAGTTGAAGCTGACTTTTCTTGTGCTTTTGGGTCAGTAGTGGTGTAGGTCTTGGAGTACGGGCATGGAGCCCTTCAGGTGTAGTATGCGCCTTACTGTGGAAACTGAAACCTCAGTGCCTGCTGCCACCAACTCTTGCTGCAGGTCTTTTGCAGTCAGTCGAGGGTTTTTGACCACCTGCCTCCTCAGGACTCTGGTGGCAGCTGTTGATAGCTTCCTCTTTCTGCCACATCCAGGTAGTGTAGCCACTGTTCCTTTAACTTTAAACTTGCGAACTTCCAACTTCCAACTGTATCTCTAGGAACATTCAGTGCTTTTGCTATCTTTTTGTATCCTTTTCCTTGTTTGTGCAAGGCAATGATCTCTTTGAACGTTTTGGACAATTCTCTTGACTTGCCATATTTCTAACATGCAATGAAACGTCACCGTCAACAGTCCAGGTATTTGAGGTGTTCTATCTCAAGCACACCTGAGGCAACTAATGAAGCCCTTGATTGGTTGCATCAGGTGTGCTTGACACCACACCTGATTTGCAAATGTGTGCTCTTATGAGGAATTCTATTCATGGGGTTGAATATTTTCGAGACTGCAGTAGTCATTGAAAGTAGGACTTAGTGTTGAATTTGGATGAAATCCTTGTAATATCAGTTTTATTTAACTATTTAAACTGTTCTCGTGTAATTTGTTTATTGCAAACAGTTGAGAATTTTTTAATTTTGCAAATGAACCTAAAATGCAATAGGGGTTGAATAATTTTGATTGCAACTGTATGCACTTTGAGGAGGAATTTGTGGAAACAGGGACGGGCGAAGTTGTGTAGCTGAAAGTATACCACCTATGTACATATCGCTCAGATGGTGGAGACCACTCCTCTCAATGGACATTAATTGAGGGTCAATTTTCGCAGGCAAGAATAAATTGTTGTTACAAATAGGAGTTGCCGGAGGGAGAGTGAGCCAACTGGAGTGACGCCTAATTTGTACCCAGATTTTCAAAGTGCCAATTACTATGGGATTAGATGTGAAATGTGAGGGGGGGAGAGAGGGAGGCAGCCAGAGCCTAGAGTGAGGAAGAGGAGCACGACCTAGCTTTGATCTGGCACCAGCTGCTCTCAGATGAGGTAAACCAAAGCATAATTTTATGGGCATTTGCAGCCCAGTAGGAACCGATAATACTAGGTAGACCAAGTCCCCCAAGGGATCTGCTCTTCTGCAATGAACATCTACCGACTCTTGCATGCTTGCCGGCCGTAAACAAATGTAGAGATAATGCTATCTATGCCAGTAAAAAAATGACCTAGGTAGGAAATTGGGTAAACACTGGAAAATATATAGATACCTACGAAGTATATTCATCTTGACAGCCTGTACGTTTCGGGTTAAAGAGAGCGGTAGACGGCTGGACCTCTGTAAATCGGATTTAAATGTTGATGTCTGCAATATGCGGATGGATCTTGTAATATTCTAAATATTTGAACCCTGAGTTAGAAAGTCTGAAGACCTTATGGTCTGCGCCCCATCTCTGAATCCCCTTAAATCCTTTCTCTGCCTTTAAAACAATTAAGAGTAGTTAGATTGCAACTGCAAATAAGAACGGGGAAAGCGGGCACCCCTGACCCCTGCTACGAGAGGGAAGGATTCAGAGTGCTGGGTGTAAGTACAGACTGACGCGTGGGGGGAGGAGTAAAGTAATTGAATCTAGGAGATGAAGCCTGCACCAAATCAAACTCCTCACAGAGAGGAGAACAGATAAGCCTACACCTCCATCATCCAGGGATACAATAACCTCTGGTTCTGTAGGAGAAAATGGGGTCTGAATGACACTGAGAAGTCTTCTGACATTAGAGTGCCTCCCTCTTATGAACCCTGTTTGGTCCTCCAATGTAACTGAAGGCATTATAGACTCCAACCTGCAGGCCAGAGCCACTGCAAGTATTTTAACATCGACAGGTAGGAGCAAGATTTGGTGTAAGGATGTATAGTTCAAAGGGTCTTTGCCAGTCTTGAAATCAGAGAGTCAGACAGTTGATCCAAGAATTCCTCATAAAATTCAACCAGGTATCCATCGGGAGATTTTCCACTATTCATTGACTGTATTGCGTCTTTAATTTCAGAAAGTTGTAAAGGGGCGACGAGCATCTCAAGGTTGTTAAAGGATATTATGGGCATGACCAGTTTTTCAAATAATGTAAGTAATTGAGCTTCATCATTAGGGCATTCCAACATGACCAGTTGAGAGTAAAACTTCTTAAAGATATTATTAATCTCCTCTGGATTTGTAGAAAGGGAGCCTATTTCTTCCTGTATCTGTGTAATTCGGTTTGAGGTCATCTTGGCCCTTAATTGGTGGGCCAAAAAGCAGCCTGCTTTGCCTCCATGTTCATACATGCAACCCCTAGAGCAAAGGAGGAGCTGTTCAGCCTCCCTTGTTAAGAGGAGGTCCAGCTCTGATTGAAGTACCATTCTTTCTTTATGCAAGTCAAGCATTTGGTTGGTTGAGAGGGAGTTGTCTAAGTCTGCGATAGATTTTTCTAACTGCTCGATGAGCCTTACAAGCTTTATTAGCATGGAATGTAAATTATATAATTTTGCCTCTGATAAAAGCCTTGAGGGTCTCCCTCCCGCAAAAACTTGCCTTGGCTAATGAAAGAAGGTTCCAGGCACCAGGATTTAAATCCTTTTGGTTGAGATGAGAACGAAAGTCCAAGATAAGGGTTGAGTTTATCTGATACAGTTATCATAGAATACTGGGTGGAAACAAGTGACAGGATTTGTGTTTTGAAGTGTTTTGTCGACCATTAAATAATCTATATGAGAGTATGAATGGTGCGCGTGGGACTAAAAAGCATATTGCCCAGAAGAAGGGGATTTCAAAACCTCCAGGGATCGACATAGCCATACTGATCCATAACGGCAGAGAGAGTCAAAGCCATTTTTGAGGGAGAAATGAGCTATCTGTCCAAAACTGGGTCCATTAAGCAATTCATATCTCCAAATGAAATTAGTAAGTGAGAGTTTAAGTTTGTAATAGAAGACAAGAGAGATTTCATAAAAGTGTCATCGTCCCAAGTGGGAGCATAAACAGATGCTATGATAATTGGCTTTTGGTAAAGTGTGCCAGAAATGGTCCTAGAGCGTCCATTCGAATCCGTAATTATGTTATTGGGTGCAACGTTTTCCAAATTTAGTGGAAAAGGAAAATCTGTCCAATCTAGGGCCTATTCAGTTTTCGATGATCAGAGTTACATAAATGTGTCTCCTGAAGCTGCGCTATATTCACATTTCGATTTTTAACATGCATCATAATCTTTGTTCGTTTCACCGAAGCATTCAAGCCACCAATGCGTCACCTTCCTAAAATAATGGCACTTTTTGGCCAAAATTATTTTTTTTGCCTAAATTGTCTCCTCATGATGCTGGCCACCTGGTAAAATCAACTACATCCTCAGTTGAACAGATCATGCGATCCTACCCCGTAGTATAATGGCCTATGTCAAAGGTCGTTTTATTTTGCCCAAGTCACAAGACAGAGTGACTAAGGCAATTTTAGCTTTAGCTTTTCAAGACATATCTTTACCCCAAAGGACTATGTAAATAGTCATCTTTTGTCATAATCTTTTTGTGTGAAATGATTAATAATTATCATATACTCTATATTTGGTTCAGTTTTTTCTGTTTTTGAAAAAGTTGAAAATATGACTTAGGCCATTATTTTAGGAGGGTGACAAATGTTTAATAAGATAATCTACATTGTCTGCCAGCCATTTGCCCCCCTCATTAGTCACACCAACCATTGCGCAGGATGCACAAAAGCAACAAAACTGTACTGTGAATGAAATAGGTGAAACAGTCCTCTCAAATGACAAGAAAAAAAAGAAATGAGAATAAAGACATTTTCCTACGTACATACATCTGGCTCTCCCACCCTGTTCCATTCCTCCCTCTCAGGAGGACTGAGTTCCCTCAGTTTATCGTGTGCAATATTGCTGAATTATGTCTTTGTTCAGGCATCCTCTATGTTTTGGTCCCTACAGATGTCCAGTGTAGTCTGCCGGTCCACAGTCATCTAGCCCCAGTTGGATGCCTCTGAGGCCAACCGGTGCTCAGTCCATACAGTCCCTTCATGGCTCATCTTGGTTGGATAGAGTAAGAGGAAATTGTGCCTTTACAGAACCGTGGTCGTAGAGGTTCAGAAGGTCCCCAAAAGTTCAACAATCTGGCAAAACGGAGTGAATCAAGCCTGAAAAAGGCTAGGTAGCGCATCTAGCATAGCCAGTTGATGGTACAGCTGAAGTTAGTGGCTAGGATAGTTGGTCTCCGAGTCCAGTCTCTGCTGATAGCTAGCCGCGAAGGTTGCGGCCTCTTCAGGCGAAGATAGCCTCTTCTTAGCGTCGCTTCTCAGTGTAATCTGTAAGCAGGCTGGGAACAGGAGAGCCAGTCTTAGGCCTAGGTTGTAAAGTGTTGACATGATGTCCCAGTTCTTCGCACATTGCTCAAGGACCTCCGGGTTGCAGTCTTAGTGTATTTGTACCAGCGAGCCACGATACTGGAGATTACCTTGTCTCTTGTGGGCTTCCTGCTTCTCAGCGTAATCTGTAAGCAGGCTAGGAACAGGAGAGCCAGTCTGACGCCTAGGTTGTAAAATGTTGACATGATGTCCCAGTTCTTCACACGTTGCTCAAGGACCTCCGGGTTGTAGTTCCTATATTTGTACCAGCGAGCCACGATACTGGAGATTACCTTGTCTCTTGCGGGCTTTCCAAATGATCAGAGCCATAATCTGGAAGCCATTAAGGCGTATTATTACATGCTGCGTGACCCCAATTCAGGGGTGATGAAAGGGTCTGTTCGCCAAGCAGTTCACCGAGGAGTTCCGAAAAGAAGTGTGTGGGCTGGGGACCTTCAATGGATTCTGGGAGTCCCATAATTCTGATGTTGTTTCTGCGGCTGCAGCCCTTGAGATCTATCGTCCTTGCCATTAGTTTAGCATTGCTCTCGGCTAGTGCTGCACACCTCTCCTCTTTCGTGTGAATCCGCTGGTCTAGCAGCTCAGCACCGGCCTCTAATGAGTTGATCCTCTGACCATGTGCCGATACCACAGCTTGTGTTTGGTCCAATTTCGCCTCTAAGGCTGCAAAGGTGGTCTTGAAATCGGCGGAGATGCTAGCCCTGTGGTCCAAGCAATGCTAGCTACACCAACGTTGTTACATGTGGCTGAGGCCTCTCCTTCAGTCTTTTTTGAGGTTTTAGCTGATTTTGACATTGTGCCAGTATGCATGAAGTTAATTCTGTCCAATTGTGTCCTAATAAACTGTCGGGGTTAGTGAAAAAGTATTGAAGCAACGTTGTGGGAGATGCTTTCATATGCTCATCCAACCTGAAGTCCCTTGCTTGGCTAGGTTTAGGGAAAACATCATACTTTGGGTTAAAATAACATTCACTCTTGTAACGTAACTCATATAAGTGATGAAACTCATGTCACCTAACATCGGGATGTCACTCACATAACGATAGTGATGTGAGTGATGTCACGTACATAATTTACATACATACAACTTGATTGTTACACTAATTAAAAATCTAATCACTCTCGACTCTTGGTGACGAAGGAGTCTCAATATTGAAGAGGTGACTAATATGTACAATCACTGTTTTATGTTCTTTCATTCAGTGATTGAGGGATGGATGGTTTGCAGTGAAGATGGCTGTTTGTGTTTCTGAAATGCTTTTTTTTTAGACAGTTCAGCCTCCTGAATGCTGTCGTCTGTTCAATATTCTCTACTCCATCAGGTGCTTGATAGAGAAAATACAAGCAGCCCAAGCAAACCGCTTGTGGTCTCCACGTGGTATCATGGTTAACACTGTAGTTCAGACTGCTACAGCTCTAAACTTTAACATAATATGAGCTTGAGTTCAAGAAATTAGGTTGAAAATCCATTTGCGTTTTCCTGTAGTTAGCTGCTGATAGCATGGCATTTCAACTGAGTTAAATAAATTAAGTGGCTATTTATGAAAGAAACAGAATTGCCTCTCGGTTTTTCCCCCAAGACAGAGTTTATGTGATGAACTGTGGTTGAGTAACATTCTGGTAGTCACATTTGGGAATAAGGACTGTGGATTTTCCCCTAATTGCTTACAGTGTACTTGTGTTAGTGAGAGATCACTTCACAGCCACTGTGGACAGGAGGAATGATTACAGACACCAGTAATGCTATCAATATCCATATGAGCAAGTGTTATGTTAAGACAAAGGGGGAAAAAATGGGAACCTATCCTTATACAAAGTGCTTTAGAGCTGCTTAAACATAAAATGAAAACAAAATAATCTGAGCAGCATTATATTCATGTATTGTCTAGGTTATATACTCAGTTGTCAATTTAATAATAATAATAGGTACTGTAATAGGTACACCCAGCTAAAATTAACCTATTCTAAACCTAAATGCAATTGAGCCCCTATGGGACATTATGTATCGGTGCATCTGGGGCCACCAAATATTGCCACAGAAATTAATGTCCCCCAGGACACCATTCCCCGACTCATCAGGAGCATGCCCAGATGTTGTTGGGAGTACAGGCACGTGGGGGCCATGCACACTACTGAGTCACGTTATGAGTTGTTGCCATGATAAAATTCATACAAGGATCAGCCTGTGATTTCAAATTTTTTACTTTGATTTTTGGTGTGATTTTGAATACAACGGTCTTTGGGTTGATGGTTTTGGTTTCCATTGACCGTTGTTGAGTCATTTTGTTCTCAACAAATTATACTATGTACATTAGTAAAGAATTTCAACTTTAATCACACATCAGATCTTGATGAACGAATTATTCAAGTGTTCCCTTCATTTTTTATGAGCAGTGTAAAACAATCTATTCCTTCCATTTTCCTCACCAGCTTCCTTTATAAATATTTTGGACACTGGGGATAACGATCTGTTTTCTGTCATCAGAGAGACAGACAAGCAGCAGTCTAAGAAGGTTCTTCTGTTTATACCCATCATTTGTGAAACATTAAAGGGATATTTCATTTAAGAGCTTTCACTTCTAATAAGGTGCATTGGAAAGTTTTACTCAGTTAAATGCTTTAATATCTTTGTGCACATTTGAGTTACAGTGTCCATAATTTTATTCAATGAAGCTGGTGAATAAACAGTGTCATAAAGTTATTTGTTAAAAAATGAAGTGAATATATGACTCATAACCATGATAAACAAGATAAATAAAAATACAACTAATTTGGTAATGCAAGAAGTGTGAAGACACCACAGAAATAACAAGTAGAAATCACAGTAGAAACGTTGCGTCCCTGTAGAGTGATTTATACAGTACCAATTTTAACACACAAAAATTAAAAACAACTGAGGGACCATGGTTCACTGTCTATGCACACATCCTTACAACTATGCAAGTTGTAAGGATATAGACCTTATGTAGATGCTTTCTGGATTTAGAATAGTGATTTCTTGTTGCAAAATGGATCTAGATATTGAGCTATGAATTTGGGAAGAATGCAAAAAAAACCTTGCTATTTTTGAACACCTCTGATGAATCCCCCTTTAAAAAAATCAGTGTCAATTTCACATAGGTTTTAGGGTTAGAGTTAGGGTAAGGGTCATGTTTAGGCTGAGAGTAAATTTAGATATTAGGTTGATGAGAATTATTCCTCTTCCATGTTACTTGAGGTTTGTTGAGTTAAAAATTCAACATCATTGTCCCATAGGCTTCAGGGTTACCATACCATATCGGATTTATTGCAACAGGAGTAATACACACTTCTGGCTTTTATTCAATATCGGATATGAGGTAGTCCTTCCATGGACTTCCAGTTACCTGTGTCTTCTCAAAAGATAAAAGAAAAAAAAGTCATCAACTAGTCAAGGGGTCATCTGACCTCTCTCAGCAGTCCCAGGTCATTGCTGACCTTGACATACTCTGCCACAAAGCTCTCACCATCACATCCACAGGTTTAAGGGGAGCATTAGCATCTTATCAATCGTCACATAAGTCTGTCATACATCAATAGGTAAAAGTGCTTGCTCGGTTCATAAGGTTTCATAAATTCTATGATGCATAATGTCACGATCTCATAATGCTGTGGTGGATTTTTTGTGTTTGGTGTTTTGTTTGCTTTCAGTTGTGCTTGCAGAGGTGCACTGAGAGGCTGGGTGGAGTTTTCCGTCACTGGAGCTGCTGACACACACGTACCTACAGCAGGTTGACAACCAGCACCTGCTGGTAAGCCCTGCTCTCCATGCTACCTGCTGCCAGATGATTTTGTCAGTCAGACTTAGTCTAAATCGCCCTCTAGAGTGTCACTGGTGACACTGGTCCAGTTTTTTCCTTTGAGATCTAATATTGCTTTGTTCTGTCTCCAGTGATCATCTGCGTTCCCGTTCTACCAGTGGCTCTGCTTCCAGCAACCCAGCTCTCAGCACCTCTGCAGCAAACAACCTTGCTCTGTGCTCACCTGAGTCTCTACATGCCAAGCAGTCCAGCAGCGCCGCCGTGAGCTACCTCTCTACCTCCTTCCACCTCTCGGAAGGGAACTCAGGCCTGAGTAGCTTCCTACCTTCACCTGCAGTAACCTTGCCCCTCAGTAAATTACCTCGAACTCCATTCCCTGCCTCATGTTCGGTTTTGAGTCCTACAACCTACCACCAAGTGTAACACATAATGAAATATGTCTTGCATGGTGTTGCGGTTTCACGTCTATCTCTTGCTCCTTGTCCCCTTTGGTTTTATTTTCCCATCATTTTTCACCTAGCCAACCCTGATATTTCATTCACAAATCTGGTCATTATTTCTGTAAGTTCAAACTACTCCTCCTCCTCAAATCAATGTAATTGATACTGTACATACTCATTGCATTCTGCTAATTGCTTGAAGTTCCTGTCCAATCAAATGTGATTCCTGCTGTTCTAACCTTGGAATGTCTGCGCATCTCAATGTAGGATTTTTTACAGAATTTGTCGCTTGAAGGTGTTTTACCATTCAAAGCCGAAAATGAAAATATTCTGGCCTCATTGCAATGTAATTTTAAAAGGTGCATGCAAGCGTGATTTCTTTTGATATCTCAATTTAGAATTCACTCCTGCTCAAATATTCAGCACTCAAGTATGATGTGAAAACTGACGCCTCCAGTGCATGTATACTGAGAATGGACCTTTTTAGAGTGAAGTTGGAGCAGCAATTAAAATAGTGTGATTACTCATACTGTGGAATTTTAATTAAGAACTGTAGAGGCCTTTAAGGATTGCAATGCAGGGATTTATTTTTATGCAAACCATGTCAGTCAGGTTTGGAGAGGGTTTGGAGGGTGTCTGGGTGAAGTCTGGTGCCATAACATTTCTTTGCCCAGCCCACAGCAACATTAATGGCGGCTTCATTGGCTATAATATCGCTGTGCTGCGAGATGGTGTTACCATAGTGAGTCTGCAGTAGAGTCATATTTGTCGACATCCAGGTCTTGGTATTAGCCGCGACACTTTTGTGAAAGTCATCTGTGGGCGAGGAGGGTTTAATAAATGCTGTCAGACGAGTCACCTGTCTCTGCATGCCGCTAGGAAATGTGTCCGTATTGATAGCTTTATCTATTATTTGCTTATGGTGAAGGGCCTGAATGAGTTTGAAAATATTCTTCGCACTTTCTCTAGTCTGTGGGTCAAGTGCTTGTCTAAGGGGAGGTGTCGTGGTATTGCTGTTTCCATCAGGTCTTCTTCCATAGTAGGGCTGTGTACCTAAATTATGGGATGGGGGTCGATGTGGAAGAGTCAGTCAATGATAAGATAGATAGATAGACTTTATTATTAGACTCCAGGTTCATTCAAAAAAGACAAACAAACACACACATAAAAATTTAAAGGAGACAGTCATACCAGTGTTTCCACATAGCTGACTGGTACCTCACAGCACTGAGACCAGGATTGGACAACGGCATAAGACTCTACACCTGCCCGTGAATGATGACCAAAGTGGGTGGGCCACGTCCTGTAAGTGGAATAAACATCTGTAATGGTGGCTTACCTGACAACATAGTAGCTCTGTCTCCTCGTCATGGTGGGGGGAGCCAGCTGGAGCCTGGAGGGTATCTGGGGGTATCCTCCGTGTCGGCATCTGTTGCTCCTTGTGGCAAATGGCGTTTCGTGTATTCCTGAGGTGGCTCGGAGACAGTTCAAAGAGAAAAAGAAAGAGGGATTTCGGATCCGTGTGGAGCTTGTTGATTCAAAGTCTTTCAGTTCATCTCGGAGAAAAAAAGCAGTTGTCAGCAGGATATATGTTTCCTTTTGAGGAAGTAGTAGAAATGCTGGGTATCTGCCAGTAGCATTTTATCCACATATAGGAGGGAAGCAAGCGTGGTTGTGGCCAAGCCTCCAATAACAGTTAAAATTCCACTTTATTGATTAATTTAAAAAAAGAGAATAGAAAAGATTAGGTCAATAAAAGGGCATAAACGGCCCGGTCAAAGACGTTAAAAAAGGCTAAGGAACGTTTTCCAAGCCCAGTTTGGTCAAGCATAAAATTTCCCTGACGTTTCGCAACAGTGTTGCTTCTTCAGAGGGAAAGAGGGGGTCATACTTTTGGCTGAGTCAACATCTATTATCCTACCAATCGTTGAAGGTGTCACGATCTCACTTTCTGTAGAGTTTTGTGTTTTGTTTCACTGTTCTGCTTGCAGAGGCGCGGCGAGAGGCTGGGCGGAGTCCCCTGCCCGAACTTAGCTTTACCAAATTTCTAGTGTCTTATGATTGCCGTAACTAATACTTTGTTTCTGCCTCCAGTGTACACCGGTGACCCAAGCTCTGCCTGTGACTCCGCTCTCCCCACGCCTCTGCAGCAGACAGTCTGCCCCGGCCGCATCTCCGCTGCCACACGCCACACCGCTGCCAGCGCCCCGAGAGCTACCTGCTCTACTCCTGCCACCTCTCGGACAAGGACTCTCATCACCACAAGCTGTCCTCTGGTTCCTTAAATAAAGCGCCTATAACAGTTCATCCTGCCCTGTGTCCGCTTCTGGGTCCTACTAAATCCTACCGAGTGTAACAGAAGGACCTCAAAACAAAATGCAGAGACCCCATCAGCACCAAAGTCTTTGTGGCAGTATGTCTCAGGTAAAACGACATGTTGTATGTGTACGTTGTTACGATGAGTAATATAAGCCTGTAATAAGTTGAATAAATATCCCAAACTGAGTAACTCCAGTAGACCATCTAAAAAGTGTTTCCTGAATGCCACCAATTAGCTCACATAAAAGAGGTCAGCTACAGTAAACAACCAATATTATAATCACTCCTGCAAAATTATTTTGGAGGGAAAATGAAGGTAATCGATGGCTGTGTAAATTCAGATGGATTCTGATTGGCTGTCAGTGTTTCTATTGTTCATCAAATCGCTCTGAAAGTGATCCCAACAATATTGTTCCCCACTGTTGTTGTCAGTAGTTCGGTGTGGACGGCCCATAAAACAACAGGAATAAATCCTCTGTTTGGAAAGGTTATAATGTTTAGTCTTTTATAGAAGAGATGGCTCCATTTTATTCTAACTTGGCACCTGTAGTTTGTATATGTTTTTTTTCTTTGCCTTGTTTAGCTGATCCCTCCCCCATACCGCTGTAAACTCTGATGAATCTCTTCATTTAGGGGCCTCTTAAACAAGCCTGGCATCCAGAGAGATCCTTAACAGACTCTTCCTCAATTACAGGATGGGGATAGAGCTAGAAAGCAAACCATTAAAACAGCCAGGCAGAGGCCGGCCCGGGAAGAACGACTTGTTAGGAGACAGTGTTGTAATGAGGAGTGTTTAAGGCTTAGGCGAGGGTGCCTTTTAAAAGAAGACCAGAAGCAAGATAGACTGTTAAAAGGATATTTACTTTACTTTCTCTTTATTTTTATAGACACACACATGTACAAACATTTCACCAATATACATAATCCTGTGTCCTGTCAGAGGGTTCAACATCTTAATTTCAGTGTTTGCTGCACGTAATACTAGCTTGTCTGCTCGCTACCTATTAGGAGAGCAGGGCAGAGGAGATAATGGAGAATGCACACAGAACATACACTGATCAGGCATAACATTATGACCACCTGCCTAATATTGTGAAGGTTCCCCTTGTGCAGCCAAAACAGCTCTGACTTGTCAAGACATGGACTTAAGACCTCTGAGGGTGTCCTATGGTGTCTGGCACCAGGGTGTTTTATAGTGGATCCTCTGGGTCCTGTATGTTGGGGGGTGGGGCCTCCATGGATCAGACCTGCTCCAATACGTCTTACATATGCTCGATCAGATTGGGATCTGGGGAATTTGGAGGCCCGGTCAACACCTTGGGCCCTTTATTGTGTCCCTTGAGCTGTTCCCGAGCAGTGTTTGCTGTGTCAGGGCACATTGTCCTGCTGGGAGGCCACTGCCATCAGGTAGTGTTGTTGTGACGAGGGGGTGTACTTGGTCCACATCAGTGTTTGGATGGGTGGTGCGTGTCAAGTGGCATTCACATGAATGCCAGCACCCAAGGTTTCCCAGCAGAACATCGCATTGTGATGAGATGATCAATGTCATTTACGTCACCTGTCAGTGGTTTTAATGTTGTGGCTGCTTGGTGTATATTTCATGTTGTGTATTTCATATTTAAAACACTATACTATATTTGCACAAGTTAGCAAATGTTCATTTTTAATTTGATGTGCTGTAATGATTAAAATGAAACCTTCAGATCAAATTAAATCAAATCAAATCAAATCAAATCAAATTTTATTTGTATAGCCCAAATTCACAAATCACAGTTTGCCTCAGAGGGCTTTACAATCTGTACAGAGACGACACCCTCTGTCCTTCGACCCTCAATTCGAGTGAGGAAAAACTTGCCCCCCAAAAAAAAAGCCCTTTTAACAGGGAAAAAAATGCGGAAGAAACCTCAGGGAGAGCCACAGAGGAGGGATCCCTCTCCCAGGACGGACAGACGTGCAATAGATGTTGCATGTACAGAGCAGATCAACGAGATAACAATGTATTCAATTATAATGGATGGTTGACAGGAATGAAAGTACATAAAGATGTATTACAGCAATAATAATGAAATGCACATGGAAATGTGATTACTAGTGATAACAGTAGTAGTGATTAATGGTAAGGATGGTATGTAGTAATGCATTACAATAATCGTAGTGGAACGTATGTAACAGAGATCTGACTAATATTAGCGACAGTAGTGGTGGGTGTCAGGCAGGGTCATGGCAGTAGGCGCATCCACGATCAGGCAGGGCCATAGCAGTAGGCACATCCACGATCAGGCAGGGCCATAGCAGTAGGCGCATCCACCACTGGTATAACCAACCACTGGTATAAAATGTGTGCTGCAGGCCAGGACTGGATTAACCGACTAGAGTGCAAAATGATGAAAAGAAAGCTGTGGGCCCCTACGGACCGTCTGTTTCTCTCACTGTCTGTGCATGGTGTATACAATATGTGTTTCTGGAACTAGAATTATAAAGACCTTAAACTACATTTTAACTTAGGGTGTTACTTCAACATAGGACCTCAGCACAATTACCGCATAGCAATTGTCACACACAGAAACTCTCATTCTGTGCTGTGAAATATTAACATTGATTTAATTGTGTTATTTCATTTTAGTATGAAATTGTACAAAAATGATAACCAATCTAATCTCCATTTAAAATGGTCTAAATGAAATTTCTCTCTTTGTACTCACAAAATCATTTCATATTTTTCATTAACAAATTTGTCTGAAATTGAGTCTATTTAGTCAAAAATAATATCAGTATTAGACCATAGATATTTGTAACATTTTTCATGTTTAAAAGATTACAACAGCAAAATTTCTGATCCACAGTTAATCATTTTGTTGTAATGGCATTTGTGTGAAAAGTGGATTAATAGTGGCGGCATGGTTCATGACAGTGCTGTCCTTTGAGAGAACATAATACCAGAGGAACCTATTTAAACGATCTATGGCCCATGGTCTAAAGTCCATGGTGCAAGTAGATTAAGGATGTGTCCAACTCCATTTTGCCAATATAATGGTGCATTATCTGATTGCAAAGTAAAGCGCAGGCCACAAGGGGTTGTATTTAGTTTTCTTAATTAGTCATGCATGTGTTTTGGGTATAACATATTAAATTAAACCAAGCATTAAACAACAGCGCTCATCTTCACTGAGGGACAGGGATATGGTCCTTGGCCTGTGGACCCTCTGCCTTGGCTGCATATGAGCAAATACAGACATTTAACTGCGTGTTCCTTTGAATGTGTAATGATAATACGCAGATTGCAGTTCGTTGCATTGGATAGGCTGGGTCATAAAAATGATTCTGATTAATAGCGGGTGGGACGCAGGAGGGTGAAATACATCTTTAATGAGGAAAGTATTGATTACATTACCTGTCAAGTGTATTTTAACGCCTGGCTTCCCACACTTGAAAAAGGAAGGACTCTGACACAGGATTTCACTCTCCCTGGTTTATTTAGCCAGTGACAAGCACGTTGGTAATGAAGAAGGTAATGAAGAAGGTGAAAAACCGGTAGCCTTTTTTTGAGCCCTTTTTCCCATGCGTTTGGCGGTGTTGCTGTGATCTTTTTACCTTTCTCTGCTGAGAATGTGTCTGCTGCCTCAGCTCCGTTTCATCACAACTGAATGACTGAGTGTCTCCTATTGTTCTGAGATCGGGTGCGCTGCTAATTAGTCCAATCGTTCTCACCTGTTGAAGCAGCGCACCCGGCGTCACGTGCGCGCGCGTCCGCTGTCGTGTGTGCGCGCGCACCCGCTGTCGCGCTCCAGGCGGATTTTCGCAACACCTCCCACTCGATCTTCGTGCGGTGCAACCCGGAAAGATCGCACCTTTCAGTCGAGATGGTCCTCCTTGAACTGATCCTCCACTGGGATGAGTATGACAAGGCGCCTGACGTCTCGATGGAGTATGGTACTCTGGAAATCCTTCCCCTTAGACTCTTTGGCGACAGGTTTTGGGGTCGTCCCTTGAATACACCCACTTGGAGAGACTTTCACATGGACGTCCCGGACAATACCTTTGGAATCAGCGCTCACACCAACAACTCTCGCTAGCTTGAACTGCCCTCTTAGCGCATTTTGGTCGCAGAGCCAAACGATGTCTCCAATGGCAACATTTCTTTCAGCAGTATGCCACTTACTGCGGACAAACAGGTTTGGACCTGCAAGTTGGCTCCAGGACTTCCAAAAGTCGCTAACTTGAGTCTGCATCTCTTGCAGCCTTTTGAATGAGTAGGTGGTGTAATCAAATGTCTTGAAATCTCCACTATGTGTGGCTTGACCAAGCAACAGGGTGTTTGGTGTGATGTACTGGATGTGGTCTTCACGGCTCTGGACTCTGGCGTCGATGGGCCTTTCGTTGGCAAGGTTGGCAGCTAGCTTGAGTACCGTTAGGAATTCGCTGAAGGTAAGGCCCTCTCCTCTACCAAGACTTTGGAGAGCTCTTTTTGTGACCTTCACAGCTGCTTCGGCAGCGCCATTCCGGTGAGGTGAATCCGCTGGAAGGATCCTCCACGACCAGTCAGACCCATGTGTGGCAGCATATTCTTCTAGTGAGTCTTTGTTTTGTTGTTTCAGGTAGGTGTACATGTCCTCCAGGACAGGTTTCGCACCGATAAAGTTTGTACCCGGATCAGACCAGATCTTTTGGGGAGCTCCAGGCGGATTTCCGCAACATTACCTGTAGCGATCGCCAAGCAGCAGAAACGACAAGTGCGTCCCTCCATTAAAAGAGACCTATGTGCGCATTTACGCACAAGACACAGCAGCTTAATGTCTTTGATTATTTAAATCTCCCAGCGCAAAGAGGGGATTGGTCAAGATCTAATGTTAATTGATGTTGTATGTTCTTCTACACGTCCAAAAAGTCACACACGTAGTCAAGGTACATACAGTGATTTGTTTGGAGTAAAGCAGCCATTCCATCAGAGCTGTCTAAAAATATCTCTTTCAGAAGGAAGGAGAGTTTCTCTGTCCTGTCAAGTTCATCGCTATGGCTTTTAATTTTGCTGTTTAAAGGATATTTACTGCAATGACATTACTGTGAGCAGGGAAAGCTGTAAAATTACTGAGAGCAGCCTTTCTAATCAAAAACCTTACCTTTCTACCTGTCTAATGGTCAACGTTCTTTCTCAAACAGAGAATGAGGGCATGGTTAATAGTCATACATAGTTATAACCATCGCAACCAGACTGCTGTTCTGGCGAGACCAACAACCCGAGCATGGATTAGCGATAGCATCAATATTAGCATGGACAAGCAATGGCGTGAATATTACCAGGGATAGTGCTGACTTTCACTCAAACATGAGCTCTTCTTGTGTATTGAGGAGCTGCAGAAAGGCAAAGTTCTGTGCTCGGACCAATACTAGCCTCTTTATATATGCTATATGCTTCCTTTAGGGAATATCGTGAGAAAACACTCCAATCAATTTTCATTGTTATGCAGATGATACACAATTATGCTTATCCATTAAACCAGACGACACTAATCAGGCATGTATTAAGGACATAAAAACCTGCTTCTAAAGTAACTAAAGTTATTGTGCTTGGCCTTAAACATCTTAGAGACACTACTCATTATGTAATGATATAGCTACTCTGGATAGCATTACTCTGGTCTCCAGCACCACAGTTAGGAATCTGGGAGTTATCTTTGATCAGGATTTGTCCTTTAACTCCCACATGAAACAAATTTCAAGAACTGCCTTCTTCCACCTTCGGAACATTGCAAAAGTCAGGAACATCCTGTCTCAAAAATATGCAGAAAAATTAGTCCACGCTTTTTTCAAGGCTGGATTATTGTAACTCCCTTTTATCAGGCTGCCCCAATAAGTCTCTAAAAACTCTCCAGCTGATCAAGAATGCTGCTGTGCATGTTCTGACAAGAACTTATATTAGAGAACATATTTCTCCCAAATTAGCCTCTCTGCACTGGCTTTTGGTGTTTTACAAGTGCTCTTCTTGGCCTGCTATAGGTTGCTGTGAGTCATGTGCGATCCACAAGAAACAGGACTCGGAAATACAGTCTACAGAGTCAAACAACCTGCAAACCATATTTCTGTGCTGTATTATTGCCAAGTTATTAGTAGAAACATAAAAAAAAAAACAACCTGACCAAGCGTCTGCTGTCCCCATATGGTTGATACTAAGGTAAATAAATGAAGATGCAAATAAATGCAGAAATATCACGTCACATTTTATATACTAATTAATGCCACATTTATTTTCTATTTACTTTTGGTGCATTTAATGGCATATTAATTTATTTATTGAGTCATTTATATTTAGATTTTTGTCAGTTTCAGTCCTCAATACACTGTTGATACTCCAACATTCAGAGCCAGAAAGCCAGGGTACTGAAGGCAACAACTCTTCCTAACCTCCAAGTCATCGCCAAACCCCATTCTCGAGACCAACCATTGCACTCCTCTGCATCTGGATGGCCTGTCACTCAGGAGCCTGGTTTGCACGTCTTCAGCTTGCTTTATTTTTTGACATTTGATCTAACAGAAATATTTCCTTATTCTTCTCCTGTTATTTATGCCTTTATTTCACTTAGTATTCAGTATTTTCATTGGATAGTATTTTTATTGGTTTGGACAAAAGTGCAAGATACTTTAAAACAGTTTTATGGGTTTTTATTTTTTAACAAACAATCAATCAATAGGTGCATGTTCAATCAAATAGTGCAGAGTAACACGTTTTAACCAATCATTTATGATTCCTTCACATTTTGATTAGATTCTTAAACATCCCAGTACTTATTACCAGTTATTACACAGCTCTATTGAATGCTGCTCTCTGATTGGTCCATCACTGCATTCTACGGTCCGTTATTTCTGTATAATGACCGTCGTCATAACATAAATAGAAAGCAAGATATATACACACATTGTATATATCTTGCTTTCTATTTATGTTATGTACAGAGTGTTTTTGTTTTTCTTTCCCATTGCTGCTGTGATAAAAGAATTTCCCAGTCTGGGATCAATAAAGTAATTCTATTCTATTCTATTCTATTCTATTCTATTCTATTCGTCAAGTATAACAGACCATTGCTAGGGACGGCGCTCTGATCCACCCTGGCAACATACAGCAACATAAGCAAGACAGCTGGACTTTCAATGCGTTACACCAACCACAGCATAAGAAGCACCGCTGTCCAGCTCCTCTCTCAGGCCGGCCTTGAAAGTGAAAGTGAAAACTTTACCGAGCAATCCTTGTCGCTGCTGAATCATTGTGGGTGATTATTTATTATTTATTTCACTCGTAAGCCGTATAATAAGCGGGATAATGTATAGTTAGTCGGTTGTTATGGAGAAATAAACCCCTTTAGGTTGTATGGAACCCCATAACAACCTCAAAACTATACATTATCCCTTACTTGTCATTAACCACCAACAACTTACTTATGGTTATATGGTTATATTATACCACACTGTGATGGAAGAAAGCCCTAAAAACAAGCAACCAAATAAACACTCGTCAGAAATGCAGTTTACAATGCCCTTCATACAAGAGAAAACACACATTACACTGACATATGGGAGCCATTTTAAGAGCAAATTACATTACACACAGCAGAGTTCGTGTCACAGTGCCACAAATTAACTGCGACCTAATTTCAAGATGCAAAAAAATATGGTGATGTGAGTTGCAGAGACAGATTGGTTTGATTCTACATGGTTTGCAGAGAGCTGCGGGAACCACAAAGAGACTGCTGCCAGAGTGTTGTGACTAATATGAGAGAGGGGGGGGGACAATGTGTCATGATATACTGTTGACGAGAACATGTTACCAAGGCAAAGGTTTTCTCTCTTTGATAAGGCTTGGATGTTGAAATCATTTGAAGAGAAGGATGGGTGTGTGTATGTGTGTGCATCTACTGTGCTGTACGTAAAAAAATAAAATTTAGTGTTAGTTTGGTGATTTAAATTTTATCGTAACAAAAATATGCCCTAGTCTTAAAAAAAACCTATAAATGTAAAATAAATATATCCTCTATATTCAGCTTGTCTTAAAGGAGCTATTTGTAATTTCCAGCCACCTGCATCAAACAAATAGGGGGCAGTGTTTCCCCCTTTCTCAAGGTTTAGTTCAAACCCTTTTTGTCATTTATCTTATATATTTAATTTCTTTCTATGCAAATTTATTTTTGCACTTTGTTTAAATTGTAAAGACCAACATAATTACTACTATGTATATATTTATTTACCCATATATTCACCATTGCTCAGTTGCATTCTTTTGTTACACAATAAGTGCTAATTAAAACTTTTGGAGCTGCAACCTACATTTGTTTAAAGTTGGCACAAAAGCCTTTCCAGCAGGTTAGAATGTTTCATTTCAGTTATCGTCAACACAAGAAGCATCTTATGTTCTGACATTTATTACAATGTTTACAAAATTTACTGAAATATCAGTGTGATAGTGAACACTAAAATGCCTCTCCATTTTTAAAGGAAGGAATTTGCCTTGGTGTTTGGTGAATAAAAAATGAAGGCTAATAACTGCAACAGTCAAGAACATAACTATAGAACACAAAAACTACAATAAAAACATAAGGAAATACTATAACAAATAAAAGGACAGGGTGGTAATTCATCACTGGGGGTGGTTGGACTGGATTTCTGCTCCTGAAAAGGTGTGGCAAGGCAATTAGTTTAGTTCAGTCACATTGTTTTTATTAAAACATGTAAGCACTGTTTTTATTATACAGTGTGAACAGTGATGTGATCAGAATCAGACATATACAGCGTAAACAGTGATGTGATCAGAATCAGACATACTGTATACAGTGTGAAGTGATGTGAACAGAATCAGATATATACAGTGTGAACTCTGCAGTGTTTTTTGTAAAGCCCTATTACATGTAAGATATGATTAGTAAGATCTTTATTTTAATATAACAGACAGGATTTATTCAATATTTCACTCTGATAATGTCAGTACTCATAATAAATACATCACAGTGCCATCTGTCCTCTTTCAGAAGGAAAGTTAGGAACAGTTGTGTACAGTACAAGTAAATGATTTTACATTGTAAGAGAGCAGAAACATGGACTGCAAGGAACAAACGTGTTCATAGGACAGCCACATGGTTTTCACAGGACACACGGTTTACAAAGTACAACTAACTGAGATGTTCAGCCACTTTAGACTTACTTGTCACTGTCACTCGGTCCAATACTTGATACAGCAGGATCTTCCAGCTCTGCAGGTCTGATTGTTTCTTCCTGAGGGTAGAAGCCGGAGCTGCTCCCCGTTCTTTCCTGGAGAAGAATTTCATGATTTACTGACTGTACACAATATCTTCCAGTGTCACATGCTACAGTGAGACACACATAATAAACCTTGTAATGTCCTAAAAAATGTATAGTGTAGTTACATAACAGTCACATAACCGTAATGCCAAGTCGTTACAGTATATGAATTGAATGACTACTACTGGGTCCATACAATCACAATTTACAGTCAACTGTTATAAATAAAGGCAACTGATAACTGACAGCAGAGCAAGAATACAGCCAGTCAAAATAAGACTGCTGTTTTATGATCTTCATGTGTAGCATTTGTGTATACTGTACATTTACACAACAGCTAAATTAGCTCAGCTTTTGCAACGCCACAGTACCTAAAAAACAGTCAGTGACTGTTACAGTTTGTATTGTCATTAGTTAACTAAAGATATGTTTCAGTAAACAGATAGCGTTAGATGTTACTTACCGGTCCAAAGAAATGTTGTGAGTTCATCTTTTAACTCATCCACAGCTGACTCCAGTGTTAGAAAAATGTGTACTCCTGTTAAGCTTCTTTTTACGTTGCTTCTTTTCTCTGCCGCGGATGTGAAAAGTGAAAAGTGGTAGTTTGTTAGAGAATTTCACACCTCCAAAACATTGTACCCAATAAAGCCTTGTTCCAGACCACTGAATCCAAACCTATATCTTCATCTTACACATGTTCAAACAGAAGATCACAGATGATTTTATAATAAAATGTAGTAGTTATTTATTAGTTATTATTGAACAAAAAGGTCTCTCTCTCTGCAGGAATTCTTTCTGTAATGTTGTTGGACACTCTCAGCCTGTCAGTGACACAAAGAAGCACTTTAAGTGGATGTAACTTTGATTGCAGTTGCCCCAAAGGATTACATTGCAGCCATTGCAACTGATTCCAAAACTTAATGTATGAATCATTTAGACAGCCAAACATGAAAATATATTGCCCAGGTTTTAAAATACCAGAATTCCCCTTTAAGATGATCACTCGCTTACCTGCTCACTTGGTAGACCTTTTTCACAACAGACATTTTGGTTTGTCACAGGTGTAATTAATAACAACTGTATTTCATTTCTTCCTGGTCCAGGTACTGTCCAGGCTGGCTCACTGTTGTATTTTACTGAGGAAGCTGATAGAACTGAGCCACTGTTACTGAATTATGTTTCACCTGTGATGCTCCTGCTGTGACAAGCAAAAACTTTTGGTGGTAAAAAAATAATAAGGTCTATTGGTGTGGGAAAAACAAACAAAAAGTAACACCCCATTCTAACACTAGATTGGCTAACCTGAACACAATGTCAGGCTGACTGAAGTGACAGTTCTAATCTGTTAAAGTGAACACTTTAACACTACAGTTAATGCTGAATTCAGTGACATTATGAGAAGGAAATCACAGCATCTGAGAAGCTAGGAGAGACTTTGTAATATCAAGTCAGTTGCATGGATGGTGTAAAGAGTTTTAATGCTTAATCATGTTATTCATTAACCCTGTTAAGACAGTGACTGTAAGGAATGGAACAATATTCAACATATATATTTTTCAACCTTAATTTATTTCGGGCAGTTTAACAGAGAGCAAAGATCTCTTTTTCAGGAACGCCCTGATCACATTCAAGCACCTGCTGAAGCCATTCAACACAGCTCCAGTTTAGAGGGAGGTACCTGAAGGGAGGAAAAGAAGAGAGCAATGCAACAAATAGATACATTACCTCATTGCTATGCATTCTGCAAACTGTGTTTAAAAAGAAAAAAACAGTATTAACAATATTAAATGGATATAGCAAGATCAAGATCTTTACAACATGGGGAGGGGGTACTTAAACAGTCGGCAGGGGCCAGAATCAACAGAAAATAAAAGTTGTCAGCTAAGTTGCCAAGTTCTGGACTTCTCACTCCTTCAGGCTGCAGCAGGACACTCAATTATTTGTGAATTTGTAATTGATTTGACACTGACATGGCTAGTTAGCTAGCTTGTCTTGTTGTTTAACATGCTGTTATATTACATTTACTGTTTGTCGACCGTATGCAGTGTTATTTAATTTAAATCTTGCCAGGTAACGTTAGCTATCTGGCTAACAGCTGAGACGAAAGGTTCAATGAGCTGAACGGACTAGTTTATCTCCTGTTGCTAAGTCATATCTAAAGTCCGTCCAATTTACTGGAGTAGTGAACAACGTTTCCATTACATGAGAAACTGATGGGACTGTAATGATTGTTTCAGATGAGATTGTCTCAGTTCCCAGGTGTTGCCAGGGAAACGGAGTTACTCCTTGAGAAAAAAAAAATATTTTGATGCAAAACACACAAAATATATGCAAATGGTCTCAATATTTTTTTTCTTTGGCAAGTTACCATGGTATAAGTGGGATAATGTCCTTGAGGTGTCCATAATCAGGAATGATAGGACTGTGTATCAGATAGTTCAGGCCTCCACATCATCCATTACTTCTTGATGATGAATACCTCATCGTTAGTGTTGCCCGATCTCATGAGAGAAACAAGCAAAAGACGCAACCTCGTGTGTGGTGTATATACTGTATATAAACCGATCAGGCATAACATTATGACCACTTGCCTAATATTGTGAAGGTTCCCCTTGTTCAGTCAAAACAGCTCTGACCTGTCTAGACATGGACTAAAGACCTCTGAGGGTGTCCTGTGGTGTCTGGCACTGGGGCTTTTAATAGTGGCTCCTGCAACAGGACAAACAAGCAATGTGCTTGAATAACATCAAAACCAACTGCTTAGATAGAGCTCACTCAAACTTTATTTGATGCATGGGCAGCCCAAATAAGCAACTGCACTTTAGAAACAACCAAAAAAAAATGCAACCCAAGACAACCAATTTTTATAGGCGACTTTACAAAATAACAAGCCCAAAGTCGCTTATAACAAGCGAACTTGGCAACACTGCTTGTTGGGCATTATTGCTTATATATACAGTATATGTACAGTATAATTTAGTTTACTTACATACTTTGCTTGACTGGGATATTGCACATATAATTGTGTGTATGTTTGTACGTGTGTGTCTAATAAAGCACGTTTCATTTCATGCTACTGTTGTTACTGGGCCACGGGCAAATCCACTTGGACACTTTTGACCTATGAGACAAACAAAGAAAAAAAAGGAAGAGAAGGAAAAGAGAGTGACAGCCAAACATAGAGAGCTGGAGAGAGAAGAAAGCGGATGATTGGCTGTGATTTGACTGGGAAAGAGAAAGAGGCAGAAAGAGAAGAAACAATGAGTGGGAGGGAGAAACAGGGACAGTAGAAGCAGGCAAAGACTAAAGGCGTGTTATCCCAGTGTGAGGAACAGCTTGAAAACAAAGATAGATGAGAAGAAAACAGGAGGTGTCTGTTTGAAACTGCTGCCCACTGGGAGTGTATAGTACAACCACAGTCCTGTACTGCCAGGCCACACAGTCAACGTGGAGCCTAAACAAAAGCAATGCAGGGGAGCTTGACTGCATTTAGACGTTCATGCAGTTTTGTGTTTTCCTCTCTGTGATTTTAATGGCTGTGTGAGGACTTTACAACCTCGGGATGAATTATGATGGCTTCAATCTGACTAAAATGTTAATGTAATAAACAACAGGAGGAACAATTGAGAAAAGCAATCACCTTAATTGATGCTGCAGTGGGGCTCTGGGGTCAGAACGGGTTAAGCATCCAGAATTTGGAGGTAGAGCCTTTTAAGCTTGTGTGAAATTTATAGGTTTCAGTGGTTGCTGTTATTAAGTGGTTACAGACACTAAATTAGTTCTTCTGGAGGCTGAATCTCCCAGGAAAATCTGAACATCAAGGTAGATGTTGAGGTGAAAATAAAGGCATTGTTTTGCAGGTTTTGCACACACGTGTGGTCGGACACCACCGGTTTTCTTGTGCTGCTTGCTTCCTCTTGTGCAGTTCTGTGCGCTGTTTTTCTTTTGGGCCTGTCATAGGCTGTTTTTCTAGCTCGCCACAATTTTTTTATATTTGTCTTGATAATGGAGTTCAATCTTGACGACTTTTTTGCGCAACCGTTTCTCCAAAAAAGCATTTGATTCTTACTGCCGACCGCTTCAATGTCACTATGCCTACAGGGCTAGAAAAGCCAGTGGTAAAAGTCTAAGTTATTGTCCATGTTGTCTGATAAAGGGGTTTTGTCTGTTGACACCAAAAATGAGTTCACCTGTTGGGGAGAAAAATCTTGGGGAAGTGCTCTGTCTGACGGAGCTGGAAATTGAAATGTGTAGAGAACAGATCGCCATAGGAAAGATTTCACCCCTCTGCAACTTGCCTCATTAACAAGGCCTGTGACCCCCACTGATACTGACCCCCTCCCTCCCCCCTTCACTTACATTCCATTAATGTAAGTTTTAGTCACCAGATGCTCTTATTTTGCACATTGCAATGTCAGTATATACTGCGCCCTTGCACAATCCAGGTCAAACTTTTCGCACTACTGGATAAATCTGGACAGTCTTCACCTACTTTAAAATCGATCACACTTCATTTATATTTATATTCACACTATTTATATTTTTATATTTACAGACCACAGCAAATTCCTCATATGTGTAAACTTACCTGGCACACCTGTCCACACCAGAGTCTGAGTTTATTTAATATCTGTATCCAAATTAATTATGGCACAGCAGTCCGAACTCTACGTATAGGTCAGGATGTAATGTAATTTTTATACCAGTCACAAAGACAGTGCTAGTATTGTTTTCACCATGTGTGTGTGTGTGTCTATGTGTGTTATGATGGCAAAATGTGGTCCTGGAGACACCAACTGTAGCAGCAAGTAGCAAGATACAGTCAAGAAACTTGACAGGTTTGTAGTTGATATCAAGCCAAGATAGAAGATGGCTGTGGTCTGAACTAGGGCACTGAAGTAGGTGGGTTGGAAGTTGGTAAGGGGCCATTGTTCCCACTACTTTATGCCCCTGGCTGTTTTCACCTTGTGTGTCCTAGGGACACCTACTATAGCAGGCCAAAGTTATGAATATTTTGCCAGGTGTTTATATGTGGACAGGTTTTTGTCATCTTATTGTGTTTTGTGCCTCATGCAATAACCTTTTATTTCTCCTCCATGGGTTGGGGGTCGATGACTTTTTAACATGTCTGAACTCTTTTCCTCCACATTTCAAATTGCACAGTCACCCCCGTATGACACCAAACACTTTGTGTATGTAATTGCAGATTGAAACCACAGGTGAAGCGTTCTCTGAACCTGCATGAGTGGGCAGGGATATTATGCCAAGGAGCCTGACCCATTTTGATTTCTGATATTAAGATGTGTTATGTAGTATTTACCTGTTCAGTGAAATAGAACAGTATGTGTTCATCCCTGAATGGAGGCAAACAGTAATGATGCATTTTCACTCATAGGAATATCATGAGTTTTTTGCAGAGCAAATCATCAAAGCCCTGGCTAGACCTTACCCCAGGGAGTCCTGGATCATACCAGCAGCATGAAACCAGAGATTTTAAATACAACTGTTTTTCTTATATAGACTTCATTAATGATATACTGAGCAGAGTTTGTAACTGACAATTGTTAGCTGATAGCTGTAGTCTGTCAAAATTGTGGGAACTTCTGCTAATGTCTATGTATGTGATCACAGCATTGCGACAGAAGTGGTCCAGTAGAGGTGAAGAGCATCATGGACGAATGTCAGCAGTGATCAACTGGACTTTATCTCTTCTCCATGTGCAGAGGTAATATTAGTAGCTATCAAATATTAGAAGCAGTTAAATGGACAATTTCTTGCTACAATCTCTCTAATTGTGTTTTGATATCTGTAAAGCTGGTGCTATTTTTGTTGGCATATTATGTGTGTATGTTTACATTTCTATTTAGCTTTACAACACGTGGTCCTGGCTGATCAACAAGGATGTACGTCTGTAGTTACTATGACACATAGGTTATTGTCATTTGGCCTGTCCTGGTAACATAATATTTGAAATGGGTTTTTTTGTTTTGGTCCTTTCTTTGTAACTTCAGGAAACCCCTTCTCCGAGGCTAGTTTTGGCGTGCATCTGAACTACACAGACGTCCTCAGGTTGATGACATCACCTTGGTTCCAGGGACCTCGATGTCTGTTTGTTTTGTTTTTAACATTCAGCACCAAAAGAGGGTCAGAAATGCACTTCGACAAAGATCTCGCCCACTGTTTGTCAGGCCCAAAAAATGAAGCCCACCACTAGGTGGTGCTTTTGTTTAGTGGGTAATGTGACCTGTACAATGAAGAAGAGCAGGTGTTCTTCCGCTCCCCGTGAGAACGGATACAGCCAACAGAGCGAAGACTCCCCATTTTATTTTGTCTTTATTTTGTAAAGTGTTGGTACAAGAACCTCGGCCTGTGTTCGTTTGCATGTACGCCTGTAAAAACCTAGTGCCAGAGACCTGGCATGATATGGTCAGTATTATGAATAAAAGTGCCGTGCGGAAACCCCCACATGTTGCCTGCCGTCTCTTGAGTAACCGGAGCTACCCGCACTAAAGTGGACCATCGCCTTCCCCTTCACCAGCCCACGTTACAGATGGCTGTTATAACTGACGTTCTCAACTACAACTCCGAGTTGTTTGAACTACAGAAGTCTGTTTAGAATTATCTTAGTGAATAATGCAACAAGGATGAAGCATGTACACTGCGGTGTTTGTTTATTCAGAATGGAATGGATAGCAAATGAATAAAGTAATGATTGAAAAAAAAAATGCTTGATCAAGGGCCCGGCCCGGCCCGGCCTAGCAGGAATTATCGACCCGGTCGGGTCAAGTCCGGGCTCGGGCTTGGGCAGAGAATCTAAACTCTATTGGTCTCCCCTGGCCCAAGATCCACAATCCACATATGAATTGATCCACTTCCTCCATTTCAAGTTGGAGCGTCTTTTGCCATTCCCACTGCCTGTGCAGCTGGCCCTCACTCTTCCACCTCACCGTCCCTATGACTGCTCCATCGATCTTCTCCCTGGGTCCCCACTCCCTACAAGCAGGCTACACAACCTGTCCCATCCTGAGAGGGAAACAATGGAGATCTACATCACAGATTCACTCTCCTCCGATCTGATTCATCCCTGGATATTTCTTCGTCTCCGAGAAGGATAAGAGGCTGCGCCCCTGCATCGACTACCGTGGGCTAAATGACATAACTATTAAAAACAAGTACCCTCTCTCCCTCATTGGCCCTTCCTTTTGAACCCCTCACACCACATACTTCACAAAGCTGGATCTCTGTAATGTTTACCATCTTGTCCGCATAAAGGAGGGAGATGAATGTAAGACTGCTTTCAACACACCACTGGGTCACTGGGCTATCTGGTGATGCCTTTCGGTATGACAAATGCCCTCGCCATCTTTCAAGCCCTAATAAACAATGTCCTCAGTGATATGCTCAATCACTTCGTTTTCGTCTATTGAGATGATAACCTCGTCTTCTCATGAACCCTGGAGGAGCATAAACAACAGGTACAGCTGGTTTTACAATGACTCCTGGAGAATAAACATAAACATAAACAAATATTTGCGAAACCTGAAAAATGTGACTTCAATGCTCCGGCAGTCAGTTTCCTGGGCTATGTTGTGGGCAAGGGCCAACTTCAGCCAGACCCTGCAAATTTCAGGGTGGTGGACTTCAGCGACTTCAGCGCTTCCTGGGATTTCCCAATTTTGGGGATTATAGCAAGGTTGCTGCTCCACTCACTCACCTTACCTCCTCCAGTCTCCCCTTGTTGTGGTCAGAATTTGTGCATCTGCTTTCGCTAAGCTCAAGAGGCTCTTTACAATTCGTGGTGGAGGTGGACGCCTGGGACTCTGGAGTCAGAGCCATCGTCTCCCAACGTGACACCGACTCCCGAAAGTTACATTCATGTGCCTTCTACTCCCAATGACTGTTATCAGCAGAGCAGAACTATGAAATAGGTAACCGGGAACTGCTGGCTGTCGTTCTGGCTCTGCAGGAATGGAGGCACTAGCTTGAGGGATCTCACA